>NC_083431.1:41078910-41395965 GCF_020745735.1 Hemiscyllium ocellatum
GAAAAGTGCAGCAGGTCAGGCAGCATCCAAGGAGCAGGAGAATCGATATTTCGGGCATGAGCCCTTCTTCAGGAATGATTCCTGAAGAAGGGCTCATGCCCGAAACATCGATTCTCCTGCTCCTTGGATGCTGCCTGACCTGCTGCACTTTTCTAGCAACACATTTTCAGCTCTGATCTCCAGCATCTGCACTCCTCACTTTCTCCTCACATGAGTACCTGCCATGTACAAGATGGGAGGTGTCCCCATGCGTAACGGTGGTATCTATGTTCACATTCTGACACATCTTGCAGCGCCTACCATGACAGGCTTATATGGAGTTGTCCTGAGAGCGGGGCAGCTTGCTATGAACAATGATGTTTGAGGTTTGGTGGTTGTTTAAAGGCAAGTAGTGGAGGTGTGGGGAAGGTCTTGGTGAGGTGCTCATCCTCATTGATAATGTGTTGCAGGTCACAAAGAACATGGCATAGTTTTTCAGATCCTGGGAAATACTGAACAACAAAGGGTACCCTGTCAGTTGCAGCACGTCTGTCTCCTGAGGAGGTCATTACAGTTCCTTGCTATGGCATGTCGGAACTGGCAGTCGATGAGTTGGGCATAGTGTCCTGTTCTTGTGAGGGCATCCCTGAGTACTTCCAGGTGTCCGTCACGTTTCTCCTCATCTGAGCAGATCCGGTGTACACGTAGGGCTTGTCCATAAGGGATGGCTGTTTTAATATGTTTTGGGTGGTAGCTGGAGAAGTGTGGCATTGTGAGGTTGTCTGTGGGTTTGTGGTAGATTTCAAGTATTTTTGTGATGTTTGTACACAAATCAATCAGGCACAGATCAGTTATTCACAACCAAATATGCAACAATTGAAAACTCCAATGAGGGCACTGCAACATGGCATTCATGTATTATTTAACCAGTATGGAAAGATTCATTATCATTTGACAAGGAATGAAGTGAAAAGCCAAACAAAGAATTTATAATGTTATTGAAGAAATATAAATGAAGGGGTAGTTTAGGAAAAAAAGTAGACAATTGCATTATCCCTGCTGTGAAAGTAAATGCCAAGAAGAGTTGAATATCAAGAGGAAAGAGTTGATTTTTCATAGAAATTATTTCGCTATTAACACCAATTCTGGACCCTAAGAAATATAAAATCATCAGTTCTAATATTGTCAAAAGTAATCTGCTGATTGCCACGTACTCCTTTTTCTGAGTGATTAATGAGTGTTTCTCTACATTAAATGCTACTTAGAAGAAGCGATGAAAGAGTGCATTCTTGAGAACTCAAATGATAACTTCATTGAGCCAAAATATTGAAAATTCCTTCCCAACAGTATCGTGGTTGTAATCACACTAAATGGACCACAGCAATTCAAGAAGGCAGCACATTATAGTTTTCTCAATAAATGTTGACCCAGCCTGCAAAGCTCACATTCCTGAAACCAAAGAAAACTCACCAATTTTCCTTTTGCAGATACATTTGTTTATGATAATAGTGCAAGAAATGACCACCACAATTTTCAGTCCAAAGACATGCTCATTCATGTTCTGTGGTGTCACCATTGCATGAAATAGGATAATTTCAAAACAGATCCAACAATTCAAAATGTAGCATCCAGAAGGATCATAAGTTGTCAGCACAACAGAATTTGTATTCAACCACAATCTGCAACATCATGACCTGGCATCTCACTTTAAATATTTTCTAATCAACCTGTTCAGAGATATGATATGAGACCTCTGGAGCAGGTGGGACATGAATCTCCTGGCTCAGGGGTAGGGAAACCCTACCAACATCAGCATTAATTCAATGAGTTTTGTAAGAGAATAAAAGCTAAACATTAATATCTGAAAATGAAGTACCAACCTGATGAACTTGTAACTCAGACTACATTTCGTGTTAGGGCCTTTGCCATTATTGGTATAAATAAACAAGCTAGACTTGAATGTAGTAAGGTTGATCAGTAAGTTTGCAGATAATACAACAATTGGTAGGGTGTTAAGTAGTGAGGAGGATAGTCTTAGGTGAGATGAAAATATAGACTGGTGGGTCAAATGTCTTGATAAGTGGCAAATGGACTTCAATTCAGGTTAGTGTGAGGTGATGCACCTGGGCAGGACCAACAAGGCAGGGAAACACATGATGAACAGTACAACCCTGGGGAGCACCAAGAATCAGAAGGATCTTGGTGTGTGTGACCACTGGTCCTTAAGCTATTAGAACAGGTGGAGAAAAGATGGTTGAGAGGTGTGACGAAGCTACTTCTTTAACAAAATTATGCCATGCTTGATTTTTTTTCTAAGAGGTTGGAAACAACATAGACTCTGAAAAGTCTATAGGTGAAGGTTTTTAGAGCCAATTTGGTAATAGCTAACAGATACTTCCTCAGGTAGAAGGCTTCCAAGTTTAAAAACTTGGTGTGGCCAGTTCTCCCAGCTCAGTTTTTCTCTAGTTTGTTTTTTTTAAGCAGTAGCGTGAAGTAAGGCTGCTGGACCCACAGAGGTAGGCCCTGGCTGGTACTGTCTTTCTGACTTCTATCCTGTAAGAACTTGTTTGATTTTACCTTTTGTACCAAGGGCTGTTTATGGACATTGTTGCAAGTATCTGGAACAGTATCATTAAGTTGAAGTATTCTGTTGGGTTTTCGGATCAGATAGATTATTTGATACTCTGTTTTCTGTTCTTCATGTTTCATTCAATAATCTTGGAAATAAATTCTGTTTTGTTGAAAACTAAGTGGTTTGACCAACTGATTTTCGCCTGGAAAACCCACTTTACACCTGCTTGAAACAACTGGCAAAGTTAGGGTCTGGGCTACTTCCTTGAAATGTTTTGAGGGGTCTGGCCTGGTCCATAATAGACTGGGGCTCTTTGTGGGATTTGTTCTGTAGTTCCAAACTGGGATTAGAGTTTTTGGGCTTGAAGACAGCGAGTGGTATGTATCAGTGTCTTTTGTTCCAGGTGTTGATTTTGGTTGGATTAAACAGTGCTTTGGATAAAAATGGCTCTTTCAGTCTCCAAGAGTTTTCTTGGAGTGGAAAAAGTAAGTTGTGGGTTTTACAAAAGGTGATTAAGACCAAGCTGCTGGAATAGCAGACAAGCTGGAGTTGCCTCCTTCCGTGAGGAAAGAGGAAATAATTACACCAAGAGCTCAGCATTTAAATTTACTGGAAACACCATCAGAATCTTTACAGATGGCTAAAATTCAATTGAAAATGAAGCAGCTTGAGTTAGAGGCAAAAGACAATGTATCACAATTAAAAGTGAGGAAAGAGAAAGAGAGAGAAGGGAGAGAAAGAGAGAAAAAAGAGAAAGAGAAGTGAGAGAAAAGGAGAGAGAGAGGAAAGAAAGAATGAGATGGAGTTTGAACTTCAGAAATTGGCACTAAGACAGGAATTCAAAAACTTACTTTCTAGATTGGGAGAACTCATGTGGAAAAGCAGAGAGTTAAAATGGCAAGACTAGCAGCTGAATTGGCTGATGATTATGATTATTAAGCAAAGTTTGACTTCTAGAATCAATTTCAATCTGTGAGGGATAGAAATTGGAGAAAAGAAAAATCCTCACGTGGAAAAGGAAAGGTATATCTCGTGACGATCATAAGGATAACTTACCACAGGGTAAAAAGGAAACCCTTGAAGGGGACAGAGAAATTTAAAAGTTCTGTTTTTTTTACACTTCAGTAACATAGGCCATGTGAAATCACAGTGGTGTGCGTTAGGAGAAGCACCGGGAAGCCAAATGTAGAAAAACAGGATAAGCCAGTGAATTTTGTTGGAGTGATAACAGAAAGCACAGTGGAGGCTAGAGAGCGGTACCAGAATGTTTTTTCTCTCTCTTCACAGAAAGAGCGGGAGCAGCAGAGGAAGTGACGACGAGCAGAGGGGCAGCCGGGAAGGAAAACAGTGAGAATACAACTCAGGAAGGTGGCTAAACCCGAGATTCTACACCTGTAGTATCTCCCAGCCGCCCTCCTCCTCTAACCTTCTTAACTACTCTGGGTTTTTTTTTAAAGGTAAGGATTTTTTATTTCTTTACCAGTGACTAGTTAAAAATTTACTTCGCTTTTTGTGTGTATATATATTAATTCCTTTTTAGGGAAAAACTATAGCAGAGAGGTATCAGAAAGTATTCCAACTCAAACTTGTACAAAGTAACTAAGTAATTAACTAACTAAGCAGGGATGGCTGGGCAGGTGGTGTGCTGTAGCTGTATGATGTGGGAGCTGGCTGATCCCATTGTGAACGGCAGTGACCACATCTGCAGCAAGTGTTGGTTGCTGGAAGAACTCCGAATCAGAGTCGATGATCTGGAATCTGAGCTTCAAACACTGCGGCACATCTGGGAGGGGGAGAGTTACCTGGACGCTTTGTTTCAGGAGGCAGTCACACCCGGGAGATTAAGTAATTCACATTCAGCTAGTGATCAGGCACAACAGAGTGTGACTGTAAGTGAGGCAGGTGGGGGGAACCTGAGTTCAGGAGTGGAGGAGCCTCAGCCCTTGACCTTGTCCAACAGGAACGAGATTCTTGCTCCCTGTTCGGATGAGGAAAAGGGCTCTGGACAGGATGAGCCAACTGACCAAGGCACCATGGTACAGAAGGCCATTCAAGAGGGGGAGCTAATAGACAAGTAGTGGTTATAGGGGATTCTATAATTAGGGGGACAGATAGTATCCTTTGCAAGCCGGATCGGGAGTCTCGCATGGTGTGTTGCCTGCCCGGTGCCAGGGTGCGGGACATCTCCGACCGGCTTGAAAGGATATTGGAGCAGGAGGGGGAGGATCCAGTTGTTGTGGTCCACGTTGGTACTAACAACATAGGCAAGACTAGGGTGGAGGACCTGTTTGGGGATTACAAAGCACTAAGCAGGAAATTGAAGCACAGGTCCTCAAGGGTCATAATCTCCGGATTACTGCCCGAGCCACGTGCCAATTGGCATAGGGACAAGAAAATTAGGCAAGTAAACACGTGGCTAAGGGATTGGTGTGGGAAAGAGGGATTCCACTTCATGGGGCATTGGCATCAGTTTTGGAACGGGGGGACCTGTACCGTTGGGACGGTCTCCACCTGAACCGATCAGGTACCAATGTTCTAGCGAAGAGGATAAATAGGGTGGTCAGTAGGACTTTAAACTTCTGAGTTGGGGGGGAAGGGAAAGTGAAAGCGACAGGGAGTATGGCGTTAAATGGAAAGATAAGCAGCAGGATAGCATGTGTCCAGGCAGATTTAAAATTGAGGCAGACTGAGAATGCAGAAAAAAGCAAGGATAACTTAGGACATCATATGACTTCCAACATCTCTAATGATATGAAAGTTAGCATTAAGGCACTTTACCTGAATGCTCGTAGCATTCATAACAAAACCGATGAACTAATGGCACAGATAATAGTGAATGATTATGCTGTGGTAGGTATCACAGAGACTTGGTTACAGGGGGGTCAGGACTGGCAGTTAAACCTCCATGGTTTTTCAACTTATCGAAAAGACAGGGAGGTGGGCAGAGGGGGTGGGATTGCCTTGTTAGTTAAGAACAAAATTAAATCAATGGCACTGAATGACATAGCGTCGGATGATGTGGAGTCTGTGTGGGTGGAATTGAGGAACCACAAAGGAAAAAAAACCATAATTGGAGTTGTGTATAGACCTCCTAACAGTGGTCAGGACCAGGGACGCAACATGTACCGGGAAATAGAGAAGGCATGTCAGAAAGGCAAGGTCACATTGATCAGGGGAGACTTCAATATGCAGGTGGACTGGGTAAATAATGTTGCTAGTGGATCTAAAGAAAGGGAATTCATGGAATGCTTACAGGATGACTTTTTGGAACAGCTTGTCATGGAGCCCACAAGGGAGCAGGCTATTCTGGACCTAGTGCTTTGCAATGAACCAGACTCAATAAAAGATCTTAAAGTAAGGGAACCCTTAGGAAGTAGCGATCATAATATGGTAGAGTTCAGTCTGGAGTTTGAAAGAGAGAAGGCAAAATCGGATGTAATGGTGTTACAGTTAAATAAAGGTAATTATGAGGGCATGAGAGAGGAACTGACAAAAAAAGACTGGAAGCAGAGGCTAACCGGGAAGACACTAGAGCAAAAATGGCAGGAGTTTGTGGGTATAATTGAGGACAATGTACAGAGGTTCATCCCCAAGAAAAGAAAGATTATCCGGGGAGGGATTAGACAACCATGGCTGACAAAGGAAGTCAGGAAATGTATTAAAGAAAAAGAGAGATCCTATAAAGTGGCTAAGAACAGTGGGAAATCAGAAGATTGGGAAGGATACAAAAACAAACAAAGGATAACAAAGAGTGTAATAAGAAATGAGAGGATCAAATATGAAGGTAGGCTAGCCAGTAATATTAGAAATGATAGTAAAAGTTTCTTTCAGTACATAAGAAACAAACGACAGGCAAAAGTAAACATTGGGCCACTTCAAACTGATGCAGGAAGCCTCGTGATGGGAGATAAGGAAATAGCAGGAGAACTTAACAAGTACTTTGCGTCAGTTTTCACAGTGGAAGACATGAGTAATATCCCAAAAATTAAAGGGAGTCACGGGGCTGAGTTGAGTATGGTTGCCGTTACGAAAGAGATAGAGCTAGAAAAGTTAAAAAGTCTTAAAATTGATAAATCTCCTGGCCCCAATGGGATACACCCTAGAGTTCTGAGAGAGGTGGCTAAGGAAATAGCAGAGGCATTGGTTGAGATCTTTCAAGAGTCACTGGAGTCAGGAAAGGTCCCGATGATTGGAAGATTGCTGTTGTAACCCCCTTGTTCAAGAAAGGATCAAGACAAAAGATGGAAAATTATAGGCCAATCAGCTTAACCTCGGTTGTTGGTAAAATTCTAGAATCCATCATTAATGATGAGGTTTCTAAATTCTTGGATGAGCAGAGTCTGATTAGAACAAGTCAACATGTATTTAGTAAGGGGAGGTCATGCCTGACAAACCTGTTGGAATTTTTTGAAGAGGTGACAAGTAGGTTAGAGCAGGGAAACCCAGTGGATGTGGTCTATCTAGACTTTCAAAAGGCCTTTGATAAGGTGCCACACGGGAGGCTGCTGAGCAAGGTGAGGGCCCATGGTGTTCGAGGTGAGCTGCTGGGATGGATTGAGGATTGGCTGTCTAACAGAAGGCAGAGAGTTGGGATAAAAGGTTCTTTTTCAGAATGGCAGCCGGTGACGAGCGGTGTCCCGCAGGGTTCAGTGTTGGGGCCACAGCTATTCGCATCATATATTAATGATTTGGATGAGGGGACTGGGGGCATTCTAGCGAAGTTTGCCAATGATACAAAGTTAGGTGGACAGGCAGGTAGTACTGAGGAAGTGGGGAGGCTGGTGAAGGATCTAGACAGGTTGGGAGAGTGGTCCAGGAAATGGCTGATGGAATTTAATGTGAGCAAGTGCGAGGTCTTGCACTTTGGCAAAAAGAATAAAAGCATAGACTACTTTCTAAATGGTGAGAAAATTAGTAAAGCCAAAGTACAAAGGGATCTGGGAGTGCTAGTCGAGGATTCTCTAAAGGTAAACATGCAGGTTGAGTCCGTGATTAAGAAAGCGAATGCAATGTTGTCTCTTATCTCAAGAGGGTTGGAATATAAAAGCAGAGATGTGCTACTGAGACTTTATTAAGTTCTGGTTAGGCCCCATTTGGAGTACTGTGTCTAGTTTTGGTCCCCACACCTCAGGAAGGACATACTGGCACTGGAACGTGTCCAGCAGAGATTCACACGGATGATCCCTGGAATGGCAGGTCTAACATATGAGGAACGGCTGAGGATCCTGGGATTGTATTCATTGGAGTTTAGAAGATTAAGGGGAGACTTAATAGAGACGTACAAAATAATACATGGCTTGGAAAGGGTGGACGCTAGGAAATTGTTTCCATTAGGCGAGGAGACTAGGACCCGTGGACACAGCCTTAGAATTAGAGGGGGTCAATTCAGAACAGAAATGCGGAGACATTTCTTCAGCCAGAGAGTGGTGGGCCTGTGGAATTCATTGCCATGGAGTGCAGTGGAGGCCGGGACGCTAAATGTCTTCAAGGCCGAGATTGATAGATTCTTGTTGTCTCAAGGAATTAAGGGCTACGGGGAGAACGCTGGTAAGTGGAGTTGAAATGCCCATCAGCCATGATTGAATGGTGGAGTGAACTTGATGGGCTGAATGGCCTTACTTCAACTCCTATGTCTTATGGTCTTATGGTCTTATGGTAATGTACACTCATAGCCCAGAAACAGCAGGTAAGGAGGTTACAATATTAAAAGACACAGGATCCTCTCAGTCTGTGATGTTGAAAGATGAGGAGATATGAACTTCTGAAGGACTATTGCCAGAAAAGGTACTAGTAATGGGAATCCATGGTGAGACAAAAAGCACTCAGTTATGTAAAGTGAGGTTAGTGTCCAGTGAAGAGTGGAGAATTTGTACTAGCAGTGCTGGAAAAACTTTCAGCTCCAGGAATACAATCTGTCCTTGCTCATGAGATAGCTGATTCACCGGTAGGAGTGCTGCCTACTGTGGTTGAAAGGCCAGTGGAAATTCAGGCAACCGAACAATTGCAGGACACATATCCAGTAATTTTTCCTTACTGTGTGGTAACGAGGTCACAAAGTTACCAGTTCAAAGAGGGGAGATCAAAGAGTACAGATCTGAAAGTTGAAGTGGAATTAACAGAAATCCTGTATGATTAGATGGCTGAGACAAAGAAGGAGCAGATAGATGTCAAACAAAGATCTTTATCTCAAGTAAATTAACTGAGTTACAGCAGAAAGATGAAAACATAAAGCAATTGCATCAAAAGCCATACACAGAAAGGGGATCTGAATGTATGCCTGAATGTTATTACCTTAAAAATGATGTCTTAGTGAGGAAATAGAGACCATCACATATTCAGGCAGGTGATAAATAAACAGAAGTTCATCAAATCATATTGTCAGTGAGGTAGAGGAAGGAGGTGTTGCAAGTAGCGCATGAGCTACCACTTAGGGGTCAATTCAGAATGAGGAAAACAAAAGCTGAAATACAAAAACATTATTACTGGCCTGGACTACACAAGAATGTAGTTGAATTTTGCCAGATGTGTCATACATGTCAGGTAATTGGAAAACCACAGGTGGTAATAAAACCTGCACCTTTAATACTTATTCCTGCATTTGAGAAACCTTTACAAGAGTCTTCATTTATTGCGTAGGTCCCCCACCTCAAACAAAAAGTGGGAATCAGTATTTGTTAACCATAACGGATGTGTCAATGAGATTTCCAGAGGCTGTCCCATTATGCAATATCACAGCTAAAAGAATTGTACAGGAATTACTCAAATGTTACACTAGATACGGATTACTGAGAGAGATGCAATCAGATCAAGGGTCAAACTTCACACCATAATTATTCAAGGAAACTATGAACATTTTAGGAACAAAACAGTTCAAATCTACTGCATACCATCCAGAATTGCAGGGAGTACTAGAAAGGCCATATTGTGGGTTTATAGTGAGGACTATCAATGATTGGGAATTCTGTTTGTATTCTTTTGTGATCAGAGATGGACCAAGTGAATCGACCAAATTCAGTCCATTTAAATTAATGTTTGGGCATGAAGTGAGAGGACTGTTAAAAATTATTAAGAAATTAGAGTCAGAATTTAGAGACCACATATTTGGACTATGTGTCAAATTTTAGGGAATGATTAAATAGAGCTGGGAGTTGGCTATGCAGCATTTAAAAGTATCACAACATGCAATGAGACAGGAAGCAGACAAGAAATCAAAAATTCACAATTTTGCTATTGGGGATAGGGTAATAGTGTTACTTCCTGTAATTGGACAACCTTTAAAAGCAAGGTTAAGTGGACCTTATTCAATCAAAAGAAAATTGAGTGAGGTGAACTACTTGATAGTTCCAGACAGGAAGAAATCTCACAGAGCATGTCATGTGAATATGCTCAAAAGGTATTTCGACAGGGAAGGAAAGCAAGAGGAGAAGGTGTTAATGATTACAGCACAGAAGGAAGAATCAAGTTCAGAGGATTCTGAATTGGACATTCCTCAAATTAAACTGGACAACGAGGAAGTTGTCAAAAATTGGGATAAGTTATTGGGTTACTTCCAGAGGAAAATTGAAATGACTTGAAAGAGTTATTACCATCACATGGGGAGATATGCAGCAATAAACTGGGAAGTACTAACCTAATTATGCATGATGGAGATATAGGAGATGCTGTTCCGATTAAGCAACACCCTTATCGGCATAACCCTCTAAAGTTGGCACAGGTTCAAAAGGAGATTGATAGGACTCACCAAGACGACATTACCGAAATGAGGTAGAGTGATTGGAGTTCATCCACGGTAACCAGATGGTACCCAACAGTTATGTGTGGACTATTGTAAAGTCAATGCAGCTACAAAGACTGATACATATCCGATTCTGTGTTTGGAAGTCTGTGTTGAGAAGGTGGGACAAGAATCTTACATTTCTAAGTTGGAATTGCTCAGAGGCTATTGGCAAATACCTCTGTCAGAAGGAGAAAACACAATTTTGGCTTTCGAAATGCGAAATAGAATGTATCAATTCAAAGTCATGCCATTTGTTATGAAAAACACACCAGCCACATTTCAGAGACCTGACTAATAAGATCATTGCCGGATTACCCAACCGTGTTGTTTATATCAATGACTTGGTGATTTTTAGTCACACATGGAAGGAACTTTTACAATATTTATCAGACTTGTTCGATCGACTTTGGAATACAGGCTTAGTGATAAACCTGGTTAAAAGTGAATTTGCCAAAGCCCAAGTCACCCTCCTGGACCATGTTACTGTCACAGATCAATGACCCCACAGGAAGCAAAAACAGAAGTAACTGAGGAGTTTCCCATTCCATCGACTAAAAGAGCAGTACTACAATAACTTGGATCGAGTGGATTTTATCGAAAATCTGTACCAAATTTTAGTAGTGTGGCTGCTCCACTCACTGAATTGCTAAAGAAAGGCAAGAAGTTTCCGTGGACAGCAGACTGTCAGAAGGCATTTGACATCCTGGTATTAACTACACATAACTATGCAAAGCGATTCAAGGTGGCTATCAATGAAAGTGATGTGGGTGTCGGTGCTGTGCTCTTGCAAGAAGACAAGAAGATAAGAAGGCCGATTGGGTATTTCTCCAGGAAGTTGAAAATTCATTAGCAGAAATATTCGACTTTTTGAGAAGGAGACTTTGAACTTAGTGTTGACATTACAACATTTCAATGTTTATGTTACCATTAACATATTTGAGACAATCACATACACTGATCATAACCCATTGAAGACTGTGGAGAAATTTAAGGACAAAAATGCCAGACTGTTTAGATGGAACTTGTTGTTACAGCCATTCAATTTGAGAACTGTGCATGTGGCAGGATGACAAAATGTGACTATCAACGCATTGTTGAGATTTGTATGAGAAACAGCAGCATTGAGTGGCAAGAGTACAACAGACTGAAACGAAATGTAGTTGTACATGTTTGCACATTTATAGTCAATGTCATGTAGACATGTATTTTCAAGTACTGACAAATTTTTAAGGGGTCTTAAAATGAAGCCATCTTTGGATATTGATGTTTCTTTTAAGGGGATAGGTGTGACAAAGCTGCTCCTTTAACAAGATTGTGCGGCCCTTGTTTTTTTATTTCAGAGAGGTTGTAAATGACACAGACTCTGAAACATCTGTAGGTGAAGGCTTTTAGGGCCAATTTGATAATAGCTAACAGATACTGCCTTAGGCAGAAGACTTCCGAATTAAATAAAACACTTGTACAATGAAAGGGTGTAGTCAATTCTCCCAGCTCAGCTTTTTTCCAATTTTTTTTTGAGCAGTGAAGAAAGGCTGCTGGACCCACAGAAGCAGGACCTGGCTGGTACTCTCTCTCTGACTTTTATCTTGTAAGAAATTGTTTGATTTTATCTGTTGTGCCAAGGGCTGTTTATGGGGATGTTGCAAGTATTGGAACGGTATCATTAATTTGGGATAGACTGTTGGGTCTTTGGATCGGATAGGTTATTCAGTACTCTGTTTTCTGTGCTTTGTGTTTCATTCAGTAATGTTGTAAATAAAGTCTGTTTTGTTTAAAACTAAGTGGTTTGACCAACTGATTCTCTCCTAGAATACCCACTTTACACCTGCTTAAAACAACGAGTAAAGTTAGGGTCTGGGCTACTTCCTTGGAATATTTTGAGGGGTCTGGCCTGGTCCATAACAGAAGGCAGTTGGGATGCTTGCCTTTATTAATCAAGGCATAGAGTTTAAACACAATGAGGTTATGCTGGACCTATATAGAAAGATTGTCTTGACCATAACTACTATATTGTTTGCTAATTATAGGAGGAATGTGATTGTACTGGAGAGAGTACAGAGGAGATTTAGAAGGATGTTGCTTGGGCTGGAGAGTTTCAGTTATGAAAATGGATAGGATAGATTGGAGTTGTTTTCCTTGGAGAAGAGGAAAGTGAGAAGGGATAAAATTATGATGGTAGACAAGAAGAAACTTTCCTCTTTGGTTGTGGGATCATGACTGGGAGCATAGATTTAAGGTAAGGGGTAAGAGGCTTAGCATGATGTGAGAAAGCATTATTTCATACAGATGTGGTAGAAGTCTGGAAGATAATGCCTGGAGGAGTAGTGGAGGCAGAAAACCTCATGATATTTAAGAAATATTTATTTGTGCAATTGCAATGCCAAGGCATACAAGGTTATGGCACGAGTGCTGGAAAATGGGACTAGAATAGTTATGACTAGGGCAGACTCGATAGGCTGAAGGATCATTTTCTGTACTGTAGACTTCTATGACTCTATGATTTTATGACTTCCCATGTGAAACATTGGAAGCCACATCCTATACACAGAGCTTGATGATCCTACAATCTATGGACCAGACCACAGCTCTGCAGTCCAGTCACATCCAGTGGTGAATGGCAATGAACAACTAAATGATAAACTAGAGGAGGAGTCTCCACAAACATCTCCATCCTCAATGATGAGAAAACACTTGTAATCACCTTCAGCCAAAAGTGCTAAGCAGATGATCAATCTTGAGCTCCTCCTGAAATCCCTAATATAACAAAGTCCAGCCTGCAGTAATTTCAATTATTCCATGGGATATCAAGAATCAGCTGAAGTATTTGAACAGAGGAATTGAAATGGGCCTGCCAATATGCTGGTGACACTACTGAAAACTTGTGGTCCAGAATTATATCATAACCATAGATCACAACTCTGGATCTCCTTTAGACCTATTGAAGTTTTGATTATAGCTTGTGTTTACTAAAAAAAGAGAGAGATACAGTCAAAAGATGCTTGTGAATGTAAATCCAGTAGCTATCTGTGGAAGTACTTTGGAATGTTACACCTGAAAATATCAAGGAAGCAGCAAATTAAATTGTAATATCATTTGAGTATTTCAGACTGTAAACATGATGGGACAAAGATAGACACCACAGTTGTGCTTGCTTATTTCAAAAACATTACAAGGGAAAGATTTAAAAGCAGGTTTCAACCTTGGAATGTGTGTGCTGGAGATTGAGGTAGTCATGTGTAGTAGCCTGGGTTTGAGCACAGGTGAACTGTGAAAATTCACAGTCAAAGAGCCACCACTCATTATCTCTGTCATGGAGAAAAATATTTCTCTCATTCTAAGTGCTGGAGGCCAGCTAGCAATTTATTTCAAAAAGTAACAAGACAAGAGAATTTCAGCTAACTTGCAAAGTCAAGAACCTCAAAATTGACTGTTCAGCAATTAACCATCCAATATCTATACTTACCAAATGACCCAGAAATAGATCTTCATATCTTTGAAATAATTTTGTTTTGGACTCACTTCTCATTTCCAATTTGTTTTATATGTCTTGCATTATAATTCTTCTCGTGTTTACTAATTCATAAGCCAATTATTTTCTTGACTCCAGAAAGGTTAGTTAAATTGTTCCTTTTAAAAAATAAATGCATTTGGTTTGGAAGAAAGCTACTTGCAATGGTATCATTTTAAAATAACCTTGTTGCACCCATACAAGGGGGCAAGGGAAACAAGAAGAACAGACTGTTTATCTCTTCTTACCTGGGAGGTTGACAATTTGGGATATTTTATCTGGAACTTTGGTAAGTTGGGAAACCCTGTCTGATGTTTAGTTGTAACAATTAAGTATACCCCTAATGAAGCAACACACACATTTATCCAACAATGTCGAAGACTACTCAAATATATCAAGCGACCACAGGCCCAAAATTGTAAATTCTAAATTGACCACAGCTGGAGAAATCAGGCTTGACAGAAAATTGGTCAAACTAATTTAGGCAGCACTCAGCAGCTTATCAACACAAAGATTATTGGAAACCAAATTTAAAGACGTTATAAAGTTTTGGTGGCACCAGCTACAACCAGTCTAAGGCATGTGCATTGAAGAAATATCAGTAAGACTTGAGTTCCAGCCAGTGCCTGAGGACATGCTCTTGCATTATAAAATTGAAGGGTGTTAGCGTTACTCCATTGGACATTTTGACCCCCACTCATGACCCCCATTAGACAAAGGCCACAGAATGTACCAGAAAGTGTAGGATTTGGGAGGATACAAACATAAAGCCACCCCCTTATTGAAGGCTCAGCAAGACTCATGGCAGAAGACCTTGTGGCAACCAAAGAAGGCCCAGGAGAAGATCCACCCTGGCCTGAGAGATCAACCTTTCTGAAATAAAGCCCACCTTATGTCAGAGAGGAAGAAGATTCCAATGGCCCAGCTCTAACATGTGGATCTTTCTGAGTAATATCTTTCTCAGGCGGATAGAGCTCGATAGAGCGTACACATTGTGGGTATTTGGGAAATGCTTATGTGGTGTTTTTAATAAAGAACATTTTGTTAATAAAATTGAGTTGAAGTGCAAACTAAATTCTGTGTCCCTTTGTCCACATCACCAATGAGACGCTTGGGTCAAGTGTTTTAAGCACCAACAACACTACAAATTGCAGAACAAATAAATCTGGCCAATTGCTAGCCTATCATTTCACTCTCATCAAAGTCTTGTTAACACTGTTACTAAGCAACATCTACACAACAATAAACAAACCTGTTTTCCAATCTCCAGTTTGTGTTCTACAAAGGCCTACATGCCTCCTGACATCCTTACAGCCTTGTCCAAATATGGAGTTCAAAAGATTATGTTAGAATGAATGCCCTTGGCATCAAGGTAGCATTTGAACAATATAGCATCAAAAGGCTTTAACAAAACTGAAATTAAATTTCAGGTGATGGGCATTGCTGACTATAGAAAGTTCTAAGGGGAAATCAAAAAACAAATAAGAGATACAGAAAGGATATGCAGAGACACTTGCAGCTAATATTAAAGAGAATTAAAAGTTTTCTTAAATATTAAAGTTAAAGAGTGGATATGATGAAGCACCAAAAATGGGGAAGCATGCAGGAAAATATGGGTATAGCTGAGGTATTAAATTAATACTTCACCAGAAAACAATAGATTACCCAGTCATCATGTTGATGTGGTGAAGATGAACTTCAAAAGCACATTTGATAAAGTTCCACAAGAAAAAAGCTTTTGAACAATATTATAGCTCATGGATATGAGAGGGACAGTAGCAATATGAATACAAAATTGGCTTAGGGATAGGAAAAAGAGAGTAGTGCTGAGTGAATGATTTTTGGACTGGATAAAGGTTTGTGGTGGGATTTCCTAACAGTCAATGTTGAGACCAATGGTCTACCTTTCAACATCCACAAATTCCTTTACCATCCTCCGACTTTCTTCATCCACTCCAACCCTCCCTCTGGCCTTCCATCAGCACTCATCCTGTCCATTGAGGACTGCCGACATGACATTGGTTGCCTCACCCATTCAAACCTATTCCCCCCAAACTGGTTACATTCCATCTTCTCAGATCCAATAACAACTTCGTTATCAAGTCTGGCTCTGTGGCGAGAAGAGAAGGGGAGAGAATAGGAGAATGATAGTTATAGGAGATTCAATCGTAAGAACAACAGACAGGAGACTCGGTAGTCATGAGCAAGACTCCCGGATGGTATGTTGCCTCCTTGGTGTCAGGGTCAGGGATGTCTCGAATTGAGTCTACAGGATTCTTAATGGGAGGGAGAGCAGCCAGTAGCCATGATACACATCGGTAACAATGACATAGATAGGGAAAGCAAGGAAGACCTGAAAAGACAATATATGGAGTTGGTTGGAAGCTAGAAAGTAAGACGAACAGTGTAAGTAATCTCAGGATTGTGACCAGTGTCATGTGCTAGTGAGGCTAGGAATAGAGAGCAAGTGCAGATGGTGTAGGAGGGAGGACTTCAAATTAGTGGATCATGGGATACCTCTTGTGGAATGTGGGACCTGTACAAGAAGGATAGTTTGCACTCGAACTGAAGGGGCACCAATATCCTGGGTAGGAGGTTTGCTAGAGCTCTTTAGGAGGGTTTAAACTAAGTTGGCAAGGAAGTGGGAAGTGGAGCTAAGGATCAGTCGATGGAGTAGGCAGTGAATAGCCAGATACAGAGTGCAGAGGGTCTGTGAGGAGGGTTAGGCACTTGATAGAGCAAAGGTGCAGTCAGTGTGATGGATTGAAGTGTGTATATTTTAATGCAACAAGTATCAAGAGTAAGGGTGACGAACTTAAAGCATGCATCAGTACTTGGAACTATGATGTTGTGGCCATTATGGAGACTTGGATAACACAGGGGCAGGAATGGATGTTCCATGTTCCAGGGTTTAGATATTTCAAAATGAATAGAGGGGAAGTTAAAGAGGTAGAGGAGTTGCATTGTTCATCAAGGATTGTATCACAGCTACAGAAAGAAAGATTGTCTAGGAAGATTTGTCTACAGAGACAGTATGGGTGGAAGTCAGAAACAGGAAAGGACCAGTCACTTTATTATGAATTTTCTACAGCACCCCAATAGAACAGAGACATGGAGGAGCAGATTGGGAGGCAGAGAGATGCAGAAGTAACAGCATTCTTGTCATTGGTGACTGTAATTACCCTAATATTAATTGGAACCTACTTAGTTCAAATAATTTGGATGGAGCAGTTTTTATCAGGTGTATCCAGGAAGGGTTCCTGACTCAATGTGTAGAAAGGCCACCTACAGGGGAGGCTATATTGGATTTGGCACTTGGCAATGAACCATGCCAAATGTCAAATCTCTCAGGGGAAGGGCATTTTGGCGATAGTGATCACAAGTCCCTGATCTTTACTCCATTCATGGAGAGGGATAGGAGCAGATGGTATGGGAAAGTATTTAGTTGGGGGAGGGGGAATTACAATGCTAGTTGGCAGGAACTGGGGTGCCTAAATTGGGAAAAGATGTTCTCATGGAAATACATGTCAAAAATGTGTAGGTTGTTTAGGAAGCACTTGCTGATAATGCTGAACAGGTTTGTCCCACTACGGCAAGGAAGGGCTGGTAGGTTGAAGCAATCTTGGGTGACAAAAAATGTGGTACATCTAGTCAAGAGGAAGAAGGAAACTTACTTAAGGTTGAGGAAGCAAGGATAAGACAGGGCTTTAGAGGGTTACAAGGTAACCAGGAAGGAACTGAAGAATGGACTTGGGAGAGCTAGAAGGAGACATGAGAAAGCTTTAGCGTGTAGAATTAAAGAATACGCTAAGGCATTCTATACCTATGTGAAGACCAAGAGGATGGCCAGAGGGAGGGTTGGGCCAATCAGGGATAGTGGAAGGAACTTGCGCCTGGAGTTGGAAGAGGTAGGGGAGGTCCTTAATGTATATTTTGCTTCAGTATTCAGTACCGAGAGGGCCCTTGATGTTCTGCAGACAGTGTGAAACAGACTGGTATGTTCAACAGGTTGATGTTAAGAAGGAGGATGTGCTGAAATTTTGAAAATGTAAAGATAAATAAGTTTCCTGGGCCAGACAGGACATATCCAAAGTTACTACAGGAAATGGGGGAAGAGATTGCTGTGCCTTTGGCAATGATCCACTGGAGTAGTGCCAGATTATTGGAGGGTAGCAAATGTTTGTCCATTGTTCATGAAAGGGAATAGGGATAATTGTGGGAATTACAAACCCATCAGTCTTAAGGGCAAATTCTTGGAGAGGATTCTGGGATAGAGGAGTTGTGACTACTTGGAAAACCAGCGTTTGATTAGAGATAGTCAGCATGCCTTGGTGAGGGACAGGTCATGCCTCACAAACCTTATTGAATTCTTTGAGGATGTAACAAAATACTTTGGTGAAGGTAGAGCAGCGGATGTGGTTTTCATAGATTTTAGCAAGGAGTTGGATAAGGTTCCCAATGGTAGGCTCATTCAGAAAGTAAGGGGGCATTGGATACAGGGAAATCTGGCTGTTTGGATACAGAATTGGATGGCCCACCAAAGACAGAGGGTGGTGGTAGGTGGAAAGTATTCAGTTTGGAGCTTGGTGTCCAGTAGCATTCTGCAGGGATCTGTTTTTGGACCTCTGCTCTTTGTGATTTTTATAAATGATTTGGATGAAGAAGTGGAAGGGTGGATTAGTAAGCTTGTCGATGACACAAGGTTGGTGGGATTATGGATAGTGTAGAACATTACAGCACGGTCCAGGCCCTTCAGCCCTTGATGTTGTGCTGACCTGTGAAACCAATCTAAAGCCCATTTAAACTGCACTATTCCATTTTCACCCATATGTCTATCCAATTCACACTTAAATGCCCTTAATGTTGACGAGTTTACTACTGTTCCAGGAAGGCGATTCCACACTCCTACTGCTCTCCGAGTAAACAAACTACCTGTGACATCTGTCTCATATCTATCACCCCTCAAGTTAAAGCTATGTTCCCTCTTGCTAGCCATCACAATCTGAGGAAAAAGGTTCTCACTGTTCAGTTTACCTCACCCTCTGATTATCTTTTATGACTCAAATAAGTCACCTCTCAACCTTCTTCTCTCAAATGAAACAGCCTCAAGTCCCTCAGCCTTTCCTCTTAAGACCTTATCTCCATACCAGGCAACATCCTGGTAAATCTCTGCAGAACCCTTTCCAAAGCTTCCACATCCTTCCTATTATGTGGTGACCAGAACTGTACGCAACACTGCAAGTGCAGTTGTACCAGAGTTTTATACAGCTGCAGCATGTAAACAGCATCTCTGTTTACATTTCGTGAGAAACTGGCCATTGATATCCATTACAAACCCAACAACGGCCACCTGGATTGTACATCCTCACATTGTGCTTCCTGTAAGAAATCTAAGCTACTCTTTCAGTTTTTCCATTTCTGTCCCATCTGTACTGATGATGCCATTTTCCACAACTTTTATCACATATGAGGACTCCGCACCACGATGGTTGACAGGGTTCTTTGTTTTGTCCGATCCATTCTTTGCATTTCAGGCCTTGCCTCTTGTCTTTCTATCCACAATACTAATACGGTCTCATTGGTTCTCATTCACCACTCCACATGGAAAGGATTGTAACCTGTCATTTCTACCACCACCAGACACGTAAGCCCTTCCCTTCTTTGTCAGTATTGTGCAGGGACTATTCCCTCCAAGCCAACTTGATCCTCCACTCCTCCAATCCCAACACTTCCTCACACTTTCATGACACCTTCCCATGCGTTTGCAGAAGGTGATACACTTGCCATTTACCACCTCCCTCCTCATTATCCAAGACTCCAGTCACATCCTACATGTGCAGCAGCAATTTATCCACACCTCACTTAATCTTCTGGTGCACTGTATTTGCTCTTCACAATGTAGTCTCCTTTACACAGGGGAGATAAAACACTGACTGCTTTGGAGTTCACCTTTGTTCCATCTGTGAAAATGACCCCGAGTTTCCAGTTGCCTACCTCTTCAACACAGCATCGTGTACTCTAGCCAACATTTCTAACTCAGGTCTGGTATAGTGCTCCAGCAAGGCTCAGCACAAGATGGAGGAACAACGTATTATCTTCCACTTGGAAACCCTGCAACATTCATGAATCCATGTCAATTTCAATGATTTTAGGGCCTGAACATCTGCTTTCATGTCCTTTACCCCCATACCTCTGCCGTGATATGGGCTGCTCTCAGTACACTCAACACATTTCCACCCATTCATTACTTCCGTTACCATTTTCTCTTTCCCTACGTTAGTATTTACCATCCTTTTGTCTGCCTGCCAATCTCAGGGCTCCATCTCCACCTACCCACTGACTACTGACCCCCCACCTTCCCCTCCCCCCCACCCCCAACTCCTTCCTTCTCCCCAGTCATAGAACATAGAACATTACAACGCAGTACAGGCCCTTTGGTCTTTGATGTTGCACCGACCTGTGAAACCAATCTGAAGCCCATCTAACCTATACTGTTCTATTTTCATCCATATGTCTATCCAATGAACATTTAAATGCCCTTAATGTTGGTGAGTCTACAGACAGGCAGGCCGTTCCACCCCCCACTACTCTCATAGTAAAGAAACTACCTCTGACATCTGTCTCATATCTATCATCCCTCAATTTAGAGCTATATCCCCTCCTGCTAGCCATCACCATCCAAGGAAAAAGGCTTTGATTGTCCATCCTACCTAACCCTCTGATTATCTTATATGACTCAAATAAGTCGCCTCTCAACCTTCTTCTCTCAAATGAAACAGCCTCACGTCCCTCAGCCTTTCCTCTTAAGACCTTCCCTCCATACCAGGCAACATCCTGGTAAATCTCTGTTGAATCCTTTCCAAAGCTTCCACATCCTTCCTATTACGTGGTGACCAGAACTGTACGCAACACTGCAAGTGCAGTTGTACCAGAGTTTTTATACAGCTGCAGCATGACCTCATGGCTCTGAAACCCCAATCCCTCTACAATAAAAGCTAACGCACCGTATGCCTTCTTAACAACCCTACCAACCTGGGTGGCAACTTTCAGGAATCTATGTACATGGACACCAAGATCTCTCTGCTCATCAATACTACCAAGATTCTTACCATTAGCCCGGTACTCTTTATTCTTGTTGCTCCTTCCAAAGTGAATCACTCACACTTTTCTGCATTAAACTCCATTTGCCACCTCTCAGTCAAGCCTGCAGCTTATCTATGTCTCTCTGTAATCTGCAACAACCTTCAGCACTATTCATAACTCAATGTCACCTGCAGATTTCCTAACTCAGCTTTTCACACCCTCATCTAGGTCATTTATAAGAATGACAAACAGTCATGAGCATATATACACCTTTTTGTAGCTAGTCTCAGGTTTAAAGAAGGGTCACTGGACTTGAAACATTAACTCTGATTTCTCTCTACAGATGCTGCCAGATTTGTTGCGTTTCTCCAGCAGTTTAAGTCATTGTTTCAGAATCTTCTACATCCACAGTTCTTTATGCTATTTTAAGTATGATAAAATAGTTCATAGAAATATTCAAAATCTTTGTGGGTCTGGACAGAGTGGATTGCAAGAAACTGTTCTCACTTCTGAAAGAATTGAGAACAAAGTGAAGTAATTGGCAAAAGAAGAAAAATCAACATTCAGAAAAATATTCATGCAGCAGGTAGTCAAGGTTTGGAATAGAATGCCTGAGAATGTGATGGAAATGCAGTCAATGGAGGCAGTCAAAAGTGAATTAGGCTGTTAGCTGCAGAAGAATGTGAGGGGTTATGGGGAAATGGGGTTTTAGGTGTATTGCTCATTTGGAGGGCAGACAGACCTTCGGGCTGGATCTAGTAGCAGCGGCAGAACAAGTGGGCCGATTCACAGAGTGGCAGTAGGCCAGAGCCAGGGCCTAAGTGGCAGCAGAGCAGGCACAGGCTGGGGCCAGAGCAGCAGCCAAGCAAGTCCTGGACGGAGGCTGGCACAGTGTAGCTTCTCCCGTGTTCTCAAGCAGGCGGGCATGGACCCATATTGGAGAGGGACTGGAACTTAAATACTTTTTAGTCACTCTCTATTATCATTCTGGACTTTTTAAAACTGTGTTCCTATGTTAATCTATTTATTTTACTCTGTAACAACATTAAAAGTATCGATACCTAGCTACTTTGTACCTAAGATGGCAATGAGAGGTGACATTATAAACTTTTCACAGCACTCATTTGAGTGCATGTAACAATAAAGACTATTCCATCTATTCTTAAAAATGTAGGCCAAATAGCCTCCTTCTGTGCTGTAAAGATTATTTGATTGTGTGATTTGGTTAAATAAATAAAGGTTCAGGGTTCGACCTTCTTGGGTCGGAGTCATATTGACCAGAAAGGAAATTGGTTGTTGTTGGATGCCACTCATCTCAGCTCCAAGATAGCATTGTAGGAGTTCTTTGTCTGGATCTTCAGAGAGAAGTCACATTGGACTCAAAGCATTAACTTATTTCTCTGTTCTCTCATGCTGTCTGTCCTTCTAAGCTTCAGAGACATTTTCTGTTTTTATTTCCAACATCTGCAGTATTTTGCTTCATCAATATTCTTCTCTTCATTAAAGTCAGAAGAGGGTGAACTAATTGATTAAGCAGTGTTCATTGTCATTCATACTTCTTTAAATAATGAAGAAGTCCATTCTTGCATGCAACAAGTACTGGACAACATTTAGGCTTGGGTTGAGGAGTAGCAAATAACACAAAAGTGCAGAGAATGACTACTTCCAAAAATGAAGATATCCAATGGTATAAATATCACTGAATCCACATGGACAACTTCATGGGGTATACTATTGACCAGTTACTACCTGGACAAGCCATACAAATGTTTTTACTACAAGGCTAGGCCAGAAAACTCTGTGGCAAGTCACTCACTTCTAATATCTTGAAACCTCTTCACTGTCTGCAAGACACCAGACAGGAGGGTGATGGAACACTTGCCTGAATCAGTACAGCCCCAACATTGCTTAAAGAGTTTGACACCATCTAGAACAAAGCAAACTAATTTGACCAGCACCTCATTGATGGTCTTAAATCAGGCCAAGTGGAAGCAGTGTATAACATCTTCAAGATAATTACAGCAACTCATCAAGGCTCTGTCAATAGCACCTTCCAAATTCCCAACTTTTTCCACCGAGAAGTGTAAAGACACATGGGAACACCACCTCCTGCAAATTTTATTTTCAAGTTACATATGATCCTGACTTGGAAATATATTGGAAACATTTGTCATTGCCATTGAATTGAAATGCTAGAATTTTCATCCTAACATTACTATTGGTGTACTTACATGAGATGGATTGCAGTTGCCTGAGAAGGTTGCTCAGGATCACCTTCTCTAGAGAAACTGTATGTGAGCAATAAATGCTCGTGATGTTAATGACTTCCACATCCCACAAACAAATATAAGAAAAAGTTTGTTCTGCCTGTGCTTTAATATTGAATATATGAACTTTATATCCAATTGAACAGTTAATGAAAACACACACCTATATTTCTGATCAGTCATTACTCTTCTAAATGGGCATCTAAGTAAATGGCAAAAAAATAGTCAAATTCAGCTGTGGAAAATGTACATTTGAGTATTAATGACCGGAAGTACTGCAACATTCAGTTAAGAAATGTGAAAGCAGAGACCTTTTATAGATGAAGTAATGGATTGGCCTATGGTCACTAAAGTAAGCCACAATTAAATTTAGTATCATAGGAGACAATCACAGGAAAGAAGGAAGCTAATTCACCTACATGAAAAACAGAAGTGAGAAAAGTTTTTGAGGGAAATTACATCAACGTGAATAGAAAGGTTTTGATATGGCTGGCAATGAAATAACAAAAGCTGGCAGTTAAATGAAGAAAATGTTGCATAACTTTCTGCCATATAAGGTTGAGGCAAGACTATCTCCACAAAAGCTTATGAGAATATTAACCAATACCTCCATTAGTTGAACAGTTTGAATAAAACCATCAAATGGCTTTGTGCATGGGAAATCATGCCTCGCAAACTTGATTGAGTTTTTTGAAGAAGTAACAAAGAATATTGATGAGGGCAGAGTGGTAGATGTGATCTATATGGACATCAGAAAGGCGTTCGACAAGGTTCCCCATGGGAGACTGATTAGCAAAGTTAGATCTCTTGAAATACAGGGAGAACTAGCCATTTGGATTCAGAACTGGCTCAAAGGTAGAAGACAGAGGGTGGTAGTCGAGGGTTGATTTTCAGACTGGAGGCCTGTGACCAATGGAGTGCCACAAGGATCAGTGCTGGGTCCTCTTACTTTTTGTCATTTACATAAATAATTTAGATGTGAGCATAAGAGGTAAAGTTAGTAAGTTTGCAGATGACACCAAGAGCAGGTTACCTCAGATTACAACAGGATCTGGACCAGATGGGCTAATGGGCTGAGAAGTGGCAGATAGAGTTTAATTCAGATAAATGCGAGGTGCTGCATTTTGGGAAATCAAATCTTAGCAGGACTTATTCACCGAATGGGAAGATCCTAGGGAGTGTTGCTGAACAAAGAGACCTTGGAGTGCAGGTTCATAGCTCCTGGAAAGTGGAATCGCAGGTAGATAGGATAGGAAGAACGTATTTGGTATGCTTTCCTTTATTGGTCAGAGTATTGAGTACAGGAGTTGGGAGGTCATGTTGTGGCTGTGCACGACATTGGTTAGGCCATTGTTGGAATAATGCATGCAATCTGGTCTCCTTCCTATCGGAAAGATGTTGTGAAACTTGAAAGGGTTAAGAAAAGATTTACAAGGATGTTGCCAGGGTTGGAGGATCTGAGCTACAGGGAGAGGCTGAACAGGCTGGGGCTGTTTTCCCTGGAGCATCGGAGGCTGAGGGATGACCTTATAGAGGTTTACAAAATTATGAGGGGCATGGATAGGATAAATAGACAAAGTCTTTTCCCTGGGGTCGGGGAGTCCAGAACTAGAGGGCACAGGTTTAGGGTTAGAGGGGAAAGATATAAAAGAGACCTATGGGGCAACTTTTTCACTCAGTGGGTGGTATGTGTATGGAATGAGCTGCCAGAGGATGTGGTGGAGTCTGGTACAATTGCAACATTTAAGAGGCATTTGGATGGGTATATGAATAGGAAGGGTTTGGAGGGATATGGACTGGGCACTGGCAGGTGAGACTAGATTGGGTTGGGACATCTGGTTGGCATGGACGGGTTGGACCGAAGGGTCTGTTTCCATGCTGTACATCTCTATGACTCTATCTGTACTGCAGCACAGAACTACAAATGCTCTAGATATTGGATGCTAATTGTTTTTACTAAAACAAAGAGTTCTGATGAAAGGTCATCAACCCGACATGTCAACTGTTTCTCACCACAGAGGTTCCCCGATCTTAATATTTCCAGCACTTTTTTTGTTTTTATTTATAACAGCTTTTACTGTTTGATTAGATACTGCAATATAATATTGTCAAAGCATGCCTTATGGATGCATCAATTAGGTTCACAACATGATGGATGATTGATTGAATGGAGTATTATGATAATCTATTGGCAACTTAGGGTTGCCCAGGTTTGTACATACTTGCTTATCCATTGTGTTACTTACCTATCAACTGAACAGCAGTCCAAATTATATTGAAATACGCGAATCAATCAAATTAACAATTCCACAACAATTATGATGTCCATTTATGATTAGATTTTGTTAAGATTTATTTCCAGTTTATAAGTGAGGCCTAATGTTTTTTGTGTCTTATTTGCCAAATTATAGATAGACGCTAGCATACAGTCATTTGTTCTGATTGCCCAGACAAGGTCTCTAATATTTGCCAGTAAAAATCTCGAATGGCCCTCTTGCTCAAATGTTCCATTATAACCATCTGTTTGTTATATATGATACTGAAAGCCTTGTTCAGTAAATAAGCCAATATTTGCTACATTCACTGCAGGAAACAGGATGCTGTGCTTTCATTAATAATTTGGATGCTTTCTTATCTCTATTCAATGATATGAACTTCATTACTTTTCCACTATATTTATCTCAGCTGTTATCGTCATGGAATATTTATTAGGAGAAAAAATGCCTTATAATCAACTATCATAAACAATGCTTACACAGCAGTCTGATCCACTATAATCCCAGTATTTATTTTGTAACGTGACATTATCTTCAGTTTCCAACTTCAAAGTATTCCACTGGAACAATTTAAAAAATTGTGTGGTGCATTTTCTAAACGCAAACTTAACTTTGCAGGAAGTTAAAGTAGGAATTTAATCCCAAGGTTCCAATTTGGACTCCAATTTGTTCACGGAATTACTAACTCTTGTATTTTTTTAAAATAAAAACTGAAAGAACTGTTGATGCTGTAAATCAGAAACAATGGAAATCAGAACTGTTCTGATGGAGGGTCACTGGACCCAAAACATTAGCTCTGGTTCAAAGTTTGGGAGAAGATTTGTAGTTCGGGTGCTCATTGTTGTGGTTCTGTTCGCCGAGCTGGGAATTTGTGTTGTAAACGTTTCATCCCCAGTGTAGGTGACATCCTCAGTGCTTGGGAGCCTCCAGTGAACTCTGGTTTCTCACCACACATGCTGCCAGACCTGCTGAGCATATTCCAGCAGTTTCAGTTTTTGTTCTTGAAATTGTTTGTCTGACTCACTGAAAACTATTCATTCTGCTCTTTGTAACTTAGTACATTCAGGTAGAAGCACATTACTTTGACTGTTTTGTTTGAATCACACTCCCGAGTGTGAAATTTAATGTAAGAGTTTGGTATTATTTCCGACTGTTGCTGCGGTCTGTTAACTACTCCATATCACATTTTTATTCAGCAGTTGGTCTGTGCTCATTTTCAGATGTAAACTTGCCATCTATTCTATAAAATGTTCTCTGGCTGTTCAGAAATTCTAAGTGATTAAACACATGGATGAAGATTCTAGTGAGGGAGCAATATCCTTCAACATTCCTTTACCATTGCATTCTAGATTTTCTCCGTGTTTTCCTTATCTTTGCTTAAACGAAATGTGATCTTGATCCTTAGGCCTCAGCAAGGTTGCTGTTTGAGGAGAGCAAGCAATAAAGCCATGCTGCTAACCTATCTGCTGGTTCCCTGACTCCAGCTACCCCAAGCTATTACTCCAGAAGTGGAATAGGGTAAGGCTACTCATCTTTATGCAGCAGAGAGCTGATAGATTAAGACCAATGAAATGAGGTCCAACGGGGATTTTCCAGTTACCATGCAGGTAGGCAGGAGCAATCACCCAGACAAACCGAAGCAGGGAAGAAAACAATGCTCCAGACCAGCTCAGAGGCCCTTCCTGATTGCTTCATGCTATAAGTAGGACTTCCTGGAAATGGGCTTCACCTCCTCACCTGACTTTATTAGTGGCCAAAAAGCATAAGTCATTTTAAATAGTTGGAAAGATAGCACCTCCATTTTGAAGCTGTCCCTCACAGCAGATGCTGGAGATCAGAGTCAAAGAGTGTGGTGCTGTAAAAGCACAGCTGGTCAGAAACCATCCGAGGAGCAGGAGAATCGATGTTTAGAGCATAAGCTCAGCCTGCTGATCCTTGCATTCTGAAAAGCCCCTAATTTACTGTCCAGCTTTGAGAGACTGACTAGCATCCTGAATTGATTTGCTGAGCTTGCTCTGGCCATTAAATGTTTGTCTTGGGAAAACCACACTGAATAAAAGTTTCTGATATATTACGGGTTTCTAATCCACATTTCAGATTCACAGTAGAGTTCAGAAGCTTCCAGCTCAGGATAGTGGTGGATTGCGGCTCCTTTCATAGAGTCATAGAGTCATAGAGATGTACAGCATGGAAACAGACCCTTCGGTCCAACCCGTCCACGCCGACCAGATATCCCAACCCAATCTAGTCCCACCTGCCAACACGCAACCCATACCCCTCCAAACCCTTCCTATTCATATACCCATCCAAATGCCTCTTAAATGTTGCAATTGTACCAGCCTCCACCACATCCTCTGGCAGCTCATTCCTTACATGTACAACCCTCTGTGTTAAAATGTTGCCCCTTAGGTCTCTTTTATATCTTTCCCCTCTCACCCTAAACCTATGCCCTCTAGTTTTGGACTCCCCAACCGCAGGGAAAAGACTTTGTCTATTTATCCTAGCCATGCCCCTCATAATTTTGTAAACCTCTATAAGGTCACCCCTCAGCCTCTGACGCTCCAGGGAAAACAACCCCAGCCTGTTCAGCCTCTCCCTGTAGCTCAGATCCTCCAACCCTGGTAACATCCTTGTAAATCTTTTCAATTTCGCAACTTCTTTCCGATAGGAAGGAGACCAGAATTGCACACAATATTCCAACAGAGGCTTAACCAATGTCCTGTACAGCCGCAACATGACCTCCCAACTCCTGTACTCAATATTCTGACCATTAAAGGAAAGCATACCAAATGCCTTCTTCACTATCCTATCTACATGCGACTCCACTTTCAAGGACGATATGAACCAGCACTCCAAGGTCTCTTTGTTCAGCAACACTCCCTTGGACCTTCCCATTCAGTGTATAAGTCCTGCTAAGATTTACTTTCCCAAAATGCAGCACTTCGCATTTATCTGAATTAAACTCCATCTGCCACTTCTCTGCCCATTGGCCCAATTGGTCCAGATCCCATTGTAATCTGAGGTAAACCGCTTCGCTGTCCACTACACCTCCAATTTTGGTGTCATCTGCAAACTTACTAACTGTACCTCTTATGCTTGCATCCAAATCATTTATGTAAATGACAAAAAGTAAGAGGACCCAACACCGATCCTTGTGGCACTCCACTGGTCACAGGCCTCCAGTCTGAAAATCAACCCTCGACCACCACCCTCTGTCTTCTACCCTTGAGCCAGTTCTGTATCCAAATGGCTAGTTCTCCCTTTATTCCATTAGAACAAACCTTGCTATTCAGTCTTCCATGAGGAGCCTTGTCGAACGCCTGACTGAAGTCCATATAGATCACATCTACTGCTCTGCCCTCATCAATCATCTTCATTACTTCTTCAAAAAACTCAGTCAAATTTGTGAGACATGATTTCCCATGCACAAAGCCATGCTGACTATTCTGAATCAGTCCTTGCCTTTCCAAATACATGTACATCCTCCCTCAGGATTCCCTCCAACAAGTTGCCCACCACCGAGGTCAGGCTCACTGGTCTATAGTTCCCTGGCTTGTCTTTACCACTCTTCTTAAACAGTGGCACCATGTTTGCCAACCTCCAGTCTTCTGGTACCTCACTTGTGACTATCGATTCTACAAATATTTAAGCAAGAGGCTCAGCAATCACTTCTTTAGCTTGCCACAGTGTTCTCGGGGACACCTTATCAGGTCCTGGGGATTTGTCCACCTTTAACCGTTTCAAGACATCCAGCACTTCTTCCTCTGTAATCTGGACATTTTGCAAGATGTCACCATCTATTTCCCTACAGTCTGTATCTTCCATATTCTTTTCCACAGTAAATACTGAGGCAAAATATTCATTTAGTATCTCCCCCATTTTCTGTGGCTCCACACAAAGGCCGCCATGCTGATCTTTGAGGGGCCATATTCTCTCCCTAGTTACCCTTTTGTCCTTAATATATTTGTAAAAACCCTTTGGAATCTCCTTAATTCTATTTGCCAAAGCAATCTCATGTCCCCATTTTGCCCTCCTGATTTCCCTCTTAAGTATACTCCTTCTTTCTTTATACTCTTCTAAGGATTCACTCGATCTATCCTGTCTACACCTGACATATGCTTCCTTCTTTTTCTTAACCAAACCTCAATTTCTTTAGTCATCCAGCAGTCTGTATATCTACCAGCCTTCCCTTTCACCCTGACAGGAATATACTTTCTCTGGATTCTTGTTGTCTCATTTCTGAAGGCTTTCCATTTTCCAGCCGTCCCTTTACCTGCGAACATCTGCCTCCAATCAGCTTTCGAAAGTTCTTGCCTAATACCGCCAAAATTGGCCTTTCTCCAATTTAGAACTTCAACTTTCAAATCTGTTCTATTCTTTCTCATCACTATTTTAAAATGAATAGAATTATGTTCGCTGGCCACAAAGTGCTCCCCCACTAACACCTCTGTCACCTGCCCTGCTTTATATCCCAAGAGTAGGTCAAGAGAGAGAGAGAGAGAGGAGAGAGGAGAGAGAGAGGAGAGAGGAGAGAGAGGACCTGTACAGTTACTGCCTTTGCTGTTTGAAATCGTGTATCATTGGACGTCAGAGAGCATCTGGGAAAATTCACAACTAATTTTGGAGGAACTGTTGGGCGAAGTTCACAGCACAGAATCAGATAAGTTCATTGTTGTTTTAAGGCTGTCCAAGAGAAAGGCTGCAGTAATGAGTATAGTGGATTCTTTCTTGATTATATGTTTTTGGAGATAAGTCTCTTGATTAAACTTAAAATGTAAGCCATAGCTATTAATTTAACCTGGGGCAGTGTTTGTGGAGGAATAAGACGGTGTTATTTTTTGGGTCTGTAGATTGTGAAGGAGCAAAAATGGCCTTTGCAGTGATATGTACTTCTTGTCAGATGTGGGAGTTTAAAGAGAGTTTAAGGGTTACTGCGAATTATATCTGCCATAAATGCTGTTGAATGCAAATCTTATTCTGTAAGGGAGCTCATCTGTTCTGACCGCCTAGCCTAACCTTGGTTGTTGGTAAAATTCTAGAATCCATCGTTAAGGTTGAGGTTTCTAAATTCTTGGGTGAGCAGGGTTGGATTAGTACAAGTCAACATGGATTTAGTAAGGGGAAGTCATGCCTGACAAACCTGTTAGAATTTTTTGACGAGGTGACAAGTAGGTTAGACCAGGGAAACCCAGTGGATGTGGTCTATCTAGACTTCCAAAAGGCCTTTGATAAGGTGCCTCATGGGAGGCTGCTGAGTAAGGTGAGGGCACATGGTGTTTGAGGTGAGCATTGATTGAGGATTAGCTGTCTGACAGAAGGCAGAGTGTTGGGATAAGAGGTTCTTTTTCCGAATGGCAGCCGATGACAAGCGGTATCCCGCAGGGTTCAGTGTTGGGGCCACAGCTATTCACGTTATATATTAATGATCTGGATGAAGGGACTCGGGGCACTCTAGCGAAGTTTGCCGATGATACGCAGTTAGGTGGACAGGCAGGTAGTACTGAGGAAGTGGGGAGGCTGCAGAAGGATCTAGAAAGTTTGGGAGAGTGGTCCAGGAAATGGCTGATGAAGTTCAATGTGAGCAAATGTGAGGTCTTACACTTTGGAAAAAAAGAATACAAACATGGACTACTTTCTAAACAGTAAGAAAATTCATAATGTCAAAATACAAAGGGATCTGGGAGTGCTAGTTGAGGATTCTCTAAAGGTAAACATGCAGGTTGAGTCCGTGATTAAGAAAGCGAATGGAATGTTGTCATTTATCTCAAGAGGGTTGGAATATAAAAACAGCGATGTGCTACTGAGACTTTATAAAGCTCTGGTTAGGCCCCATTTGGAGTACTGTGTTCAGTTTTGGGCCCCGCGCCTCAGAAGGGACACACTGGCACTGGAGCATGTCCAGCAGCGATTCACACGGATGATCCCTGGAATGGTAGGTCTAACATATGAGGAATGGCTGAGGATACTGGAATTGTACTCATTGGAGTTTAGAAGGTTAAGGGGAGATCTAATAAAAACTTACAAGATAATACATGGCTTGGAAAAGGTGGATGCTAAGAAATTGTTTCCATTAGACGGGAAGACTAGGACCCATGGGCATAGCCTTAGAATTAGAGGGGGTCAATTCAGAACAGATAGCAGAGACATTTCTTCAGCCAGAGAGTGGTGGGTCTGTGGAATTCATTGCCGCAGAGAGCAGTGGAGACCGGGACGCTAAATGTCTTCAAGCCAGAAATTGATAAATTCTTGATGTCACAAGGAATTAAGGGCTATGGGAAGAATGCGGGTAAGTGGAATTGAAATGCCCATCAGCCACGATTAAATGGGCCGAATGGCCTTACTTCCACTCCTATGTCTTATGGTCTTTTCTTTTAATTATTTTCCCCTCTTTTCTTTTTTTTTAACTTACTTACCTGGTCCTGAGCTTGAACTTCATCAGTAGCGGCAAGACCCCAGCAGACAGACCCAGAGCACAGAACACAAGTGGTCTCTAAATGGGCTCAGGGCGCAGACCTCAGGCGGGCCAACTGCAGACCTCAAGCAGGCTCAGCACAGAGGAGAGTAAGGCCCTCCTTGCTTTCTTGGTTCCGAGAACTCTCTCCCTTACAGAAATATGGGTGGATCTACGTCAAATGAAAACCAACAGTTTGATAAGACTAATCATCAACCATTGTTGTGATATCACATTTTAAGGGATATGAATGTTAGTGAGATAGACACCAGAATGCGAACTTATGACTAGAAGCCATAAGGCATTAAGGTACAGAATACTTGTTAGTTTGTGCAACTATGATTTTTGGTAACTGTAGGTACTGGCTTTCTTTAGTCATTCTTTCGGATGAGCGAATCTCACCAAATCTCATCACATCTCTATCTTACCTATCCTAACTAAAGTAAAATGAACATGTTTTGTTTATCAGTCCCACATGAGACTTGTAACTTTAGGCTGAATCTTAGGCTTATTTAGCTAAGTATCACTTGTGTTGAGTTTTTTTGGAGAGGTTTTAACAGCAAGGTCTACCATGTTTTCTCACCACACCTTACTAAGCCCATCACATTAATTATGTACATTGCCCCAATGGCACTTCTCCTGCCCGTTGCTAATCCCATCTTATTCCACGCCATTTCTGGAAAAACTAGCAACTCAGCAAATATCCCGGAGCTGACCAGCATCCCTGGTGCCAAGACTATATTTAGAAGCCTGTGGTGCTGCATTTTCTCTAATTTCTCCAGTGGACCTCTGAGGTTCATGTGTGACAGTGACTAGAGAAATCAGAGGCAAATGCATCTGCACAGTGTCAATAGGCCGATTGCATGCTTTCAACTGATGAAGGAGCAATATTCCAAAAGCTTGTGATTTCAAATAAACCTGTTGGACTATAACCTGGTGTTGTGTGTCTTCTGACATTATCCACCCCAGTCCACCAGCACACACCTCTACATCACTGCATGTTTCCTGACATTGACAGACAAGGGAAACTTGATGCCCTACTTTGAGGGAGGCATCTGTTGTATGGGGTAGTGCACAGAGAGGACATCTGCTTTGTCCCCATATTAGCAGTGTGGGCCATAGCACAAGACCATGCCAACCTGGTCCAACCTTCAGTGCAGTCTTAGCCACCTCGAGGAATGCCTCGCACTATAGGAAAAAAGGTCAATCACCTCCACTCTGTCAATGTAAGTGCCGCCATCTTCTGTCCAATATCTAAAACTCACTGTATCACTGCTGGTATATCCATCTCCCACATAGGCTCAAGTTCTACCACTGTCATGATTACCCACATCTTTTTTTCATTTGTTCTCATCCACCTAATCACCCCACACTATTAACGTTGCATGCCCCCTGATTTCACCACTCACTCACCTGCACCATCTCCCCATCTATATCAAAAATAACAGGTGTGCCATCCGTTTTTATCTCCCTTAGTACTTGCCTCTGTCTTATTCCATTCTACAATAGAGCAGATGGCTTGTGAGCTGCCCATTATTCAGCTCCTCAATCTATGTGGTGAGAGTATCCTTACTCTGACCACTCCAAGCTGCAGATTGACCATGCCCAAGCCCTTGATCTGGCATTACAGGCTGCCCATGACTTATATGCCAGATCCTCTTGAATTAAAACTTTCTCTCCTGACTTGATCGAGTACTGCTGATATCCATGACATACTTCCTGGTTTTGTGACTGAGTTAAGTAACCTGGCAATACAGCAATATTGAGAGTCTGGTATCTTTGTTTGAGGTAAAGACAATGACTGCAGATGCTGGAAACCAGATTCTGGACTAGTGGTGCTGGAAGAGCAGTTCAGGCAGCATCCAAGGAGCAGCAAAATCGATGTTTCGGGCAAAAGCCTGATGAAGGGCTTTTGCCCGAAACGTCGATTTTGCTGATCTTTGTCTGAGGGGCAAGTCAGAAAATGGCAAGACAAGGCAAGTCAAGCAGAGATGCTGTGAGCATCCAGTTAGGCTCAGAGTGAGTGTTTCTTATGGCTGCAAAAAAGATGCACTTTGGTTCAGTCCATGAACTGGTATGTGTTCCTAAGCACACAATGTACTTACAAGAGCAGCATTACATTGATAGTTGCAGTGCAGTCCAAAATGTAGCACTTACGAGCAGAATCATCCTACTTGTGGACCTAAGATATGCCATAAGGGCTCCTGGAGGCTGGCACATATCAAATATCCACATCTGTGGACTTTGGGTATTGTGGTCATTGCCCATGGTGATGTTATTACCCTGAGAGATTGGTGCCCAGTGAAAGTCCAACATGAAAGTCCTTTAAAACAAGTTTTTGAGTCGTCAGGTACCCATTCTGGCTTTCATGTTGAGAGCTTTCAACATATAATTTGTTTGTCATGTCTAGCATGTTAAGAAGTTGATTATTAATCAGGTCATCTATTAATAATATGTACAACAAGCAATAAATTTACTACTTGCTGCTGCCTAGTAAGAAACCTGCCTTAATGCACAGAAAATGCAGAAAAGATAGAGCAAGTTGCTCCTGATGTTGAGATAGGTCTTTCCAGATTCCTCATGCAAAGCTATCACAATTCTCGCCATATTTCACATCGTTCAGGTTCGTGTAAGATTCTGAAGTTTGTGTTTAGAAACCAATTCAATAACACAACATGTGTTCAACAGTGATTTTCTTGAAAACAAAGGTAGTGATAGGAACTTGAAAACCACCAAAAAAAAAGCCCCAGACAAGACATACATAATTACATTAGCTTTGGAATGCTAGGAGAAAAATATATCATTTATAAACAGTGACAGCTGAACAGTGAGTATGTGGTTTGTGAGTTGGTTGAATTGATGGTACTAGCAAGCAGTGGATTGGTTCTGAATTGGACTATGAAAGCTGCATGGCTCTTGGGTGCCATTCCCATGGTAAAAGAAAAAAGCACAAGAACCTTCAAAGAAAAGCCCAAGCTCCACATTCAAAAGCATTGCAGAGGAGAAGAAAAGCAAAAGGCGCACAGCAGCTGCACTGGCAAGTCTTCTTAAAGAGCAGAAAGGTTTTAAATCTCCACACATCTATTGTATTTGCAAATGACAGGGTGCATTAGGGAACTGATCAGTAAATTTCTAGTCTGAATTAGAAGGCCAAAGGTGTCTGATCTGAATTTTAGCTTTTGAAACAAAGGACTGACAACCATAGAACAGATAAGCAAGTGGCAAAAATAAAGGAAGCAATTTAAAGAAACGAGTTGCACAGAATCAATTCTTCAAGCTTTTTCTAGAGGTCCAGAAAGATTATTCCAACCCATGAAACATGCTAGAGAAATAGTTTCACATGAAATAAACATCTTTTTAGTTTGATTTGGATTAACCTACAAACCACAACCATAAGAATTGATTGGTCCATTCATTAAAAGGTGCCATGACAAGGGAAAGTGACAGGGATTTCTTGGAAGCCAAACTTTCCTGTCAGAATGCTGCTACTCTATCTTCTTTCTCCAGATAGTTTCATTGTTTGTAGGCAGCAGGTCATGACTGATTCCCACTTCAAAGGATTACAGCTTACAGCAACGAATGAAGGGAAATAAGTTGGCTATCTTCAGACTTGTGATACTTTTTACTGCTGAGAAAAGAGATAACTCCTGCCTTTGCAGAGATCTAATGACTTTTGCCTAAACATCATACCCCCAAATTGTCTAGCTGCCCGGGAGACAATCATACAGGCAAGCAGCAGATCTTTATCATCAATAACCTGTCACTAGTCCATAGACCAATCACCTACTTGCTCAAAGTCAAATTTCATACACATTCTCTTGGCTCCGGCTCATCTGCAAACTAGGCTTCCACTACTACTTAAACAAGCTGCTATGTAAACAGTACATACAATGAATTTAAGACTAATTGCTTTTAAAAAGTGCAGCTGTCATTTAACCATCTTTAGTTTCTAAAACAGTTCATTTTCAATTTCAATCTACAATAAAAAAAGGAAAATATAAAGATATACTATGTTACACTATCACCTGCAAACCCTCCTTCACTTATTCTCACTCTTCTCACTCTCATCCAGATCCAGCCTTTCATCCTATGAAGCCTGACTGTTTTCTGTGCTACCTGTTCATTTCCTTGGAACACTTTACCACCTTTATAACACCTTCACCTACTAACAACTTTACTCTCACTTTCACCTCACTCAATCCATTCCTCTCTCAATACAGGAGAAGACTTCTCACACAGTACAGAAGTACGTCATACAAGTGGGGTGGGGGACACCTGATATATCTGACTCCTCAATCCCTACAATGAGACAGGTCTGACCCTCGCAGGGAAAGACCATAACTTTTCCTGTGAGAATGCAGAAACACCCATGTCCTAATAACTGAGTAAATATCATTCCTCATTCTACTGCTACTTTGACATTAACACCACTGTCAATCTCTTTCATTGTAAACCATTTCTAACCACTGGCCATGATGCCTTCTCTGTCTCTTGTCGTGCAGGTACTGTTAGAATCACCATCTGCAGAGGAATGATCAGCTTCCCCAGAAAACACACACTGGATATCTGAAGACCAACATATTGAGACCTCAGAGATAACGGCAGCAAGACGGCCTCCTGCACTCCATACCAGTTCAGATACTAATAACCTGATAGATACATTATACTTCAACAGTGTAAGACTAAAACCTGGTGAGCACTTCACTGTGATACTGGTACATGGAGAACTGCTAGTGACCAGGTATCTGCTCAGCCCCAGGTAGGAAAGAACCTTAATAGTGTTGGCAAGGAGGAACTACCTTCACAGGGAGGAACAGGAATATCAAACAGATTTGTGAGACACAAGGGTCTCCATTACCCAAACACTGCAGTGGTGCAGCAAGCCTTGCAACTGTTGGCTACATCCATGGACAGGTTGTAGCTTGCCATGAAGAGCCCATCCTCTGGGTCTGTTGGGGTGCTTCACAGATCTGCATTCCATCACCTCCAGACCTTGGTCCTCAGGTGTGAAGACATGGTGACAAGAGGATAGGGAACCTACATAAGTTTCTGCATCCTTAATAGGAGACAGGGTGATGCTCGTGGCCTCTACTGAGGATACTTTATAGTGGCCAGCCTCCAACTCCTTCCTTCCTGTCCTTTTTGACACTTGAAAGTTCAAGTCAAGGTGAGTCAACTAGCCTCTGGCAAGAAAACCTTTGGCATATCTGGCCTGTCCAATGGCAAGTGTTCCAGTTGTTACCTGACCAACTCAGTGGGGCCAACAGGCGCTGGTGCCAAACAGGGTTCCTCCACCCCAGCTGCAGAACTAGGGACGACATTGAGACATAGACCAAATGAAAGGAAGGACAAAAATTATTAAGGGTAATTCACAACTCCCCAGCCAACTAGTAGAGGTTCACACCTTTCCCACCCAGTGAAGGAAGCAGGCATGCCAGGGATGGTGATCCAATGCCATCCCTCCTCTTGAAGCCAGGTGCTCTTGACTATGAGTGACATCCTCTCTAGCATGATTCCACTCCCAGCTATGTTTCCCTCTATCTCCCCATTGGAGATACTGTTGCCATCCTTCACACTGGCAATCCTCCTTTCTCTAAAGATGGCAGCCCCAGTTCCCAAAGATTAACTTACTAAACCTCATTCCTGAGGAACTGGCCATCTTTGTTGTGACCATATCCACCTCCCACTCTTGCACTCCCCACCCTCTCCCTGCTTTGCAACTGTAGCTGAGAGTTACCATGCTAGTCATGAGGGGTTAGCAGATGCCAGCATCTGTGGGTGTATGCAGCTTGTGCTTGTGTATCATGCCCTGGCTACAGTTTAATCATAGGCAACACGAAGATTCGTTGCAGGAAGTAGGGAGCTGAACTCATTATTTTGAGGTCCATGTCGCAATTATTTAACATCTAACTTGTTTAGCAAGTTTGGTAATATAGAAAACTGAATATTAATGAGTCAAATTGTGATATTAACAAGGAGTTTAAAAGCTGTAATCCCTCTTAATTAGCATTCACCGCTGCCTACCAAGAATCTTGCTTTGCCACTTGTGGAAAGCATAAAAGATGAAGGAGTTGCTCTTGACATCAGGATGGACCTGGCAGGATTTCTCATCCAATCCTGCTACAAATCGCACTGTTGCCAATATCACTCAGACCCCTATAAGATTCTCCCCAGAGCTTTTGAAGGATTGAATGACTGGAGAAAATCACAGGGGATTTAGTCAGAAGGGTGAGAATTTAAAAATGAAGAGTTCCTGTACCATAAACCAAGGTAAGTCATTTTAACACAGGGATAATGGGTTTGTAGGACTTGTGCAAATTAACATAAGGGTGACAGAGTTTTGGATGGACTCAGGTTGGAGAAATGAACCATAATGTAGCCTACACCTTTGCTTTCTATTAATTAATCACATTTTTAAAAACCTGTTATGCACTTTGACATCATCTGAACTCAGTTATAGAACATAGAACATAGAACAATACAGCACAGAACAGGCCCCTCGGCCCACAATGTTGTGCCGAACATCTATCCTAGATTAAGCACCCATCCATGTACCTATCCAATTGCCGCTTAAAGGTCATCAATGATTCTGACTCTACCACTCCCACGGGCAGCGCATTCCATGCCCCCACCACTCTCTGGGTAAAGAACCCACCCCTGACATCTCCCCTATACCTTCCACCCTTCACCTTAAATTTATGTCCCCTTGTAATACTCTGTTGTACGCGGGGAAAAAGTTTCTGACTGTCTACTCTATCTATTCCTCTGATCATCTTATAAACCTCTATCAAGTCACCCCTCATCCTTCGCCGTTCCAATGAGAAAAGGCCGAGAACTCTCAACCTGTCCTTGTACGACCTATTCTCCATTCCAGGCAACATCCTGGTAAATCTTCTCTGCACCCTCTCCAAAGCTTCCACATCTTTCTATAGTGAGGCGACCAGAACTGCACACAGTACTCCAAATGTGGCCTAACCAAAGCCCTGTACAGCTGCAACATCACTTCACGACTCTTGAATTCAATCCCTCTGCTAATGAACGCTAATACACCATAGGCCTTCTTACAAGCTCTATCCACCTGAGTGGCAACTTTCAAAGATCTATGTACATAGACCCCAAGATCCCTCTGTTCCTCCACCTGACTAAGAACTTTACCGTTAACCCTGTATTCCGCATTCTTATTTGTTCTTCCAAAATGGACAACCTCACACTTGGCAGGGTTGAACTCCATCTGCCACTCCTCAGCCCAGCTCTGCATCATATCTAAGTCCCTTTGCAGCCGACAACAGCCCTCCTCACTGTCCACAACTCCACCAATCTTCGTATCATCTGCAAATTTACTGACCCACCCTTCGACTCCCTCATCCAAGTCATTAATAAAAATTACAAACAGCAGAGGACCCAGAACTGATTCCTGCGGAACTCCACTTGTAACTGGGCTCCAGGCTGAATATTTACCATCTACCACCACTCTCTGACTTCGACTGGTTAGCCAGTTTTCAATCCAATTGGCCAAGTTTCCCTCTATCCCATGCCTCCTGACTTTCCGCATAAGCCTACCATGGGGAACCTTATCAAATGCCTTACTAAAATCCATGTACACTACATCCACTGCTCTACCCTCATCCACATGCTTGGTCACCTCCTCAAAGAATTCAATAAGACTTGTAAGGCAAGACCTACCCTTCACAAATCCGTGCTGGCTGTCCCTAATCAAGCAGTGTCTTTCCAGATACTCATAAATCCTATCCCGCAGTACCCTTTCCATTACTTTGCCTACCACAGAAGTAAGACTAACTGGCCTGTAATTCCCGAGGTTATCCCTATTCCCTTTTTTGAACAGGAGCACAACATTCGCTACTCTCCAGTCCCCTGGTACCACCCCCATTGACAGTGAAGACGAAAAGATCATTGCCAACGGTACTGCAATTTCCTCTCTTGCTTCCCACATAATCCTAGGATATATCCCGTCAGGCCCGGGGGACTTGTCTATCCTCAAGTTGTTCAAAATGTCCAACACATCTTTTTTCCTAACAAGTATCTCTTCTAGCTTACCAATCCGTTTCACACTCTCCTCTTCAACAATACGGTCCCTCTCGTTCGTAAATACTGAAGAAAAGTACTTGTTCAAGACCTCTCCTATCTCTTCCGACTCAATACACAATCTCCCACTACTGTCCTTGATCGGACCTACCCTCGTTCTCGTCATTCTCATGTTTCTCACATACGCATAAAATGCCTTGGGGTTATCCTTGATCCTATCCACCAAGGATTTTTCATGCCCTCTCTTAGCTCTCCTAATCCCTTTCTTCAGGTCACTTCTGGCTATCCTGTATCTCTCCACTGCTCTGTCTGAACCCTGTTTCCTCAACCTTATGTAAGCCTCCTTCTTCCTCTTTACTAGACATTCAACCTCCCTCGTCAACCAAGGCTCCCTCACACGACCATTTCTTTCCTGCCTGATAGGTACATACATATCAAGGATGCGTCGTATCTGCTCCTTGAAAAAGTTCCACATTTCCACCACATCCTTCCCTGACAGCCTATGCTTCCAACTTATGCTCCTCAAATCCTGTCTTACAGCATCGTGATTTCCCTTCCCCCAATTGTAAAATCTACACTGTTGTGCACACCTATCTCTCTCCATAACCAAGGTGAAAGTCACAGAATTGTGGTCACCATCACCAAAATGTTCACCCACTAACAAGCCCATCACTTGTCCTGGCTCATTACCAAGTACCAAATCCAATATGGCCTCCCCTCTGGTTGGACAATCTACATACTGAGTTAGAAAAGCTTCCTGGACACACTGCACAAACACCGCCCCATCCAATCTACTTGATCTAAAGAGCTTCCAATCAATATTTGGGAAGTTGAAGTCGCCCATGACTACGACCCTGTGGCTTCTGTACCTTTCCAAAATCTGTTTCCCAATCTGTTCCTCCACATCTCTGCTGCTATTGGGGGGCCTATAGTAAACACCCAACAAGGTGACTGCACCTTTCCTATTTCTGACTTCAGCCCATACTACCTCCAAAGGCAGATCCCCCTCAAACTTCCTTTCTGCAGACGTTATACCATTTCTAATTAGCAATGCCACCCCCCCTCCTTTTTTACCACCCTCCCTAATCTTACTGAAACATCTGTAACCAGGAAGCTCCAACAACCATTCCTGTCCCTCATCTATCCACGTTTCCGTGATGGCCACAACATCATAGTCCCAGGTACCGATCCTTGCCTTAAGTTCACCCACCTTATTTCTGATACTTCTTGCGTTGAAGTATATGCACTTGAGCCCATCTCTGTGTCCGCAAGTATTCCCTGTCAGTGCTACCTTCTCCGCAGCCTCCCTACATTCTTGGACATCCTGAAACACAGCTAGCTTACTTGCTGGACTACAAGTCCGGATCACAAGTTATATAAAATCACAATTTGCATCAGTACTTAGCCTTCAACCATTGCAAGGTCAAAATAAGGAAATGTAATTAAAAGCATTCCATGTCTTACCATTTTGGTATTCTCACTAATCCCTAGTCTCCTAATGTAATTATTTGCTGAAGGGAAACAATAAAAAAACTAAATATCCATACCATGTATCACATCCCAGGTTGCCTTCAGAAAATGAACAATTCACATTAAATTAACAAGAGTGTATCTGGTAACTGTGTCCACATGAATAATGGATCCTTCACCTTCCAACCAACAGGAGGAACTGTCTTGTGAAATGGGATTGAGAGTGTTATTAACAGATTTCAGCCAATTTACATCTGTCATAAGAAACGTGCCATCTGTCCGGGGTGACCTTTGCCATCCAAGCCTGGGGTCATATTGGCAATCTTCTTTCCACAAATTAAAGGTCACTTTGATTGTTTATGATAGTAATAGCATTAAGGCTTATTTCATATTATTGCAATTTACCACTTTATTCGTTGTGTTCTGAAGGCTATTATTAATAATCTTATTGGCTTTTTAAGGGAGGCCTGTAGCTACAAGTCAAAAGTAGTGATTTTACCACCATCTGCTACACAGAAACAAGTTGTGCTTTGTACTGAACTAGTCAGCAGTAGTATGTAAAACTTTTCATGATATTAATCATTTTATAAACTGTCTTTCTTGAGCAGTTAAATAGATCTTTGAACAAAACAAAACAGAGGCTTTGATTGCTGTAACATATTGCTGGAATACAAGCTTTGAATATTTAGTTTACAAATATTTAATTCTGTTGTTCATTGTTTTAAAAGGAACCCTAATCTACTTAACAAGGGTTTGAAAAGGGTGTGGAAATTAATGCAACAGCAGGGCCTATTTGATAAGTTCTTGTGGAGAAAAGGAAAACACCATTCCCTTCAAGACATTACAACATCACCAGAATTTATTCAGACCATAAGACTATTAGACATAATGGCAGAAATTGGGCCATTCAGCCCATCAAGTCTGTTCTTACATTCAGTCATGGCTGATATATTTCTCAAACCCATTCTCCTGCTTTCTCCCTGTAACCCTTGATGACCTTGACAATCATGAACTTACATATTTCAGTCTTAAGCATACTCAATGACTTGGCATCCACAGCCTTCTGTGACAATTAATTCCATAGATTAACCACTCGCTGGCTGAAGAAGTTTCTCTTTATCTCCATTCTAAAAGGTCTTCCCTTTACTCTAATTTCTCCTACCAATGGAAACATCTTCCCAACTTCCACTCTGTCCAGATCATTCAGTATTCTGTAAGTTTTAATTTGATCCCCCCTCATCATTCAAAACTCCATCAAGTATAGATCCAAAGTCCTCGAACGTTCCTCATACGTTAAGTTGTACATTCCTGCAATCATTCTTGTGAACCTCCTCTGAACATGTTGCAGGGACAGTACATCCTTCCTGGGGTCCAAAATTGTGCACAATACTCTGAGTATTGTTTGACCAGAGTCTTATAAAGCCTCAGAAGTACATCTCTGCTTTTATATTCAGGTTGTCTCAAAATAAATGTCATCATTGCATTTATCTTCTTTTCAACTGACTCAACCTGTGAGCTTAACTTAAGAGAATCCTGGACTAGAACTCCCAAGTCTCTTTGCACTTCAGACTTCTGAATTTTCTCCCCATTTAGAAAATAGTCCATGCCTCTATTCTTCCTACTAAAGTGCATGACCTCACACTTTCCCACATTGTACTCCATCAGCCACTTCTTTGCCCACTCTTGTAACCTGTCCAAATCTTTCTGCAGCCTCTCCACCTCCATAATGGTACCTATACCTCTACCTATCTTTGTATCATCTCCAAACTAGCCAAAATGCCCTCAGTTCCTTCATCTAGATCGTTAATGTATAAAGTGAAAAGTCATGGTCCTTACACAGAGCCTTGCGGAAAACCACTTGTCACTGGCTGTAATCCTGAGAAGGACCCTTCTATTCCCACTCTCTGCTTTCTGCCAGACGGCCAAGCTCTATCCATGCTAACAACTTGCCTGTAACACCATGGGCTCTTATCGTACTCAGTTGCCTCCAGTGCGGCACCTTGTCAAAGTCCTTCTTGAAGTCCAGGTAGATAAATCCATTGGCTTTTGGTCTAATCTGTTCATTACTTCCTCAAAAAACTTCAGAAGATTTGTCAGGCATGACCTTCCCTTGATAAAACCATGCCGACTTTGTCCTATTTTTCCATACACTTCCAAGTATTCAGAAATCTCATCCATCACAAGGGATTCCAGGATCTTACCCATGACCAAGACTGGGTTAATTGGTCTGTAATGTTCTGTCTTTTGCCTTCCTCCCTTTTTAAACAGGGGTTTCATGTTAGCAATTTGCCAGTCCTCTGAGACCCTCCCTGATTCTAGTGATTCGTGAAAATCACCACTAACACCTCCACTATCTGTTTAACTATCTCCCTTGGAACTCTGGGGTGTAGTCCATCTAGTCCAGGTTATTTATCCATCTTCAGGCTATTCAGTTTTTCTAGCACCTTCTCCTTGATGGCCAATACTCAGGTCTGCCTCTCAATCTTTTGAATATTTAGAATATTACTTGTGTCTTCCACTGTGAAGACTGACGCCAAGTAATGATTCAGTTTGTCAGACAATTCCTTGTTCCCCACTACTATATATTCAGCGTAATTTTTCAGTGGCCCAATGTCCACTTTTGCCTCTCTTTTGCTCTTTGTATATCTAAAGAAACTCTTACAGTCTTCCTTTATATTACTTGCTAGCTTACCCTCATATTTAATCTTCTCCCTCATTTCTTTTTTTGTTGCCCTCTGTTGTCTTTGTGAGCTTCCCAATCCTTTGGTTTCCCACTGCTCTTCACCACCATATATGCTTTCTCTTTCACGTTTATGCTATCCCTGACTTCACTAGTCAGCCATAGTTGCCTCATCCTCCCTGTACCATGCTTCCTTTCCTCAGGACAAATCTCTGTTGTTTCTCCGTAATTACTCCCAGAAGCTCCTGCCATTGCTGTTTCACTGTCTTGCCTGCTAGATTTCTCTCCTAATTCTACCCAGCTCCTCCCTCATGCCTCTGTAGTTGCCTTTATTCAGCTGTAACACTGTTTCTGATTCTATCTTCTCCCTCTCAAATTGCAGAGTAAATTCAATCATAGTATGATCACTGCCTTGTAAGGCTTCCTTTACCTCAAAGCTTCCTTCTCATTCTGCCTCACTGCTCAACACTGAATTTAGTATTGCCTGTAGCCTAATGGGTTCCACCACAAACTGCTCTAAAACACCATCTCATAGACATTCCAAAAATTTTCTCAGTTCACCTGCATATTGAAAATCCCCCATGATCATTGTAACTTTGCCTGTCCAACAAACCTTTTCTATCTCCTGATGCATCTTACACCCCAGCTCATGACCATTGTTTGTAGGCCTGTACATAAATCCAACAATGTCTTTTTTTCCTTTCTGGTTCCTCAATTCTAATACCATCTGACCCTACTTTGTTTCTTATTATTGATTTAATTTCATTTCTTCCTAGCAAGGCTACCCCAACCCCGCTGCCCACCTGCCTATCTTTTCAATAAGATGTGTATCCTTGAATATTCAGCTCCCAGCTCTGATTCCCCTTGCATTCACGTCTTCATAATGCCTACTATGTCATACCTGCCAATTTCGATTTGCACCACAAACTTATTCACCTTATTCCTTATACTTTATGCTTTCAGATACAACATCTTCAGTCCTACATTAACCATCCCTCTTCTCATTGTCATTCCTTTGTCCAGCGTGCTTGAAGTTTGATTGTTAACCCTTTCCAAACATTCTGTCCTACTTGTATCTGCGCAAGAGGTTTTAATACCCATTCCTCAATTCCACACTCTTACCTCCTCCTTCAATTCAGGTTTGCTAATTTCCCCTATAACTGAAACCACCCCCCTAATTTAGTTTAAAGCCCAGTCTACAGCCCTAGTTATGCAATTCGCTAAGACTCTGGTTCCAACATGGTTCAAAAAAAGAACTGTCCCATTGGAACAGGTCCCTTCTTGCCTAGCACTGGTGCCAATGTCCCATGAATTCAAACCCATTTCTCCCACACCAATCTTTGAGCCACACATTTGTCTGCTTAATCTTATTTACCCCATGCCAATTAGCTTGTGGATAAGGTGGTACTGCAGAGATCATTAACTTTTTGGTTCTGTTTATTGATTGAGCTTCTAGTTGTTTATACTCTGCTATCAAAACCTCTGCTCCAGTTTTATCTGTGTCATTGGTATGTATGTGGACTGCAACCATTGGAACTTTACCCTCCCACTCCAAGTTCCTCTGTAGCACAGATGAGATATCCCAAAACCAAGCACCAGGCAGGCAACACAACCTTTGGGACTCTTGAATATGGTCACAAAGAACAATGTGTGTGGTGTCTTACTATACTATGACGATGTTGATCCTTTACCAAGGTTGTGTTGTCCTTAGTTTTTTTGTCAGAAGTATTGTACGAGGCAGAGTTGCTGAGGTGTCTGGGTTGATAGAGTCATAGAGTCACAGAGATGTACAGCACGGAAACAGACCCTTCAATACAAATTGTCCATGCTGACCAGATATCCCAACCCAATCTAGTCCCACCTGCCAGCACCTGGCTCATATCCCTCCATACCCTTCCTATTCATATACCCATCCAGATGCCTTTTAAATGTTGCAACTGTACCAGCCTCCACCACATCCTCTGGTAGCTCATTCCATACACGCACCACCCTCTGTGTGAAAAAAATTGCCCCTTAGGGCTCTTTTATAGCTTTCCTCTCTCAACCTAAACCTATGTCCTCTAGTTCTGGATTTCCCCACCCCAGGAAAAAGACTTTGTCTATTTATCCTATCCTCATGATTTTGTAAACCTCTATAAAGTCACCCCTCAGCCTCCAATGCTCCAGGGAAAACAGCCCCAGCCTGTTCATCCTCTCTCTACAGCTCAACTCCTCCAATCCTGGCAGCATCCTTGTAAATCTTTTCTGAATCTTTTCATGTTTCACAACATCTTTCCAATAGTAAAGAGACCAGAATTGCATGCAATATTCCAATAGTGGCCTAACCAATGCCATGTATAGCTGCAACATGACCTTCCAACCCCTGTACTCAATACTCTGACCAATAAAGGAAAGCACACCTAACGCTGCCTTCACTATCCTATCTACCTGAGAATCCACTTTCAAGAAGCTATGAATCTGCACCCCAAGGTTTCTTTGTTCAGCAATATTCCCTTGGACCTTACCATTAAGTGTATAAGTCCTGCTAAGATTGTATGTCCCAAAATGCAGTACCTCACATTTATCTGAACCATTACAAAAATATGCAAATCATCTCTGATCCTTAATGGCATAACTTAGGACTTTGTGCCATACCAGGACCACTGGGAGCTGCTATGATGCCTATGTCCTTGAGAACTCCCATGTTCTTGCTTTGTTTCAAAGAATGATGGTTATTGGGAGACAAGGACTACCCTCTGTGACCAGGGCTGATGTCTCCATTTCACAGCCTCAGAACTGAGCTCGAGCATGGATACAACACTACCCATTCTTCCACCAAGGCTGGCGTTGAGCAGACATTAAGCCTGCTGAAGATGTGGCTCAGATGCTTGGAATGGACTTGGGGAGGTTGGCATTGCACTCTGAACAGAGTGTGCTGCATCAGTCTGGGAATGCTGTGCTCTTTCGAACTGGAACAGGCAGTGATGCAGTATCATAGACTCTGAAGTGCTGAGACAGCAGTTGCATTACAGGGCAAACATAGAGGTACTTCCATTTAAGAGCAAGACCAGAACTAGAGACAATAGAATCGTAACACCACAAGAAATAGAAACAGGATGAGTCTGTTCAGTCCCCTCAAGCCTACTCGGCCACTCAGTAGGATCATGGCTGATCTATCACTCCTCACTTTTATCTACTTGAAGAAGCTTTAAGTTTTAAAGCAAACCCTTGTGCAATGAAAATGGAGTGGCCAGTTCTCCCAGCTCAGCTTTTCTCTGGTTTGGTTTGGTTTGGTTTTTTAGCAGTCTGATTGTTCAAGAGCTGCTGGTCAGTTTTTAGCTGGGAATCCAAAGAAACAGCTACATGGAAGAAGGAGTTCCATGCTCAATCTTTCTGACATCTCCGACATCTCTCCCTCCTCTAAGACCCTGTGTTTAATTTTACCTCTTTTGACTAAGGGGTGTTAATGGGGATTGTTGCAGGAATTTGGAACAACATTTTTAAGGCAGGATAATCTGTGGAGTTTTCAGATAGGTTAAGTTATTCCATGTTCTGTTCTCTTTTGTTTGTGTTTCATTCGGTAATCTTGAAAATAAATTCTGTATTGTTTAAAACTGAATGTTTGGGCCTACTGCACAACTCCTGGAATATGCACTGATGCCTGCTTAAAACAAGTAGAAAAGTTAGGGTACGGCTACTTTCTTAAAATGTTTTGAGGGGGTCTGGCCTGGTCCATAACAATACTATCTCTAATTACAACAACATTTCTCTTCTCTCCCCCAACTTGAATGGCTCCCTGCAACACAGTTCTGTAGTCAGTCAAATCATCGTCCCTGCAGTCTCCATTTCCATCCATACATGGAGCAAAACTCTTGAACCTGTTGGACAAGGACAAGAGCTGAGGCTCCTGCAACTCTACCTCCTGGATTCCTCTATCTTCCTCACTCACAGCCACACCCTCCTGTCTCTGACCATGGACCAAATTTGCATTAGTTAGTATAAGGGGTGTGACAGTCTCCTGAAAAACAGTGTCCAGGTAAGTCACCTCCTCCGTGATGTGTCACAATGTTTGCAGCTCAGACTCTGGTTCATCAACTCTGAACTGGAGTTCTTCCGGCAACCAACCTTCACTGCAGACAGAATCACTCGGAACCACAATGGAGTCCACCAGCTCCCACATCATGCAGAGACAACACATCGTCTGATTTTCCATCCTTACTTTATTTAATTAGTTTTGAATTTGTTTCTCTTTATTTTTAACTGTTTTGGTGTCACTACTTATTTTCTCAATTTCAATGCAAGTTGTTACCAATAACTTAACAAGATTCAAATTAACACAGATTCAAATTTAGCAGATCCATTGTCAGTCAATCAAATCACAGCCCTCCTGTGACGTCACCTTTCAGTTTCTCCCTCAGTCAAAAACTTCAGAAGCAAACTCTTGCCTTCCCAGGCTGCTCTCTGCTCACTCCCACTCAGCTCCTCTCCTGAAGTGAAGGTCGCAAATCCATAAAATTTCATATAAGAGCTGAGAGAATATGCTTAACAATCCTGAGCCATAGAGAACAAAGGCCCAGATTACATTCCCTGCTTCGTATAATGTTTCAGTATTTTCAGACTAATTTGTATATTTTTAAAGGTAGTAAAATATATGCCCACCTGAGGATCACTTCACTTCTTTTGTGGATTGAAACTACTCCACTGTCTTGCATAGGAATAAAAAAAATTCTTCAGGCTGACGTTGATCCAATGCCCTTTCCTGAAACTAATTTAACAAAATATTATCAATTGAATTGGTCTTTTCAAGTATAAAAATACTGGCTGTTTTTAACTCTCAAGATATGACGTTCACAAAACAGGATGTGTAATTAACCTAACCACCCTTTGTTGATGAGAGTATGAACTTATTACAAGTCACAGTGAGAGATAGCAATTTTTTCCTGTGTACTTTTAAACCAGCAAGGTGCTGTTCTGCAGAATGATTTCCATCAGAAATCACTGAGCCAGTATCAAGATATTTAAGCAGTCAAGGTAATGCAAAGCAATACTTTGAAAATGAGAGAAGAACTCACCCACTCTGTTCCAACTACAAATTCACCTGAGAAAAACCTGTAGTAAATTCTATATAAGAAGCCTTGAAGTTTATTGACAATCCTCTGCTTTAAAAGACCTTAATTTCAAATGAAGTACCAACCCATCTAAAAAGTCACAGGCCTGTCACAAAAAGATTGAAATAATCATATTTCTTGTAGTATCATTCTATCTGCCTTTGTATCTAATCTTGTGTGTGTAATAGTATATGTGAGACAAATGAGTAAGATGTCATGTTTTAAACATTTGGGGTCTGTGGAAAAAGCTAATCTTCAATATTTTAAAACCCACAAAAAGCTTGCCACTAGACAGTATTAACTGAGATCATTTATTCTGACAGTAAGAAAAGGCAATCTCCTTTTGTGCAAACATGTGGATTATAAGTAAAAAGGAACACATAAATTCTGTCTATGACATCTACTTTGATTTCGGTAGTAGTACATACAACATAATGCACTATGATAGCAACAACATTCCTGAGTAAGGGAGGAAAATGATTTAGCACAGGTGCCCATTTCTGTTTACCATTCAGTGGCCCTAAAGGCAAGTGCCTATACATATGGACACCAAGTGAGGAGGAGATTGTGCACAACTGTAATAATCTTGACAATCAAATAGCCTGCTGACATCCATCATCTGGGATCGGACTTGACCATTTGGGAAAAGTACATAAAATTACGTAATGTCATTGAAGAAGTTTGAAAAATACAAAAAGTCACATAAGTGTAAATACTGTTACATTTTAATTGCTACTTCCTTTCGGAGAAAGAATATTAGTCAAGGAAATGATATTTTCAATATTAGTGAACAAACACTTAATGGATTATGGTCCCCATTACTATTTGAATACAGATGCTGACCTGATTACTAATGCCTGTGGACAATGATATGGTTTATATATTAATATCATAATCATAATCTCTAGATTATTATTTACTGTTAGAATGACATTATTCGCAGAAATGTTATTATGTTGACAGAACAATGTCTTCGTTCTCATATGCCATTAAAATGTTGTACCAAGTGTTGCACCTTATTGTATCATACCAGAGATTTTAAGTCATTACCTATGCTAACAGTTCAGTGCAATAACAAATGAGTAATATATTGTCAACACCTAAAAACAAATGATCTGGTCATTTCTTCCATTGCTGATTATGAAAACTTGCTGCGTCAAATTAGTTGTCACATTTCCTACAACACAACAGTGATTTCTTCAAAAGTACTTTATTGGCTGGGAAGAGCCTTGGGGATTCCTGAGTTTGTGAAAGATGTTATATAAATGGAAGTTTTAGCTTGAGTTCCTATCAGCTCCAGCATTGCGTCTCTAAATCAAGACTTCTGCTAATTGATCTACTCTAACAATCATACTGAAATGCTTCACTGCGAGTCAGCTCTTCTGTATACCCACTGGTATGGACTGAACCCAATACCCACATAACACTGCAGCAGAATATTTAGTGGATGGAGATGATTGGGTGATGAGTGTTGTAAATGTAACGTTAAACACTAAGAATGGCTAAACAAAAAAAATAAATAGAAGAATGGGAAAGCATTTTTTAAAAAACTTCTCCCTGGCAATTTCCTCTGACAGATGGTTTCTGTGAGCTCTTCAGGTACTTATTAAATATTGAGGGAGAACTGGGCAGGAGCATAAAAGAAGGGAATATTAGAATAAAGCAGAAAGGAAGGATCCAAAATTTTAATAAGGCTGTCTTTAAGACCCACCTGACTGATATGCAGCAATGGAGGAATAGGAACTTCTGGCTATCAGAGGAGCCTTCAGACAAGTGCAGACGGTGCAGGGATATGGCAATGGCATTACAATTGACTTATAAATTAGTGCCCAATAAAGTTCAGTGTCATTAAAAAGCAGTTAAGGAGAATATTTTTGGCACATAAACTACCATATTGTTCGACTAAAATGAATACACCAAGACATACTTTCCACAATGAGTATACTGGATACAGCTCGGAAATGGCTAAATTCCCTAATCTTAATATAAATGCAGGAAAGTGATGAAGCTGACCTTGTCAAGCATTCTTGAATTCTCTAACTAGAATATATCCCAGTTTGTCAGGACAGGGGACATGTGGGGGGCGGATGGAAAATTGTGAGGATGGTGTAAGGAAATAATGTTGTTATTACTGTGCTATATCAGAAATGTTCTGGTTTAAGTGTACCAAGCTGTAGTTAACTATGTACACCCCAAAGCCAAGACACCCCATTCTTGCCCAGCACAAGAGGTTAAAATTAGGCATAAAGATTGCATCTCTGAACAAGTGTTAAATTTCTGACAGCCAATTGTTCGAATTATAGACAAGAATCAATCTTGTCTTACTTCCTTTTAGAGTTATTCAAAGCAAAACAACCCCTCACCAGTGCCAATATGTAAACAAGAAATTATCTAAAGAGTAGCTCAGACCTATACACAGTCCATATACAACCCTTCTTCAATTGGACCATTGTCAGTCAGTCAGGTACAAGTAGCTTTGTAATCCATAAGACCATAAGATAAGGAAGCAGAAATTAGGCCATTCAGCACATCGAGTCTGCTCCGCCCATCATGGCTGATAAATTTCTCAACCCCATACTCCTGTTTCCTCCCCATAACCCTTTATCCCCTTTACAATCAAGAACCTATCTGTCTTCATCTTAAATATACTCAATGACCTGGCCTCGACAACTTTCTGCGGAAGTGAATTCCACAGACTTATCACTCTCTGGGTGAAGATGTTTCTCCTTATCTTCAATCTAAAAGATCTTTCCTTTACTGTGCCCTCAGGTCTTGGTCTCTCCTATCAATGGAAGCATCTTCCCAAAATCCACTCTGCTCAGAGCATTCAGTAAGTTTCAATTAGAACCCCTCTCATCCTTCTAAATCCATCAAGTATAGACCCAGAATTCCTCATTTGATAAGCTGTTCATTCTGGGACTATTTTCATGAATCTCCTCTGAACATGCTCCAGGGTCAGTACATACTTCCTGCTTTATGGGGCCCAAATGTGGTCTGACCAGAGCCTTATAGAGCCTATGAAATACATCCCTGCTTTTATATTCAAGTCCTCTCAAAGTAAATGCCATCATTGCATTTGCCCTCCTAATTATTGATGCAACCTTTACCTTGAGAAAATCCTGGACTAGAACTTCCAAGTCTCTTTGCACTTCAGACTTCTGAATTTTCTCCTCATTTAGAAAATAGTCTATGCCACTATTCTTCTGACCCAGGTGCATGATCTCACACTTTCCCACTTCTTTGCCCATTCTCCTAACCTTTCCAAATGCTTCTGCAGTCTCTCTGTCTTCTCAATATTACCTGTTCATTCACCTTTCTTTGTATCATCTGTAAACCCATCCAGAATGCCCTCAGTTCCTTCATCTAGATCGTTAATGTATGAAGTGAAAATTTGTAGTCCCAACACTGAGCCTTGTGGAGCACCACTTGTCACTGGCTGCCACACTAAGAAGGACCGTTTTATCCCCACTCTCTGCTTTCTGCCAGACAGCCAAGCTTCAATACATGTTAGCACCTTGCTTCTAACACCATGGGCCCTTATCTTTCTCAGTAGCCTCCTGAGTGACACCTTGTCAAAGGCCTTCTTGAAGTCCAGGTAGATAACATTCATTGATTCTCCTTGATACTTCCTCAAAGAATTCCAGCTTTTAACACTTGGAGCAGGCATGAATACATCTATTTCTAATGATTTCCAGGATCTGATAACACTCTGCTACCAGTTGACAAATAGAATCAATGCACCAGTTGATATTTGAGGCTGGATTTTGGACCAAAAACAGCCAAGGTGGCCAGCCTTTAAGTCATTTTCAGACAAGTGGGATCAAGGTTCACCAGGGCTATGCAAAAGCTGGCTGCGGGTAGCTAACATGACTCATAGGGGCCACATAAGGCAAATTAAAAATGACTGAGTCAGATTTCCCAGTCAGCCTTCAAGTTCCTGGAGAGGGAAGCTTTTTGACATAGTGGTGGTGTCCCTACTCCGGGTCAGGAGGCATAGACTCAAGCCCCACCTGCTCCAGGGGTATGTAATAACAACTCCACACAGATTGATTAGAAAATAGGTCAAGTTCACCCTTACCATTTCCACCACTCTCCATCTGGCCCTCACCCACGTGGAGAAGAAGGACACCTACATCAGACTAATGTTCATAGATTTCAGTTCTGCATTTAGCACAATCATTCCTCAGCACCTGATTGGAAAGCTGAGTCCACTCGGCCTAAGTACATCCCCATGTAACTGGATCCTGGACTTCCTGACTGGGAGACCTCAGCCAGTCTGGATTGCGAACAGCATCTCCAACACCATCACACAGTGACCTCCCAGGGCTGTGTGCTCAGTCCATTGCTGTTAACCTTGCTGACGCACAACTGTGCAGCGATGCACAGCTCGAATCATATCATTAAGTTCGCTGATGACACTACTGTAGTGGGTCTCATTAGGAGGAACGACGAACCAGCATACAAAGAGGAGGTGCAGTGGCCAACGGACTGGTACAGAGCCAACAACCTGTCTCTGAACATGGACAAAACAAAAGTGACGGTTGTTGACTTCAGGAGGGCACAGAGGGGCCACTCTCCACTGGTCATCACTAGCTCCCCCATGGAGATCGTGAAAAGCACTAAATTTCTTGGTGTCCACCTGTTGGAGAATTTCACCTGGACCCTCAACACCAGCTCCATACCTAAGAAAGCACAGCAGCATCTCTACTTTCTGTGCAGGCTGATGAAAGCCCACCTCCCACCCCCATCCCCTCCCTCCATGCACACCATATTCTACAGAGGGTTCAATGAGACTACTCTGAGATGCTGCATCACTGCCTGGTTCGGGAATTGCACCGTCTTGGATCGTAAGACACGACAATGTATAGTGAGGACAGTTGATAAGATCATTGGGATCTCTCTTCCCTCCATTACAGATATTTACACCACACACTGCATCTGAAAGGCTAACAGCATTATGGAAGACCCCATACATCCCTCACTCAAACTCTTCTCTCTCCTGCCATCTGGCAGAACATTCGGTCTCTCATGGCCAGACTGTGCAACAGTTTCTTTCCCCGGGCCATCAGGGTCTTTAACACTGTATGATCAGACTCCATTCCATCTGAAACTCTTTGCATGACTTTGAATTGCTACGAGAACAATGTTTTATGAATTTTCAATCTTCTATTTGTCCACTGTGATTTGTCCACAACTGTGTCTTTTGTCTTGACTTGCCAGGAAATCCTGTGCTGTCTTGTGTGTTTTGCACTTCTTTTGCACTTAATGGTGCCCTGCGTACAACTGTGTAGCTTGTGCTGTCCATGTAGCACCTTGGTCCTGGAGGAATACTGTCTTCTTTTTAACGTATCAGTTGTATCTGGTAGAAATGACAAATAAAGCTACCCATGACGTTTGACTTGATTCTTGACTCTTGGGGTGATTCTTGAGCTCTGGGCAAATCCAGAATCCCTATTTGGGTGTAGGTACGTTTGCAGGCTGCCTTCTGAAAATGTCCTCCTGTCTTGTTGAGGACCTATTCTATAGATGTATAAAGAGTTAAGAAAGTGTTACTTCTCTTTTTGAGATCCCACTCTGTTGCCCTCCCTCCACAGTATTGCAGTGTGCTGCTTCTTTACACTGGAAGGCTTCAGTTTCAACAGCTAACTCAATATCATTAACTAAATAGTGAGCCCATTTCTAGGCCAATAATGTGGGTGCCTCAGTGACTGTCAGAATGATAGCATGGTTACATATTCTATCCTCCACCTCACTCTCCCTCCGTGGGAGGCAAATTCAAGACCATGAAACAGATCTGAGCTCTGATCCCCACTCCAGAAGGGAAAATACTGCTCTTAGAGTCAACCTGTGTGGGACTTGTCTGTTCTCATGATGTCAGTATGGTCCTTTCAGATCATCTGAGACACCAAGATAGCCAAAGTGAAGATCAACAAATAAAGTTCGTGCTGGATCCTCCGCTGGATCAAACTATTACTTGAGGAGGCTTACCTCATTTATAATTGAGCACAATGGTATCCCACAAAGCGACAGGTCAAGTTGCCTGGGCAGGTAATCTTGATATCATGTCTTCATGCACTATCAAGCATAGCGCTCCTGCAACTTATTTTAAAAGTACATTCTTTACATGCATCCTCTTCTTTGAGGCTTGAAGGGCTTATCTTCTTAAATACTGTGTGCTGAATCTAAACATATTTTTGGCAAAGTTGGTGTTAAGTTGAGTTGTTGAGAAGATTTTCACTTCAAGGCCGAGGATGTAACTGTGAAGATAGACGAGGGAGATCCAGTAGATGCAGTGTACCGGGACTTTCAGAAAGCTTTTGAAAGTCCCACATAGGAGGTTAGTGAGCAAAATTAGGATGCATGGTATTGGGAACAAAGTCCTAACTTGGATTGAAAGTTGGTTGGCTGACAGGAAACAAAGAGTAGTGATAAACGGCTCCATTTCAGAATGGCAGGCAGTGACCAGTGGGGTACCGCAGGGATCAGTGCTGGGAACGCATCTTTTTACAATATATTAGTGACACAGAAGATAGTATTAGTAATAACATTAGCAAATTTGCTGATGATACTAAGCTGGGTGGCAGGGTGAAATGTGAGGAGGATGTTAGGAGATTACAGGGTGACCTGGACAGGTTAGGTGAGTGGTCAGATGCATGGCAGATGCAGTTTAATATGGATAATTGTATGGTTATTCACTTCGGTGGCAAGAACACGAAGGCGGTTTAGGGGCAGGTAAAGGGGCAGTACAGAGAGATCTGGGTGTTCTTGTACACCAGTCAATGAAGGCAAGCATGCAGGTACAGCAGGTAGTGAAGAAGGCTAATAGCATGCTGGCCTTCATAACAAGAGGGATTGAGTATAGAAGCAAAGAGGTTCTTCTGCAGATGTAAGGGCCCTGGTGAAAGCACACCTGGAGTATTGTGTGCAGTTCTGGTCTCCAAATTTGAGGAAAGATGTTCTGGCTATTGAGGGAGTGCAGCATAGGTTCACGAGGTCAATTCCGGAAATGATAGGACTACCTTATGCTGAAAGGCTGGAGCGGCTGGGCTTGTATACCCTTGAGTTTAGAAGACTGAGAGGGGATCTGATTGAGACATATAAGATTATTAAAGGTTTGGACACTCTGGAGGCAGGAAACATGTTTCCGCTGATCAGTGAGTGCCAAACCAGAGGACATAGCTTAAAAATATGGGGTAGACCATTTCGGACAGAGATGAAGAGAAACTTCTTCACCCAGAGAGTGGTGGCTATGTGGAAAGCTCTGCCCCAAAGGGCAGTGGTGGCCCAGTCTCTGGATTCATTTAAGAAAGGGTTGGGTAGAGCTCTCAAGGATAGTGGAATCAAGGGTTATGGAGATAAGACAGGAACAGAATACTGATTAAGGATGATCAGCCATGATCATATTGAATGGTGGTGCAGACTTGAAGTGCAGAATGGCCTACTCCTGCACCTATTGTCTATTGTCTATTTTCTATTGTCTATTTTCTATTGTCAAGTGCATTTTCTCCTGCATCTTACCGAATGCGCCTCCTTAATTACTCCATCCCAATCTCTCACATCTGTTTATAGCTTCAACTTTCCATGCATCATCCTGAAACAACTCACTAGTTAGCAGATCTCCCAGAACTGACACTGATTTTCATGCCTGCACCATATTAAAGTCCCATCCTGCTCCTATGCACGCACTATCATTCCAGAGATGCACTACACAGTTCCTGACATTTGCCCCAGGCATTGTCAACACAGGGAAAAATGATACCCAACTCTAGACACGATGGGGTGCAGAGGCAGAAACAGAAGTTGCTGGAGAAACTGGCAGCATCTGTGGAGAGATGGCAGAGTTTACATTTCAAGTTTAGTAACCCTTCTTGAGAACACTGCTAGATGCTGTCAGCTCTGCTGAGTTTCTCCAACAATTTGTTTTTGCTTTAGATTTCTGGTTTCTGTGGTTCTTTGTTTAATTTTGGTGCAGAGGCAGGATTTCCTCGTCCCAGCAGTGGAGGGCACAATACCAGACTATACCAATCTGATGAGACATTGCCACCCAGATCAGTGTAGTCTCAGCTATCTGGAGAAATGCTCAGCACTGTAGGAAGAAGGTCAATGTCTTTCTCCACTCCACCAGTTAAGTGCCACCACTTTCTTTCTGATAACTCAAAATCATTCTGTCTCTGTTAATGCACCCATCTCCCTCTCATTCTCATGGTCTAACTCTCTCATTATTACCTGAACATCACCCCTCACTCACGGTTAATTATCTCAATCCCAACTTACACTCACCTCAACTTCAGACACCATTAACCTGCTTACCCTTATCTCAACTCCAAACACCATTCTGAACCCCAGACAGCACTAACCCTGCATGCGCTCATCTGATACCCAGACACCACTAACTCTGCATGTACACATCTCAACCCCAGTCACCACCAACCCTGCTTGCACTCATCTCAACCCCAGGTACCAAATATCCTGCATACTCCTGCACAGCCTACTCAGAATGCCGACACAGAAAGTAATAGCTGACCCATCAACATGCATTTCATGTAATACCTGACTCTGGCATATTTTGTTTGCCAATGTCTGTGGACATGGGGTGCTTGTGATCAGTAGCCATGGAATAAACCTTGTGATATAGATGCTCAGTGGTCTGCGAAGCAAGCAGTGAGCTGAGATCATCATGTACCCACTCTGATTTCCATGACAGAGTTTCTGGACATCTAGTTTGTTGAGCACATTTGACAGATAGGAACCTAAATATTAATTAAGCAAGTTTGGCCATTAACAAGGCTTTTAACAAACAATAATGCCATTTATTGGCAAATTACCACTAAAATTCATTTTACCATTCGTCAAAAGCATAAAAGATGGCACATGGTACACCCAATATTGAGATAGCCCTCCTGGGACTTTGCATACAATTTTGCCTCAAATCTCACCATAGCCATTGTTGCTTAGACTTCTGTAACACTCCATCCTTTGTTGCTTAGTTTTCTCCATTCCACATTGCTTCACCTGGGAGATTAGTTAGCTGAGTTGTCTTGACAGCTGTTTTCTTATGCAGAATTATACATGGTTTCATAATTCATAGTAATAGACGCAGGAGTAGGCCAGTTGACCCATTGAGCATGCTCCAACATTCATTAAAATCATGGCTGATCTATCCATTGTCTCAGCTCCTCCTACCTACATTATCCCCATAACCCTTAATTCCCCTAACATGCGAAAACCCATTTGGTATCTTGATTATATTTAACAATGCTGCCTCTACTGCTTCCTTGGGCAGAGAATTCCATAGATTCACTACTCCCTGTGAAAAGCAGTTCCTCTTCATCTCTGTCCTAAAGCTACTCCCCCTAATTTTGAGGCCATTTCCCCAGTGGAAACAACTTGCCTGCCTCTATCTTATCTGTCCCTTTCATAATTTTACACGTTTCTATAAGATCCCCTCTCATTCTTCTAAATTCTAGTGACTACAGTCCCAAGCAGCTCAGCCTTTCCTCATAGGATAATCCCCTCATCTCTGGAATCAACCTGGAAACTTCCAGTGCACGACCTCCAAAACCAATATATCCTTCCTCAAGTAAGAAGACCAGAACTGAGCACACTACTCCAAGTGCGGCCTCACCAACACCTTGTACAATTTCAGCAGAGCTTCCCTGCTCTTAAATTCAATCCCTCTAGTAATGAAAGCCAATATTCTGTTTGCCTTCCTGATTACTTGTTGCATCTGCAAATCAACTTTTAGCAATACATGTACAAGCACTCTTAAGTTCCTCTGCACAGCAGCATGCTGTAATCTTTCACCATTTAAATAATACTCTGACCTCCTATTTTTTACTTCCAAAGTGGATAACCTCACATTTACCAACATTGCACTCCATTTGCCAGACCTTTGCCCACTCACTTAATTACCTAAATCTCTCTGCAGACCCTTCACATCCTCTGTGCAGTTTTCCATTCCACTCAATTTAGTGTCATCAGCAAATTTGTATATGTTACACTTGGTCCCCTCTTCCAAATCATTTATATATATTATGAACAGTTGTGGGCACAACACCAATCCCTGCAGCACCCGCTCGCCATTGATCTCCAAAGAGAGAAACACCCATTTGTCCCAACGCTGTGCTTTCTATTGGTTAACCAGTCTTATATCCATGCTAGCCCAAAAATGTTGATTTTCCTGCTCCTTGGATGCTGCCTGACCTGCTGCGCTTTTCCAGCGCCACTCTAATCTTCACTCTATCCATGCTAGTCATTCCCACAACTCCATGCATTCTTACCTTGTGAATTAGTCTTTTATGAGGCACCTTATCAAACATTTTCTGGAAATCCAAGTATACAAAATCCACCTGTTCCCCCTCATTCACTGCACTTGTTACATCCTCAGAGAACGCCAGTAAGTTTGTCAAACATGACCTTCCCTTCCTGAATTAATGCGTCATCTGCCAGATGGAACCCTTTCCATCCAGATGTCTCACTATTTCTTAGAGTCATAGAGTCATAGAGATGTACAGTATGGAAACAAATCCTTCGGCCCAACCTGTCCATGCCAACCAGATATCCCAACCCAATCTAGTCCTACCTGCCAACACCTGGCCCATATCCCTCCAAATCCTTCCTATTCATATACCCATCCAAATGCCTCTTAAATGTTGCAATTGTACCAGCCTCTACCACATCCTCTGGCAGCTCATTCCATACACGTACCACCCTCTGGTAAAACAGTTGCCCCATAGGTCTCTTTTATATCTTTCCCCTCTTACTATAAACCTAGTTCTGGACTCCCTGACCCCAGGGAAAATACTTGGTCTATTTATCCTATCCATGCCCTTCGTAATTTTGTAAACTTCTATAAGGTCACCTCTCAACTTCCAACGCTCCAGGGAAAACAACCACAGCCTGTTCAACCTCTCCCTACAGCTCAAATCCTCCAACCCTGGCAATATCCTTGTAAATCGTTTCTGAACCCTTTCAAGTTTCACAACATCTTTCCGAAAGAAAGAAGACCAGAATTGCATGCAATATTTTAACAGTGGCCTAACCAATGTCCTGTACAGCTACAACATGACCTCCCAACTCCTATACTCAACAATCTGATCAATAAAGGAAAGTTTATCTAACGCCTTCTTCACTATCCTATCTACCTGCGACTCCACTTTCAAGGAGCTATGAACTTGCACTCCACGGTCTCTTTGTTCAGCAACACTCCCTTGGACCTTACCATTAAGTGTATAAGCCCTGCTATGATTTGCTTTCCCAAAATGCAGCACCTCGCATTTGTCTGAATTAAACTCCATCCGCCACTTCTCAGCCCATTGGCCCATCTGGTCAAGATCCTGTTGTAATCTGAGGTAACCCGCTTCGCTGTCCACTACACCTCCAATTCTGGTGTCACCTGCAAATTTACTAACTGTACCTCTTATGCTCGCATCCAAATCATTTGTGTAAATGACAAAAAGTAGAGGACCTAGCACACATCCTTGTGGCACTCCACTGGTCACAGGCCTCCAGTCTGAAAAACAATCCTCCACCACCACCCTCTTTCTTCTACCTTTGAGCCAGTTCTATATCCAAATGGTGAGTTCTCCCTTTATTCCATGAGATCTAACCTTGCTAATCAGTCTCCCATGGGAACCTTGTCAAATGCCTTACTGAAGTCCATATAGATCACATCTATTGTTCTTCCCTCATCAATCTTCTATATTACTTCTTTAATGAAAGCCTGCAGTGTTTTCCTGAATACAGATGCTAAGCTAACTGGCCTACAGTTACCTGCCTTTTTAAGCAGCAGCGTGACTTTCGCTGTCTTCCCGTCTGCCGGGACCTGCCCGACGTCCAGTGAATTTCAGTAAATTAACACCCCAACGCATCTATTGTAACTTCTAACATTTCCTTCAGCATAATGGGATGCATTCCACCAGGACCAGGGGACTTATCTACCTTACTACCCTCAACACTACCTACTTAGTGATAACAACTGATTTGAGGTCCTCACCTTCCATCATATCCTTAACAACATTCTTTGGCATGTCCAATACATCTTCCACTGTGAAGACTGACACAAAATAGTTATCCAAGGCCTCAGTTGTCTCAGCATTACTCAATATTAATTCCCCACCCTGCAAGGGACCTCTGTCCACTTTCGCCACCCTCTTCCGTTTTATATATTGATAATTTTTTTCCTATTTAATTTTATATTCTGTGCAAGTTTGCATTCATAATCTATCTTTCCTTTCTTTTTGCTTGCTTCATGTTCTTTGTTGCTTTTTAAAGTGTTCCAATTTTCCAGTTTCCCACTACTTCTGGCTACTTTGTAAGCCAGATCTGTGAGTTGGATACCTTCCTTTATTTCCTTGATTATCCAAAGCTGGCTCTTCCTAACCTTGCTATCCTTGTTTTTGACTAGAATTTACTTTTCTTAACCACTGTGAAAAATCTCTTTGAAAGTTCTCCAATGTTCCACCATATAACTTGTGTTCTCAGTCCAATTCAGACAACTCTTTCCTCATCCCATTCTCGTCTGCCTTGTTTAAGCATAACATCCTGTTTTTAGATGATATTATTTCACCCTCCATTATATCTGAAATTTGATCATACTGTGATCACTCTTTCTGAGAGGATCATTAGCTACGAGATCATTAGTTTTATCCGTCTCATTACACTGGACCAGATCTAAGATTGCATGCTTCCTTGTACATTCGGTAACATGCTGTTCAAGAAAATTATCACTGATCGATTCTGTGAACTCCTCTTCAAGACTGCTTCTACTGACTTGATTTAGCCAATTAATGTGCATGTTAAAGCTCTCCATGACTACTGCCATTCCATTCTTACATGCACCAGATATTTCTTGGTTGATTGCCTGTGCCACTGTAGCATTATTATTGGGTAGCCTATAGATTACTCCAACCAGTGACTTCTTTCCCTTACTATTCCTGATCTCCACCCAAACGGATTCAATATTTTGCTCCTTAAATCCTACATCATCTCTCCATATTGCCCTAATCTCATCCTTAATTATTTAAGAATGTGATCCCACCTCCCTTACCTTCCTGCCAATGGCATGGGTTCAGTTTCTGCACTTTCTGAGGTTACAATGAAGGAATCTCCTTCTCAGCTTCTCTCCCTATCTGAGGTGTGGTCACCCACAGGTTAAACCACCACTGATTTAAGCTGCAGCACTGGTCTGCCCCGGATGATAAGAAACTAGAGAAAGTTGTGAACACAACCCAGACCGTCATGCAAGCCAACCTCCCATCCAAAATTTTTGTTGCCACGGAAAGGCAGCCAACACCACTGAAGGCCCCTCCCAGCCTGATTATAATCTCTTCCAACCTCTGCCATCTGATAGGAGATGCTAAAGTTTAAATGCATGCACCCACAGGTTCAAGAAAAGCTTCTTCCTCACCAGTACTCCTGAATGTACCTCTCAAATTTCAAATCTATTATTGATCTTGCTTTTGTATATCTCCTGTGCAGCCATGGCTTTGTATGCCCAGCTTTGAGCAATCAGCATATGATCTGTATGGCCTTGTATTTTATGATTTTCCTGTATTGCATGCAAAAACAAAACCTTTCATTTTACTTAGGTATATGTGACAAAAATAAATCCAATAAATCAAATAAACCACCAGTTGTGTCCCTGGAATGAGAGAGCAGGACTACGGTGACTTTATATTTTACTGTTTCTCCTCTATATAATAGCAAATATCCACAATGGCTGGATAGGGAGGAAGGAAATATTCAAATGATTGTCCAGGGTCACAGGTGTCAAAGACAATAAGAAGTACATAAATCATCCGGTCTGTCAAATCTGGTCTGTCCTTTCGATAGATCATGATTGATCTGTGCTTTCATGTCATTTATTTAGCTTGGATTGTAATCCATAATACTTTTACTGAATAAAACCAATCAAACTTTGAAGGTTTCACTTGATCCAGCCTTAACAGATTTTGGAGCTGAAAGTGTGTTGCTGGAAAAGCGCAGCAGGTCAGGCGACATCCAAGGAGCAGGAGAAGGCTCATGACCGAAACGTCGATTCTCCTGCTCCTTGGATGCTGCCTGACCTGCTGCACTTTCACAGCAACACGTTTTCAGCTCTGATCTCCAGCATCTGCAGTCCTCACTTTCTCCTTAACAGATTTTGGAGCAATTACCCAGATTCCACTACCTTTTTTATTGCAAATGTTTCTTGACATCATCCCTGAACAGCAAATTCTAATTTTCAGGTTATTCTGAGTTCCTAAACTTCCCCAGTAGAGGAAATAACTTTACTATATCTATGTTTACATATCTTAATTATTTCAATTAGATCACACCTTAATTTTGTATATTGAATGGAATAGAAGCCTGGTCTGCGTAGCCTGTTGTCATGATATAACCTTGTTAAGCTTAACTCTGCATCTGCTTCAAAGCCAAACCACCTTTTCAGAGATGTGGTGTCCAGGACTTGACATTATACTCCATAGGTGATCAAACCAAAACTCTGTACATGTGTTGCATAACTTCTGTGCACATTGTTCTGGTATAATGTGCATTTCATCAACACGAGTTAGCTGTAACATGATTGACAAATTGTGGACATGTTTGGATCATAGGAGCTTTCTACTGAACAGGTATAGCAATTTTCTATAGCAATCTTCTACAACGTGATTTTCTGTAGTGCAAGCTTGCAGAAGAATGCAACTGTCGCATTACTGAAGAACGTAATGTACCCTTTTCCATGATAATTGCAATCCAGCATTTAAGAACAGCTACAAAATATCTTTTGCTATAGAATCGCATTGCACAGAAAAAGACATTTCAGAAGAACGTGTCAGTGGCACTACATTGAAAGAGCATGCAAATTAATCACACCACTCTGTTCTTCTCCCACACACCTGCAAATTTTGCCAAGTTTACATCCAATGTCCTTTTGAAAGTTATAAATGAGTCTGTACCCAACATTACTTCAGGCAGTGCTTTCCAGATCAAATCATTTTGAATTCTTTTGTTCTTCAAATAATTACAACATCTTTAGGCAGAAAGTAAGAACTTCTACCAGTAACAGCTGGTGCTGCCAAACAGCTGTGCCTCCTTGACTTCATGCAAAACACTCTTATTGGGAGTGTAAGTAATGGATTTCAGATACTTCAATGGCTTATTTGCACTGATTACAATGAGCTTCAGGTTGCACCTTGTGCTCACTGCAGGAAGGTTCTAGACCTGAATGGAAATTGCAGCCACCCAACCAGGGTCTGAAGCAGCCTGTATGGGATCTTCTGTGGTTCACAGGAATCAAATGAATAACATTACTTATTTAACATTAGTGATATGTTGAAAATAGCATGAAAAGCTAAGGTCTTAATTTTCTTTATTATGGTTAGAAAACATCAAAAACTGAGAAAATCACTGACTCCTAAAAGGAAGCCCTGAATAAAAGCCTAAAACATATGGTTTATTGTTCAGTAAGTGGGTAGCAGTTTAATGTGTCCTGGAGCAGGACTTGACCCAAAGCTTTTAATATCGGGTGTGCCAACTGAACCAAACTTACAAATATGTTGCATACTTTTGTCAGTCTGTGCCTTACTTCATTTCAAAGGTGAGAAACATACACCATCCGGCCATCAGTGAAATTGTTTGTGATTTACGTTAATTTTTTTTAAAAATGTAAGTATTTCTGAAAATCATGGTCACCTTTTGTGGATATTCAAGCTTTGCTCTCAACCTCAGGGCTATATAAAAATATTCTTATATGTATGGGCAGTTCCTTTCATGATAATTGAAAGTAAGTTTTCAATGAACTGCTTTCTGAGGAAATTTTTCGAGATCTTTCCTTAACTACCTTGACATTTTAAAATTTTTTTTGTGCTAAGTAGACTTGAGTACTGAGGTCATTGCTGATAGCATCACCAACTCCTGATGTGATAATTTGCTGCGGTGAAATTAAAAATGATATTTCACAACAGTAAATTATCAATTAAACATCAGTACCACATGCTGTGCTCCAAAACCTTAAACCTAATCTAAAGATCCCTGTTATCTGCAGTCACAGGCATTTGAAATATCACATCAAAGACACTGTCTGCAATGTTCTCAATTTTTTTCTTTCTGAAAATAGACTGTAAAGTTCCCTCTTTTTAAGGAATGTCTTCTATTTACATGTTCATTGCTATGCACCATTTACTGCCTTGAAGGCAAGGAACAAGCAATCCATTTCTTTGCATGGATTGTCAGCTTATGGAATGCTCCTCCACAAACCATTATTGAGTCAAAATCCATAAATTCTTTAAAAATGTATACAATGATTACTTGAAAATAAGCAAAGGCAATGTCCTAGTAGCATTATCGCAAGACTATTAATCCAGAGACCCAGGTTTAATTCTGCCCTGGCAGATTGCTAATTTTGAATTCAATAAATATCTAGAATCAAGAGTTTAATAATGACAATTGATTCATTGTCAATTGTCAGGAAAAATCCTCATCTGGTTCACTAACGCCCTTTAGGGAATGAAATCTGCCATCCCTGCCTGGTCTGGCCTACATGTGACTCCAAACGCACAGCAATGTGGTTGACTCTTAACTGTGCCTGGACAATTAGAGGTAGGTAATAAATGCTAACCTAGCTAGCGATGCCCTCATCCTGTGAATGAATAAAGAAAAAAAAATTAAAATATCAAAACGAATCAGAGGAAGTGGCCATACTACTTTATGGAAGTCCTTATAGTTAACTCTCTTAGAGACAAATGTGCACACACACAATCTCTGGCAAGCCCTTTCCTTCCCTAAATGATATTAGTGCATGAAATAATTTCATGGTCACTATTACTGAAAATAGTTTAATATTCCAGATTATGTTTATTCAATTTAAATTCCACAAGCTGCTGTTGTGGATATTAACCCATATGTTGCCTTTTTCCACACTGTAAGGATTCTATGATTCTGTGATCTACAAAGTATTGTCCAAGATGTCTGGATTACTCATTCAACAACATTATTACTACAAAACCATATTTTCTTATTTTTCCAACCATATAGTAAGGCTTCATAGTCCATTTTACTTTATTTGATTGATTGATTGATTTACTGTCACGTGTACCAAGGTACAGTAAAAAGCTTTGTTTACAACAGTACAAGCAGATCATAGTAAGCAAGGACATACAGATCAAAAAGACCTAGACAGAGGCTTACACATTACATTGCACAGGGCGAGATCATTACATTACATTAGGCGAGATCAGCGTTAGTAAGGTCCATTCATCAGTCGAATAAGGCTTCAGAAGAAGTTATTCCTGAACCTGCTGGTGTGTGTGTTCAGGCTTCCGTATTTTCTGTTTGATAGAAGAGGCTAGAGAAGATTGTTAATCTATGTGTTGCCAATTTAGAAACAGACATTAGGAGGAGTAGACCAATTGGTGCTTTGAGCCTATTCCATTGTTCAATATGATCATGGTTGATCCTCTACCTCAACACCATGCCCCTATTTTCTCTCCATACCTCTTGATGCCTTTAATATCTAAAAATGTATCTGTCTCTTTCTTGAATAAACTCAATGACCTGGCCTCTACAGCCTTCTCTGGTCATAAAATCCACAGGTTGATCATGCTCTGAGTGAAGAAATATTTCCTCACCTCAGTCCTAAATCCTGAGACTGTGAACCCTGGTTCAGGACTCCCCAAATCAGACAACCACCCTCCCTGCATATTTCAGTTGAGCCCTTTTTGATTTTTATATATTTAAATAGTCCCTTTCATTCTTCTAAACTGTACTGAATAAAGGCTCAACCTAAATAATCTCTCCCCTGTATCAGCTGAGTGAATCTTTGTTGCACCCCATGTATCACAAGTATAGTCTCACTTGGGCAAGGAGACCTAAACTGACGCATGCCCCAGGTGCAGTCTTATCAAAACCCCTAATAACTGCAGTAGGATAGCCCACCATTCTGAACTCAAATGCTCTTGCAAATAAGGCCAACACTTAAGCCTTCTTAGGCCTTCCTAATTGTTTGCTGCACCTGACGAGTTGCTTGCATTGACTAATGTACAAGAAGACCAAGATCCTTTTGTACATCCACATTTCCCAGCATATCACCATTTAAAAAATACTTGGTCTTTCTGTTTTTCACACTAAAGTGCATAACTTCACCTTTATCTATGTTACGTTACATCAGCAATGTGTTCATCTAAACTCAACTCATCTAGATTGCCCTGAAGCCTGCTTGCATCCACTTCATATCTCACAATCCCTCCCAGTTTTGTATCATCAATGAACTTGGAAGTATTGCATTTGATTCCCTAATCCAGATAATTTATAAATATCTGAGTAGCTGGGCTGCCAGTATGCTACTAGCCACCACCTGCCATCCAGAAAAAGAGCATTAATACCCACTCACTGGGTTTCTGGTCTGTCAGCTAATTCCAAATCCATGCCAGTATATTTTTGTCTCTCTGCTTTTTTCTCCCCCGACAATACCACCTAGCGGTGGTAGTGCTTATATTTTCACAGCACCCATGATGTGTGTGTGCAGGTGTGAGACACAGTGAAAGACAACAGGTGCATATATTGTTATTTATTTCCCACCACCAGGAAGAAAGGAAACACCAAAGTGGCCAGTGACAAGCAGTGCCCTTCTCATCAAAGGGCAATGCTGCAAGATCAAAACAGTGAAGGTCAGGGCTGGGATTAAATCAAAAAAGAGTTGGGGGTAAAAAACACTCCTCTCCCTGCGGTTCCCACCTATCCCTGAACAGCTCAAGGGTGTTGGTAGACACCGCATGCTCCTTCTCCAGGGATACCCAGGCTTGAGCATAACCACGGAAGAGGGGCAGGCAATCGGCCATAATGACCCTCTCCATGGCCTGCTGCCTGGACCAGTTTATGGCCAGTTTGGCCAGGTCCAGGAGCAGACCCACAAAGAGGTCCTCTGACCTACCCTCCTCACTCTGCTTCAGGTGCCCAAAGATCAGGAGCGTGGGACTGAAGTTCAAACAAAAGCAGAAGAGAAGGTTTTCTAGAAAACTAAAAAGGGAGTGCAAATGCCCACACCCCATATATACATGGTCCACGGACACCACAGCACCACAGAATGAGCAATTGGGCTGGGAGTCTGTGAACTGCCACAATCTGCAGTTGCAGGGGACTGCTGTATGCAGCACCCTCCACCCCAGATTCCTGACAGAAAGGGGGTCCATGGTAATATAGTACTCTTAGTGTCATGCGTCCATTAGCCCCTTATGTGGGACTTTATCAAAAGTCTTCTTGAAATCCAACTACCACATCATCAACAAGTTCTCCCTTATCTATTCTGCAAGTGACATCCTTAATAAACTTGAATAGATTAGTTAGCCATGATTTCCTCTTACTACCTTTCCTGAAGTCTGTTACTATCCTACTATTTGCCACAATTTTGACTTTTTGCATTGATCCGCAAGCTTTAAATGATGTCCATAATTCAAAGTGAAGATCATGAATATATAACATTAGCAACAGTCCTGGATTCTGCAGATCCCTGGGAAATACTTGTGCATAATATTCTGAAAAACAACCATTCACTGTTCCTCTCTGCTTATCCAATTTTATATCGGTGGTGTCACTATTTCTAAAATCCTTTAATTTTGCTATCAAGTCTACTATTTCGTAGTTCATCAAATGCTTTTGCAAGCCCATATGCACAGCATTAACTGTGTACTTTATCAACCATTTCCAATATTTTATTAAAGAATTCAATCAATTTAGTCAAACCTGATTTGATTTTAACAAATTCATGCTGAATTTCATTTAGTAACCTACATCTTTTCAAGACATATAGTGCAGCCTTAGTATATATCACATTTTCTCACCAGCTAAATGGATGATTTCAATTCAATATTCTTTCAGGATGGAAATGCCATTTTGAATATTAATACTTCATTTTATTTTAGAAGGATTATTACTCCATTTTAGAGCTAATGGATTATATTATCAATCACATCTTTATGTGTTCTTTTGACTTGCAACTTAGCTAATCACAAATCCGTTTAATGGTTTGTTTTTTTCTAAATTTCCAGTTGAGAGGCTGAAGCCCACAGCAGAGAGCAAAAGAGAGAGTAACTTAATTCAGTGATTGAAAATCTTAATATGGCTTTAAAATGCCTGCTGATTAGAGTAGGAAAGGGATCTGAAAAATGTAAGAACTTCCAGAATTAACCCAATTGAAACATCATCATGCAATTGGAATGGATTTTACCACAATAGAAACACAACTTGGAAGAAGATTACTCCATAATTAATTGGTGATACTGGTGACTTTATCTTTTGTATTGGCTGAGCGAACATGGAAATTTGATGTAACTTTTTTCTTTATAAAAGGATAAGTCAATTATTCTAATGTTATTTTCCTGAATAAAAAGAAAAGATTAGAAGTATACAGGCCTGGCATCAGCCTTGCTGAGTAATCCTAAACATTGAAAAGGGACATCAACTTTTCTAGTGTTTTTGTAGATTAAAATAACTTTCCCCATAACAATCCATTATTCTGAGAAAATAGACAATTATTGTCTGTGCTTTAGAAATTCTGAGGCATAAACCTGAATGACTTATATCTGTGACATTGCAGGATCAAGAATCTGGGTGCTGTAAATTTAATATGCTGAATGGCATTTACTGTCTCCAGACCTGTCAGTAGATGACCCGAAGGTGTGCCCCCAATTGATCCCTGAGGTTGTTCCCTTGCCCCCACCCCCAATCCAGGGGTAAAATAACATTAGGTCCACTTAAGGGCATCACAAAACCCAAGAGCAGGCCGATGCCTTCTCATCTCTGCAAATGAAATTCTTTCAGATTGGTAAATGATGATGGGAAGTTCACTCACTGCATTTTATGTGCCCATGCACCTTCCAAAATCCATTGTTTCCTCATTGATTGCTGTTGAATAATGTTAAATTAGTTTTAGTTCACCTACTGTCTCAAAAAGTTCTTAAACTAAATTAAATCTCCTGATATTCTATTGCTTCTTTGTTGCCTCAGCATTTTCCTTCCTGAATGAACACATAATTTCATTTTTGTCTCTCAGATGTGATAGGTGAAACTTCAATGTAATTGCCCTAGAGTCTACTGCATTTCATTGGACACTGGAATGTTTTGGCTTCAATTTTGTCTTGAAGTGAACCATTATCCACAATAGGAATCACTAGCAAACAGAAAATAATAATGCAGGGAAGGAAGAGAGGGAGAAAACAGAAATAGGAATGAACTAGAGAAAGGAGGGAAGACAGAAAAGGTTATCACTGGCAAAAATATGCAAGCACGTAGGATTTAGGGAATTCTCATTAACATTCACAAATTGTTTCAACAGTGCTGTACAAGACTTTCCAAAACCACCACAGTAAAACAATGATGCTATGAAAGGCATTCTTATTGAAATAAACAATGTAGAATACATAAGAAAATTAAGTGTAGATGTCAATATAAGCTTTCATGATTCCACAAATACTGTCAACTGAACAGCAATATGCTTGTAAATCTCTCAAGTTACATATGCTCATATTCTGAATTTGACTGTAATGGAAATTGAAATAATTTGGAAAAGTAGAAGTCAGCCTGTGACAATAGACAATAGGTGCAGGAGTAGGCCATTCTGCCCTTCGAGCCTGCACCACCATTCAATATGATCATGGCTGATCATCCTTAATCATATCCTGTTCCTGCCTTATCTCCATAACCCTTTATTCCACTATCCTTGAGCGCTCTATCCAACTCTTTCTTAAATGAATCCAGAGACTGGGCCTCCACTGCCCTCTGGGGAAGAGCATTCCACACAGCCACCACTCTCTGGGTGAAGAAGTTTTTACTCATCTCTGTCCTAAATGGTCTATCCCATATTTTTAAGCTGTGTCCTCTGGTTCAGCACTCATCGATCAGCGGAAACATGTTTCCTGCCTCCAGAGTGTCCAAACCTTTAATAATCTTATATGTCTCAATCAGATCACCTCTCAGTCTTCTAAACTCAAGGGTATACAAGCCCAGTCGCTCCAGTCTTTCAGTGTAAGGTAATCCCGCCATTCCAGGAATTGGCCTCATGAAACTATGCTGCACTCCCTCAATAGCCAGAATGTCTTTCCTCAAATTTGGAGACCAAGACTGCACACAGTACTCCAGGTGTGGTCTCACCAGGACCCTGTACAACTGCAGGGCCCTTCTATACTCAATCCCTCTTGTTATGAACGCCAGCATGCTATTAGCCTTCTTCACTACCTGCTGTACCTGCTGTACCTGCATGCTTACCTTCATTGACTGGTGTACAAGAACACCCAGATCTCTCTGTACTGCCTCTTTATCTAAATTGATTCCATTTAGATAGTAATCTGCCTTCCTGTTCTTGCCACCAAAGTGAATAACCATACATTTATCCACATTAAACTGCACCTGCCATGCATCTAACCACTCACCTAACTTGTCCAGGTCACCCTGTAATCTCCTAATATCCTCATCACATTTCACCCTGCCACCCAGCTTAGTATCATCAGCAAATTTGCTAATGTTATTGCTAATCCCATCTTCTATATCATGAACATATATTGTAAAAAGCTGCGGTCCTCGTACTGATCCCTGCGGTACCCCACTGGTCACTGCATGCCATTCCAAAATGGAGCCATTTATCACTACTCTTTGTTTCCTGTCAGCCAATCAACTTTCAATTCAGGGTAGTACTTTGCCCCCAATACCATGAGCCCTAATTTTGCTCACTAACGTCCTATGTGGGACTTTATCAAAAGCTTTCTGAAAGTCCAGTTACACCTCATCTACTGGATCTCCCTCATCCATCTTCAGAGTTACATCTTCAAAAAATTCCAGAAGATTAGTCAATCATGATTTCCCCGTCATAAATCCATGATGACTCTGACCTATCCTGTTACTGCTAACCAGATGTGTCATAATTTCATCCTTTATAATAGACTCCAGCATCTTTCCCACCACTGAGGTCAGTCTAACTGGTCTATAATTTCCTGCTTTCTCTCTCCGACCTTTCTTAAAAAGTGGTATAACATTAGCCACCCTCCAATCCGCAGGAATTGGTCCTGAATCTATCGAACTCTGCTCTACATCCTATTGTTTTAATGGCACACATAAAAGCATACAAGATTTTTGGCTTTGTTAATATATATCTATATTACTATAATATATATTGATATAATTACCTCTGCCCTTGAACCCCAACTGCAGCAAGGATAGAACCCTCCCCCTCCCTGGGTCCTCACCTTCCACCCCACCAATCTCCATATACAACACATCGTCTGCTCTCATTTCCACCACCTACATTCTGACCCCACCAGAGACATATTTCCCTCTCCAACCCATCAGCTTTGTACAGAGACCATTCCTTCTGTGACTCCTTCGTCAGGTCCACAGCCCCCCACCAACCCACCCTCCACTCCCAGCATCTTCCCTTGCCATCGCTAGAGGTGCAAAACCTGTACCCACACCTCCCCCCTCACCTCTATCCAAAGCCACAAAGGATCCTTTCATATCCGGCAGAGATTTTCCTGCATATCCAAACACCTCATTTACTGTGCCCTTGGTCTCCTCTCCATTGGGGAGACAGGACGCCAACTTGTGGAACAGTTCAAAGAACATCTCCTAGACACACGCACCCAACTCCATCACACTATGGCTGACCACTTCAAAACCGTCTCCCATTCCGCCAAGAAAATGCCAGTCCTGCACCTCCTCCACCCCCAAATCCAAGCTACTGGAAGCCTAGAGGAGGAACGCCTCATCTTATGCTTTGGAACGTCCAACCCCACAGCATCATTGTTGATTTCACCAGTTTCCTCATGTCGCCTCCCCCCACCTATCCCAGATCCAAACCTCCAACTTGGCACCACCCTCTTGAACTGTGCTATCTGTCCATCTTCCTTGCCACCTCTCCGCTCCACCTTCCACTCTGACGTATCACCATCACCGCTCAATTTCATCTACCTATTGCCTTCCAAGCTACTTTCTCCCATCCCCATGTCCATCCCATTTATTTCTCAGCCCCCTTGGGCCCCCACCCCCACATTCTTGATGAAGAGCTTATGCCTAAAACATCGACTCTCCTGTTCCTCGGATGATGCCTGACCTGCTGTGCTTTTCCAGCGCCACACATTTTGATTGGAGATATTCTGAAAACCAGTTGTTCGAGGACAATTAGGAATGGATAACTAATGCTGACCTTGCAAGTGGTATCCACATCCCATGAAAAGATTAAGAAACCCTTAGGGCTGAATCTGACTGGAAATCAGACAAATGTCATTTCTCTCCATGTTCATGAGGGTTTCAGAGAGGTTTTTTAATACATTCATCCCAAACTCACCTCATTAATGAGGTACCAAGCCCCTGTGGCAATGCTCTTGTCCAATGTTAGCTTGCGTCTCTCAAACATTGTAAATGTAAATAATCGTTAATGCATTGTGGGATACATGTCACTGGGAACAAATTTAGAGGACCATAGAGTACCTGGTCAAGCATCAGCAATACAGAACTGCACAGTATAGTTCATGACATTAGCCTCAGACTTGGCAGATAAGCTTTGCAGAGACAAAAAAATTGCAGATGCCGAAATCCAAGGTAAACAAGTGGGAAGCTGGAAGAACAAAGCAAGCAGGTAGCTTGAGGAGGTGGAGAAGTCAACGTTTCATGTCTAACCTGTCTCCAAGACTCGGGTTGTGTGTAAGGGAGGCTGCAGATAAAGGGGTTGGGGGTGGGGGAGGGTATTTAGTGGGTGGTGGAGCAAGTGGTGACGTAGGGATAGGATAACACAGGAAGAGGGTATGACCTGGTTGGTCTTTGGGAGGAATGAAGGAAGGAAGGCTGGATCAGAGGGATGGAAGGGGGGATGGTCTGGGAGGGGAGTCAGGGGATGGGAAGGGAGATTAGTTGAAATTGGAGAACTCAGTGCTGAGACCTCTGGGGTGTGGGCTGCTCAGGTGTTGATCTTCCAATTTGCAGTGTGGCAATGGAGGAGGCCAAGGATAGTCATGTCAGAAAGGAGTGGGAAGGGGAATTAAAATGGGCGATGACTGGGAGGTCAGGTCAGCCCCGGTAGGCCCCACTGAGATGTTTGGCAAAACGTGCCCTGACCACATTGGGAGCCCTGGATACAGTAAGTTAGGTTGGAGGAGAGGCAGGTGAACCTCTGTCTCACCTAGAAGGACTGTTTGGGGACCTGGATAGAGATTTTGCTGACGGTAGCAGTGGAAGGTACCTGGGGGTGGGGGTGGGGGGGGTGGTCGGGATGTTTGGTGGGGAGAGTGGTGTGAACCAAGGATTGGCAAAGTGAAAGGTCCTTGTGAAGGCAGAGAGGGGTGGGGAGGGGAAGATGTTCTTGGTGATGGTGTCTAATTAGAGTTGGCAGAAGTATTTAAGGATGATACTTTGAATTTGGAGACTGGTGGAGTGGTAGGTGAGGACAAGGGGGACCCTGCCTTTATTGCGTTTGGGGGAGTTTGGTTTTAAAGCAGTGGAGTGGGAGGTGGAGAAGGTGCGGTGGAGGGCTGCCTACGTGACATTCAGATAAATACGTTGTTCAAAAGCTTTGCAGACAGGGTACAGTGCTGGGTCCCTTGCTGTTAATGGTGTACATAAATGATCTAGACATGAGTTTAATCAGTAAGTTTGCAGAAGACATGAAAATTGATTAGATTAGATTAGATTACTTACAGTGTGGAAACAGGCCCTTCGGCCCAACAAGTCCACACCGACCCGCCGAAGCGCAACCCCTACATTTACCCCTTCACCTAACACTACGGGCAATTTAGCATGGCCAATTCACCTGACCTGCACATCTTTGGACTGTGGGAGGAAACCGGAGCACCCGGAGGAAACCTACGCAGACACGGGGAGAACATGCAAACTCCACACAGTCAGTCGCCTGAGTCGGGAATTGAACCCGGGTCTCAGGCGCTGTGAGGCAGCAGTGCTAACCACTGGTGGTGTGGTAAATAGCAAGCAGGAAAACCTTAGACTACATGATGATAGATGGGCTGTCAGATGGATTAAATTTCATGAGCGGCTCTAAAATATGTGAAATTAACCCTGATCCCTAAGCTAATATCTTATAAGTCCTTACAATCTGCAGTGTGCCACTAAAGTAATAGTTAGTAGGCCACAGGCTGACTTCCACTCTTTTGAGAGGGTACAAAGGTGATTGATGCTTAGACGGAAGTATTTTAGCTTGGAAAAGAGTCTCGTTCAGCTGGGATTAGATTAGACTTACAGTGTGGAAACAGGCCCTTCGGCCCAACAAGTCCACACCGACCCGCCGAAGCGCAACCCACCCATACCCCTACATTTACCCCTTACCTAACACTACGGGCAATTTAGCATGGCCAATTCACCTGACCCGCACATCTTTGTGACTGTGGGAGGAAACCGGAGCACCCGGAGGAAACCCACGCAGACACGGGGAGAACGTGCAAACTCCACACAGTCAGTCGCCTGAGTCGGGAATTTTTTTCCTTGCAGCTGAGAAGGTTGAGGGAGATCCTGGCTGAGGTGTACAAAATGATGAGGGGCACAGATATAGTAAATTAAAAAAAAAATCTTCTCACTAAAAGAGTTAATTACCAGGGGGCATAGATTTAAGACAATATTCAAGTTGTTTTAGAGAGCATTTTAGGAAGGATTTTCTCACACAGAGGGTGGTGGACATCAGGAACTAAATGCATGAAAGAGTGATAGAGGTGAAAATCTTCACAATGTCAGGGAAGTATTGAGGAGAATACTTGAAATACACGAGAACCTAAGGCTGAAGACCAAGTGCTGGAAAGTAGGCTTATTTACAGATGGCAGATGCAATTTAATGAGGATAAATGTGTGGTCATCCACTTTAGTGGCAAGAATAGGAAGGCAGGTTACTATCTAAATGGAGTCAAGTTAGGTAAAGGGGCTGTACAACGAGGACTAGGTGTTCTTGTATATCAGTCAATGAAAGCAAGCATGCAGGTACAGCAGGCAGTGAAGAAAGCTAATAGCATGCTGGCCTTCATAACAAGAGGAATTGAGTATAGAAGCAAAGAGGTCCTTCTGCAGTGTACAGAGCTCTGGTGAGACCGCACCTGGAATATTGTGCGCAGTTTGGTCTCCAAATTTGAGAAAAGACATTCTGGCTATTGAGGGAGTGCAGCGTAAGTTCACGAGGTCAATTCCCAGAATGGCGGGACTATCTTACTTTGAAAGATTGGAGCGACTGGGCTTGTATATGCTTGAGTTTAGAAGGTTGAGAGGGGATCTGATTGAGACATATAAGATTATTAAAGGATTGGACACTCTGGAGGCAGGAAGCATGCTTCCGCTGATGGGTGAGTCCCGAACCAGAGGACACAGTTTTAAAAAAGGGGTAGGCCACTTAGAACAGAGTTGAGGAGAAATTTCTTCACCCAGAGAGTGGTGGGTGTATGGAATGGTCTGCCCCAAAAGGCTGTGGAGGCCAAGTCTCTGGATACTTTCAAGAAAGAGTTAGATAGAGTTCTTAAGGATAGTGGAATCAAGGGTTATGGGGATAAGGCAGGAACAGGATACTGATTGAGGATGATCAGCCATGACCATAATGAATGGTGGTGCTGGCTTGAAGGGCAGAATGGCCTACTCCTGTACTTATTGTCTATTGTCTATTATTTTTGTTCTATAAAACCCTATGACTCTATAGCCTGGAGTTCCTGATGTGTACAGTGATGCAGAGGAGGACTGTCCTCTTCCTCTAGACAGAGCAGAGAAGACCAAGATTCCAGATCATGCCAGGTTGTTCCAATGTTGCCACTCACATCAATGAGATTTCAGCCAGATGAAGGAATGCCCAGCAGTACCAAATGAAGGTCAATGACCTTTTTTGTTCTGCCAGGATAAAGTGCCACCATCTTCTGCATACTGCCTCGCACTCAGTCTATTTTGGTGCACTGCACCCATTTCCTACCAAGGCTAATGGTCTACCGCTCTCACACTTGCCTGCTACATCTTCTCTCACTCATTTTCAAATCTCTCAATCTGTTTACCCTGCATGCAATCTGCATTATCTGCTAACTCACTTAGGACATCTCACCACCTTTTATTTCATCTGCACCTGCAAGAATAATTGTGCCACTCACTTTATCCTTACTCATTCCCTTCTTTTGTCTTATTCCAAAAGAAAATCATCCACAACAGAGCATCAAAAGCTAAGATAGGTGGTGGATACGCAATATTTTGGCTCTCTACCCCTATGAGGAAAGAGTCCTGGCTATGACTGCTCCAAGTGGCCTACAAACCATGCAAAAGCTAGATAATATTGGAGACTGCCTTTGATGTACTGCACTGTAACATGACCTTGAACTGATGACTGCTGAGAACTATGACAAGATGCCTGGCTTTGTGTCTACACTGAACAGCAAGGCAAGACAGAAGTACTATGAGCTTGTAAAGTATCGCTGAGGGGGGACAATCCAGAAAGTCAAGGTAGAGATGTTGCGAACATCTAAGTAGGTGCTAAGTGATTATGTGCTAAAAGAACAAATAAGTAGCTCTGAAATGCATCCAGGTCCAGTCGTGAATTGGGTCCCTGTGCAGATCATCATTCGGAAGTCAAAGAGATTCCAAATGAGCTGCATTTGTTAGGAGGGTGGGGGGTCAAGATAGCAGCATTACAATGAATTGTGCCAGTGTACACCAAAGTCCAACTTTGCAGTGCAGAATTGTACTGTAAATAGAACAGAGATGAGTCATAGTGATGCATTGAAGCTGGTACCTTTCAAATGCCAATATCTGTGCATGTGGCCACTGCTCATGGAGATGATAATGAACAATAATGCGTACTAATAGGCCACTATTATCTCTTCCCTCACTTGCCTTGATCCCCCACCCCCCTAACAAATGCAGCTCATTTGGAATCTCTTTGACTTCTGAATGAAGATCTGCAACTGAAACATTGACCTATGTGCCTTCTCCCACAGACATTGCATGAACTTTTGTAAGGTTTGCAGTGTTTCTTATTTTGTTTCAGATTTCCCACAGATTGGGGGAGCCATGCTGACCGAAATTGAAAAAGGCTGTCCAGTACATTCCTCCCGCAAAAGTTACATTGAAGCGTATTTCTTTCAGTTGAAGAATGTTACAAATCTTGAAACCATAATCCACATCACTAATTCACATAGCTGTAACTTTGAACTGTGTGCTGCCACTGGTTTAAGGGTTTTGAAGAGTTAAAAAAAAATGGTGTGAAATTAATTTTAGCATCACCTCTGGCAATTGACATGCTTGTAAAGGTGTGTTTTATTGTGCATACTGAGTGGGCAGGATTGTGATGCCAATGTCAAACACTGATTTGAAGCCCAACCTGCCATTTTAGAACCTGCAGGTCCGCATGATGTGCTATCTTGAACAATCACAGCTGAACATGTATATCAGAGTGGCCTCACCAACTAGATCTATTTAAAGCATCAGCATGGGACTTTCAGTTGAGATTCATTTTACATCTGTCACAATGTGAGTGGAAGTACAATGTTTTGTGTTTTTGCAAGAGCTCAAAAAAAGTTGATTGTTTAAGTAGAACTCGAACAGCATCTTTGACAGACATTACGTGGACTTTGATAACTTCTAATATTTAGCATGCATCAGTTGATGGCGCTATATTTGAAGTTTCTCTTGGCCTACTACACAATAAAGGAATAGATCCCAGAAAATAGAGATGGGAAACTGTGCACCGAAATAGGAGAAAGAAAATGGCTTTCAGCAAAAACCTCTACCCATGTAAAGTATCCACAGAATACGTCTCATACCTGTAGCTCAGGCAAGAGCAAGGTCTGAGGTAGTTATAATACATAAAACGATGTTCAATTACTTTCGGCACCTCTGCTAACTGAACTTGTAGTTGTTAAGGCAATGATAGTGCTGCTTGTGGCAACTAGGAGATAGGACTGTAGATGCTGGTGTGTCGGTGTTGATAGAATGTGGCACTAGAAAAAGCACAGCAGGTCAGGCAGCATCTGACGAGCTGAAGAGTTGATCTTTTGGGCAGGACCCTTCATCAGGACATGGGTCTTGCCAGAAATGTCAATTCTCCTGCTCTTCAGATGCTGCCTGACCTGCTGTGCTTTTACTAGCACCTCAGTCTATCTATACTGCCTGTGGCTATCAATAACATTTTGTCAGCAATTTGTACATCTCAGGATTCTGCCGGCTTGGAGCTGGGAACATTGCATATTTTTTTCCTCCAATAAGTCGTCACCATGGCCTGCATTTGAGAAGATGGGGTTTTGTTAGTTCTGAGCAAGGGTCACTGGATCCAAATTATTAACTCTGATTTTGTGCCACAGATACTATCAGGCTGACTGATTTTTTCCAGCAACTTCTGTTTTGTTTCATATTTTGTTGATTCTCTTTTAACAAAGAGATACTGGTGAAGTGGGAACATCCTTTCTAGGGTGGCAGAATTCCCAATCGTACAGGGAGACTTGAGGCATTCCATCTCATTTAGGAGATACACAAAATTTGCAGTGCTAAAGTGCTAAAGTGCTTCAATCTTTTAAAGTTTGTTTATTGCATGACTCATGAACAGAGCACCATAATCTTATCCTGGCGACTACAACAATGATTTTATCCTGTGCCAATTAGCCTTTGCTTTCACCTTCCAACCACTGCAACAAACCAGAAGGAAGCTGCTTGTTCTAAAGTTGGCTTAGGATTCCCTTCAGCTACCCATTAACACAAAGATGGCATTCATCCAAAGAGAAAAATGCAGTAACCAGAAATTATGTGGGGCAATTCAATGGCATTCTAAATAAATGTTCAGATATGTGGTCCACCCAGGGAGAATTCTGCAATACTTGCCAGAGAATGTTTCCAAATCCATGTTTGCAACCTACACAACATGGCTGTTAAGAACCTTTGGCAGAGCTACTCAGGAACAGGTTGAGGAAGGTGAAGTGGTAAATAAGAAATGGAGGTTGCACCTGGGACCCCTTCGCTCCTGATAGAATACTCATGAGTTGCTCACTATATACTCTATTTCCCTTGATCATATCTCCAGATCACTGTTGTTCCACCATTCCATCCATCTGCCTCAGACAGTCTGAGGGTCCTCTTTGGAAAATACTAAAATAAAAGATGCCAAAGAAAAAATATTCAACCAAAACTTTGTTCAACAGTATTTTAAAATCACTATTCATGGTAGTATATTCCCACAATGCCTGCCTTCCACATGGCTGCTTTACGTAATGACCCTGTACAATACTCACCTAGTGGCTAAAGCATGGCTGGTGGAAGTCTGTTCAGTTTTAATTATTTTTTAATGAACCTATTCAGACATGTTATTACAGACCTCCAGGACAGATGGGACTTGAACACACATACCTTCTGGTTTAGAGAAAGTGACACTAACGCACCACAAGGCCTTCTTACTCGCTCAGTTTTAAAATTAACAATTGATTGACCAACAATTGCTATTTCCTGAATAGCAGTCTACACTTCTATCATCCTCTGTGTTCAGAAAAATTCCATAATTTCACTCCTGAAAAGTCTGGCTTCAATATTTTGACTCTGTCCCATTGTCTAGGACTAGGAAGTTAGCTGACATCATTTTGGAAATTTTGATTAAATCACCTCTTAGCCTTCTATGGTGTAAGGAAGGCAATTCTAGTTTGTTTAACCAGACTTTGTAGTTCAATCCTTAGGGTTCAGGTATCATTCTGGTAAACCTATACTGCACTCTTTTCAAGGCCTGTCATGCAAGTTAGTGGGAAGACTTGAATGCATTGCAAAGTATTTGGGTGATGTACCTGACAGAACTAAATAAACTATTTAGAAGCAATGAGAAATGGGTATGAAGCTTGGATCAGTAACGCACATACAAGGGTGATGTGGAGCAAATGAATGTTAGTTATGTGTCCTGACTGGAAGATTGATGATGGGATTGTTGCATTCTGTCACGTGAGATTGGTGATACAGTTGGTAGGAAATGTCATACGTAGATAACCACTTGTGTAAGATCATTAAATTTTATACAGCTCTGCAGCCATGGATTCAGACCCATTGCAGTGACTTCGATGGACACTTGCACCCATTCCTTATGCTCTTTATACAGGAGAGGCTCTGGAAGAATGATATTTCTCTTCCTTCCCAACTTCTGTACTAAAACGTCACCTAATTGAGAATGACAAGTTGCCTTTAAGAAGAGTAAGTTAGCTTTAATTCATCTTAAACAGTCAACTGGGTCTGTTGCTGAGTGTGCAACTAACTGACATTAAGCGCTGGACTACAAAGCATAATCATAGAGAAAAGCAAACAGCATGAAGTTTGCTTGAAAAGGCAACAGTGTTTTTCTTGCTGATTTATTTTCATCCTCAATTTTTTTGTCATTTACTAATATGCAATTCCACAGTCTCTGGTTCTTTTATACATTGGCAAATGGGCTTCTTGCACAGTTCAGCAAATTCTTAGCCAACTATATTCTCTGGTTGCCCAGTGATGATTTGCCTCAAAGACAGAAGATTTTGTTTTTTGTGACATTATATTTGACTTTGAAGTCTAAATTACCTGGACAAACATACTTCTTAAAGATAGTTGAATTAATTTCATCTTATAAAGATGTGTTCATGTGAAGTTTTTATGAGAATATTTGCAAGGAATAAGATCAAATAAAGTATCCCAGCTACAATCTTTGCACCAACTGGGAACTGAATCTGTGATTTTCTAGTTCAGGATTGTTTGACAATCTCAGTAAATCAATACACATCTTCTGGTGAAAATGCTGCCCTTGGTTTATTATTTTTGTTCATCTGGTGTATAGTACATTTAAAAACAATTTCATCTAAATTTCAAAACTTTAGAAATATAAAAGTAAGCTGAGAACAGTTTGGACAGATGGGAATATTATTTGTCAGACTGAAGACAAGATAGAATAAGACTTGTTTGCTGCTAGTCTCCTCTCAATACATCAAGTCTGCTCAAGATCATCAGTAAAGTGATGGAAGGTGTCATTAGCAGTGCTATCAAGCAATATTTGCTCAGCAATGACCTGTTGAGTGATCCCAGTTTGGGTTCCATCAGAACCACCCCTGACTGCATTACAACTTTGGTTCAAAATGGACAAATGAGCTGAATTGCAGAGATGAGGTGAGAGTGACAGCCCATACATCAAGTGTGGCATCAAGGAGCCCGAGCAAAACTGCAATCAATGGGTATCAAGAGGCAAACTCGCCACTGATTGCTGTCATATCTGGCACATAGGAAGGTATTTGTGTTTGCTGGAGGTCAGTTGTCTCAGCTCTGAATCATCATTGTAGGCATTCCCCAGCTAGCATCCAAGCCCAACCATCTTCAGCTGCTTCATCAATGGCCTTCCCTACATAATAAGGTGAGAAATTGGGAAGTTGCTGATGATTGCACAATGTTCAGCACTATTTATGACTCCTCAGGTAATTGAAGCAGTACATGTCCAAAGGTTTGGCTTGGAAAGTGGCAAGTAATATCTATGCCACATAAATGCCAGACAATAACCATTTCCAACAACATAGAATCTAATCGTCACTCCTTGACATTCATTGGTGTTACTATCACTGAGCATTGTACTATCAACATGCTGTAAGTTACCATTGACCAGAAAATGACTAGTCATGTAAATACATTAGCTATAAGTACAGGTCAAAAATTAGGAATCCTGCTAAACGTAACTCACCTGCTGACTCCCCAAAGCCTGTCCACTGTTGACATTCCACAAGTTAGAAGTGCATTGGAATATTCCCCAATTGCCTGGATGAATGTAACTTCAAAAACACTTAATAAGCTTGACCCTAATCCAGGACAAAGCTATCCACTTGTTTGGCACTATATCCCCAAGCATCCGCTCCCTCCACCATCGAACCTCTGTAGCAGTGGTATGTACAAGATGGAATGCAGAAATTCACCAAGGCTCCTTAGACTCATCTTCTAAATGCATGACCACTTCCCTCTACAAGGACCATCTACGGTCAATTCCAAGCCACTCACTGATGTATAGAAATGCATTACCACTCTGTCAATATCACTGGATCAAAATCTTTGAATTCTTCCTTTAATACATTATGAATATACCTACACCAAATGGACTGCAGCAATTCAAGAAGGCAGCTCATCACCATCTTCTCAAGGGCATCTAGACAAGGGCAATAAATGATGAACTAGCCAATGATGTCCACATTTTATGCATGAATTAATAAAGTGAACAGACTTAGCACTAAGTTCAAATTTAACTTGGAACTTTACATGGAATATTCAAAAGTTCTGAAGTGTGCTAGATTGAGCATTCCTATGACTAGAGCCACTTCTGAGGTAAAAGTCCCACCAGCTTTTCTCATCTTCTAATCTGACATTAATATTATTTCAAAAAAATATTCTGGTATCGGCAATAAATAGAATGCAAGTAGCCAAGGATATTTACTTACTTCTAATGCTTCTCTTTTTTTACACCACAGTAAAAATGACAGCCAAAGGTAACACAGTGTTGACAGTCACAGCAGGGAAGGGACCTTGTGATATGAACAACAGAAACTGTAAGCTACAGCTGGTTACAAAAAAGCGTGCCTCCTGTTTATGGGAAAAAAATCAAAATAACTCAAAAAGTTTTCAAAAGTCAAAAGCAAAACTGATCCAATAGTGACCCATTGGATAAAAACACCACAATTAAGCAGCTGTCATCAACTAGGAACCTATTCATTTGCTGGTGCTTGCAGCAAATTGGATAAATTAAACTTTTCTCTGAGTTTGTTTTCTAAACTGACCGTAAACCACATTAAGACTGATTGCATATAACCAGGTATAAAGTGGAATGTTTGAAAGTTTGTTAAGCAGGTTATCTTTGTAGTCAAGGTGTCTTCTTTGAAGTAAAACTGCAGTTGATTACAGCCCCAGAGATCTGGCAAGTTAAATGAATTAACTGTGTTGAAATCACATGAGCTTGCTTCATCATGTGCAAAATAAAGAGTGATATCACTGGTAATTTACTTTCATTGCTTAACTATATTCTGAATCCATGGAATTAGCTTTCTTACATGAACATTGAGAACTGATGAGAAAATGAACTGCTAAACTGTTACCGATTTATCAGGACCAAACCTCCCAGTTAGTGACAGCAGGAAATCTTCCCACCATCTGCATCTTTGAGTTGAATTTTATTTCTAGAAATAAAAGATACCCAAGAGAATCCTTTCTTCCATCCCAAACGCAAGAGAGTATTATTCAAAATATTGTTGTTTTTATCAATTTTAATGTATTTATTCTGAAGTACATGATTCATCTTGTCCCAAATCCTGAACAGCCTCCAAAGTATCCAATTTCATCTCTGGATGAAGAAGTGTAGAATATATGTTGTCAAGACTCTGCCTGAGTCAATCTATGACTAGCAAATGACAAGCAAATGCAAAACCATGGTAGGAGTGATTTTCTTTTCACATTCTCTGCCTCCCAAGGGAGGAATTATTTCTGATTCATACCTCCTCACAAGAAATTTTAGGCTATTTTAGCTGTCATCATAATTTCAATAGTTTTATTTTGGAGTTGAGAGATGATTTCAGCTCGGGGACTCCTGCAAGAAACTTCTTGCAATATGTCCAGTCTGCTATTGTTGCTGATGGGGCAGAAATAGAATGAGCAGGAAACAAGAATAAGGAGAAGAGGACAAAAGATAAAATATTGGAGGAGGCATATTTTAGCCAATACAAAACAAGAACATTGAACATCCAGTTGGGTGAAGAATAATGTGATGGGCAGCATTGTATCAGCAAGGAGGCTATGCATTAACACCTAAAACTGTTTGACACCAGTTTATGCACCTCATTGCTTGTAGTTATGAAATAACTTTGCCCTCATGTTCCTAAGTCCAGTTAGTGCAGGTGGCATTAATATATGATCGCCTTAGAGACTGATAACATCAGAAAAAAATTTTAATTTAGAGAATTTTACATTTTAAAGCAGTGTGTAACCAACACACTAAAATGACTATTGACTAAACTATTTCTAATTTAAGGTACAGTACAGAACTTTTAACAGAATCATAATCAAAATTAACCAGCCATACATTACACTGTCCTTTAAGTAGACAGTCAACTCTCCCAGAAGTTGCCTAAAATGATTCTTAGCTCCCAAAGATTTATTTCCAATTGTTTTCTTTCCCAGTCTGGAAACATTGAACATCAACACTCTCTTTTATGATATGAGTGTTGGTAGAGATTTCTCTCTCTTAGCTAAACCTAGATTAATCTTTTAGCCTCTTCGTGAACTTCTCATGAATGTAATATTTTCAATCCAAGCTAAAAGCTCCAAACCACATTCTGCATTGCAAACAATAGAGATTTTTGATAATTTGGTACTCGATCTCCCAAATCAAGGCAGAGTAACTTGTCTGTGATATTCAGTAATATTTTATGTGAACCTGAGCTTCATTCCACAATGTATTACTTTGTATTCTTCCCTTCCCAAAGACAATCACCACAGCAATGTGAATCATTCTGGTGTTCCATTCAGGTAAAAATTGAGTACACTGAGTTAGATAGAAGAAAGCTTGCTCTGGTGTGGAGCCCATTGTCCCTTGTGTTTAGGTAGGGTGACCGTGGGGTATTCATGTTTAGATAAACCAGAAATGCCAATAGCTATGTTTACATGGCTCTCCCCCAGATGCTGAGGGTGCTGAGTCTGTCTGTCCATGGCACCCACCAACCTGCCCATGGAGGGAGCTGGATAGTCACAGGATTCACTACACTAATGCAATTTCTGGGCATTGAGGCCCATTATAACCGATATGTCTGTCTGCAGCTGTTGCTCTGCCTTGCAAATTTGGAATGTCTCTTTGATCGTCAATATTACAGGTTCCCTCCCACCTGGGGCTGAGCAGGAGCCTGGTCTCCCTAGTTCTCTCAGTGCCAGCGCTCTGGGGAATTTCTTCCTTGGCTAGCTGTGGATGTTGTAGTGAGGTTCTCGCCACATTGTGTACCCACACTGTTAACGCCTATGATTCCCACTGCAGTGTCGGCATTCATAGGGGAAGGGTAGGAGGCAACCTTGCCAATGTTTCCTCTGAGGTCTCAGTATGCTCAGAGGTTTGGGAGCCAGTTCCTTTGCAGCCAGTTGCTTCTCCATAGAGAAGACTGAAGTGAAAGAAAACACTGTGATGAGTGCTTAGAAGTGGTGTGCAATGATTAAAAGTGATTCAGGTTTAATAGGAGAGTGGAATAAGCATGTGGACTGAATCTTATTCATTTGGCAGGACATAAATATCTCACATTCCTGCATTTTTGGTCCCAAACTTCTCCGAAATAGACCAGGATTCTAACACCTTTGATTTTTAGGGAAAGGTGGGCACCTCAGGGTGTGGAGTGTTTTATTTCCCCCTCCAACACTATGTTGATTTAATCCCTGCCCTCCCCTTCACTTTTTTGACCAAGCATTGCCCTTTGATGAGAAGGGCACTGCTTGTCACTGGCCACTCTGGTGTTTTCTTTCTTCCTGATGGTGGAAATTGAATAAAGATTTGTACACCTGTCGTCTTCACTGTGTCTTACACCTGCACACACACATCATGGGTGCTGGGGAAAATATAAGCACTACCACAGTTAGGCAGTAGTGTTGGGGTTTCATAAAAAATACAGGGGGTAAGTAAATAAAGGTGACTTGATGACGGGATACCAGCCTCTGTGTACTTATCTCACTTCCCTAAAATGAAAATACAAAAATGAAAAAAAAGACCAAGATTCTCTCCTCCAAAAAGGTGAGGACACAGACCCATTTGTATGGGTTACAGCTGCTGTCTTATGGTTTATCTTCACCAATAATGAGCAAAAGGGGGGAATTGAATGAAATGGCATGGCTGTCAGTCCAAGTAGATGTGGGTGAAAGTTGTGAAAGTGGTATGAAAAACTGAAGAGGCAGCACAGAGGGTATGCAGGCTTAGTGATGTGTCAGCCTGAGGGAGTAGAATGGGTGAGGCAATGTGCTGCAGACTACAATGTGGGTGGTGAGGCATGACACTTGGTGGGAGGTAATGTGCAGTGGTATTAATAGAGTGAGAGTGTGCTTCCCCTGGCAATGCAAATAAGATAATTAAGATTCTTTCTACATTGCTGGCCATTCTTCTGCATCCTGGAGATGTCATGACATAGATGTTGCCATCAGACCAGATTGGCAGGATCCTTTGCCTGATCTCCAGGAAGACGACTCCTCTTTGTTGTACCACCCCATTCACCAGGACCCCCCAGGTACCTGTCACAGAAATTTAGTGACAACTTCCCCTTCTCCGATGTGGTCCAATTCTGCATATCAATGAACAGGACAGCTTTGAATGCCAAGTGCACTGCGGTCTTTTAAAGATAGTGTAGGTGCAAGGGATGTCGATCTTTGAGCAGATATCTGCTAAGCTGCAAGTGTTCATAAATGGGACATGGTAAGTTGGAACAGAAATCAGACCTAAGAGAGGGGTGTGATAGGTTATTATTGATAAGATCGGTAAAAAAGCTCATTAAGCTTCGTAGCAAGAAACTCTCATTAAGAACTCAACACAACTTGGACTTAATCAAAAATTGCACTATGAGGTAAACATTTGAACTGTCCATTGTACATCTCTCAATCTTGAATGTTTTCTTTCTTGAAAAGTTGATAGAAGTAATCTTTTCCTCCAGAAATCAGCATTGATCTGTGCTCTCCTCACAAGGTGGATGTAATTTTAGAAAATAAGTGCAGGCTAGGCCTCACAATAATCCTTGAACAGGACATTAACCACAGTGTTGTCCATGTTAAATTGCAAAGTCTTAGACAAGGTCATCAGTTCAAGAATCCCTGACATTTCAAATTATTTTCAGTCAGAGAGGCTGTTGCTTGTGAGAGATGAACAATGCTTGGCCATCACAACTTTTTTCGTGCTTGGGATTTCAGAAGAAGATATTCATTTCTCACACGGGAGTGACTTAACCAGGTCAAAAAGGAAGAAACACACAAGTGCAGACCTTTTAAGGGTGCAAGTGTATATGTATTTATTAAAGTGCAAGATTACTTAAAATTATGTGTCACTTATACCACCTGGCCTCAGTAAATATTATTACCTCTCCCTCCCAGTAGGTTGATGTGAAGTCCCAACTGATGCAGTTCAAGTGGTCAACAAACCTCAATATTTATGTATTAATTTGCAGTAAATTAGCAAACAAATAGCATGTTCCATTGAAGAGTCAATGTCCAGTGAGAGGCCTGGAAATGTTAGTCATTTCCAATTGGACTTCTTTCACACAATGATACAATTCTCTATTCAGTACATACTCATGTTAGTTTTAGCACATGCATAATGGCAAACCTGATGAGGGTGGGATGGACAGGAATTTTCCAACCCCACCACAACTACTGGGGTCAAAGATCTCAGCGCCATATTTAAAGGTACCCATACTGCCCATACAGTCTACATTGGTTACCCAGACCTTCCTGGATTTGTCTAAATCGAAGCTAAAACTGTCCCTAAGATTTAGCGATGCCTCCAATAGGTTCTGCATCAAACCATCCAGGAAAGGCAAGACACCCTCTGGGTAAAAAATGAGGTCTGCAGATGCTGGAGATCACAGCTGCAAATGTGTTGCTGGTCAAAGCACAGCAGGCCAGGCAGCATCTCAGGAATAGAGAATTCGACGTTTCGAGCATAAGCCCTTCATCAGGACACCCTCTGCCCCAGCAAATACTTTAAGACACATTTTAGCAGGCAAAATCCATGGACACCCTGTTGCTAAAACACTAAGTGTTCATGTCATTAGAAATCACTGGAGAGGAGCTTTTTATGTCCTAAGGCCTGCATCAGCCTTGAGAGCAGATTGGAGACTATCAGATAAAGATATAGGGTGGAAGATTTCTGGTTATTATACAAAAATGAAATGTAAATTATGTATGTGTACAAGGATTGATGTTTTTCAATATGCAATATTTTTTCAATATTTTTCATAGTGGCTCAGTGGCTAGCACTGCTGCTTCATAACGCCAAAGATCCAGGTTCGATCCCAGCCTCGTGTGAGCGTCTGTGTGGAGTTTGTACATTCTTGCTGCATCTGCCTGGGTTTCCTCTGGGTGCTCCAGTTTCCTCCCAAGGTCCAAAGATGAGCAACCTAGGTGGATTAGCCATGGGAAATGTAGGGTTACAGGGATAAGGTAGGGGGTGGTCTGGGTGGGATACTCTTCAAAGTGTTGGCGTGGGCTCAATAGGCAAAAATAGCCTGTTTCCATACTGCAGGGATTGTATGAAATGGAGAGACATTGGATAAACATGGGTCACAGCCAAGTCAGAATATCAGGTAGAATTCTGTTTAGCCAGTATAAGACTGAGGTTGTTTGAACGAACGCAAATGTGACCTGTATACCTCAGGTCTCCTGCGGTCTATGTAAGGCGAATAACTAGCATCCTCACTGGTGTCATCAAGCGGGTCTCTGTGGATAGCCCCTCTCACCTAGCAGCTAGTCCTATAGCCAGCAGGTGCATTAAAGACTTCACCCACATCAGAATGTAGTATTGTGACAGTTCCATCAACATTGTGTGCAAACCCAGAGTATTTAGCTGGTATGATCGTAGATAATTGCAAATTGATATCTTCCCTATTCACAAAAAAGCAGGTGAGTGACCCCAGGGATCTCAAATGGCTCTAGAGGAGCAGGTTTAAGATTATTGCAGCAAATTCAACTGGACGACCGAGGTCTCTGCATTTGAGAGGAATCTGACAAAATCCAGGAATTTTCAAATAAGAATATCACAGTTGCAAGTGATTGTCCCAGAGAGTCTGCAGAGATTGTCAGTGAATCTTTTAACGAGCTTCTTGTAAAGAAGCAAAGGCCTAAGGTTACTTGCAGCCAGTATGGGATGGCCTGGTGTGGGAAAATATGAACTTGTCCAGTGGGTCAAGAAGAATAGAAAAATAACATATTATTTAAATGGAGAGAGATTGCCAGTTTCTGAGGTGCTGGATATTCTAATACATAAACACAAAACATTAGTATGCAGGCACATCAATTAGTGTCATAGAGTCATAGAGATGTACAGCATAGAAACAGACCCTTCAGTCCAACTCATCCATGCTGACCAGATAGCCCAACCTAATCTAGTCCCACTTGCCAGCACCCTGTCCACATCGCTCCAAACTCTTCCTATTCATATACCCATCTAGATGCCTTTTAAATGTTGTAATTGTACTAGCCTTCACCTCTTCCTCTGTTAGCTCATTCCATTCGCTTACCATGCACTGCCTGAAAAAGTTACCCTTTAGGTCTCTTTTATATCTTTCCCCTCTCACTCTAAATCTATGCTTTCTAATTCTGGACTCCCCCAACCCAGGGAAAAGATCTTGTCTATTTATCCTATCCACGCCCCTCATGATTTTATAAACTTCTACAAGGTCACCCCTCACTCTCTGACGCTCCAGAGAAAACAGCCACAGCCTATTCAATCTCTCCCGATAGCTCAAATCCTCCAAACCTGGCAACATCCTAGTAAATCTTTTATGAACACTTTCAAGTTTCATAACATCCTTCCAAAAGGAAGGAGACCAGAATTGCACACAATTTTCCAACAGTGGCCTATCCAATGTGATGTACAGCTATAGCATGACCTCCCAACTCCTACACTCAATGCTCTGACCAATAAAAGAAAGCATACCAAATGCCTTTTTCACTATCCTATCTACCTATGACTCTACTTTCAAGGAGCTATAAACCTGCACTCTAAGGTCTCTTTGTTCAGCAACACTCCCCAGGACCTTATTATTAAGTGTGTAAGTCCTGCTAAGATTTGCTTTCCCACCATGCAGCATCTCATATTTATCTAAATTAAACTTCATCTGCCACTCCTCAGCCCATGGGCCCATCTGATCAAGATCCTAATGTAACCTGAGGTAACTTCTTCACTGTCCACTACACCTCCAATTTTGGTCATCAGCAAACTCACTAACTATAACTCTTATGCTCACATCCAAATCATTTATATAAATGACGTAAAACAGTGGACCCAGCATCAATCCTTGTTGCACTCCACTGGTCACAGGTCTCCAGTCTGAAAAACAACACTCCACCACTACCCTTTGTCTTCTACCTTCAAGCCAGTTCTGTATCCAAATGGCTAGTTCTCCTTGTATTCAAGGAGATCTTACATTGCTAACCAGTCTCCCATGGGGAACCGTGTCAAACGCCTTACTGAAGTCCATGTCTACTGCTCTGCTGTCATCAATCTTCTTTGTTACTTCTTCAAAAAACTCAATCAAATTCGTGAGACATGATTTCCCACGCACAAAGCTGTGCTGACTATCCCTAATCAGTCCTTGCCTTTCCAAATACAGATACATCCTGTCCCTCAGGATTCCCTCCAACAACTTGCCCACCACTGTTGTTAGATTCACTGATCTATAGTTCCCTGACTTGTCCTTACCACCTTTCTTAAACAGTGATACCACAATAACCAATCTCCAGTCTTCTGGCACCTCACCTGTGACTATCGATGATCCAAATATCTCAGCAAGGGGCCCAGCCATCACTTCCCTAGCTTCCCACAGAGTTCTCGGGTACACCTGATCAGGTCCTGGGAATTTATCCACTTTTATGCGTTTCAAGACATTTCAGCCATTTTGCAATTTCTGCCTGCTGACACCAATACTGGATTAGAACTCTAAAAAGGACACTCTGTCCTTGTTTTGATTAAACCTTTCACAAAGGTAATTGACAACCATAAACCACGAGTTAACATTCATTTATATATATGTATATAGCTTTCATTACATCTAACATCGCTGTTACTTCATTCAAGACAATAGTTTGATTCGTGAAGAACAATCTGTCTTTTACAAATCCATGCTGGTATGCTTAATTAACACGAACCTCTCCAAGAGTCTGTTTTTATTTCTTTGATTATTGTTTCTAAAATCTTTTCCACACTGATGGGAAACTGGTCTGTAGTCTTTATTCCTTTCCTTGAATTAGCCGACTGGGGTAATCAAACAGGTGAGCACTCAACTAGTCTGCCTTTCAATGTTTGCCAAGAATAAGCAATCCTTCTAAATCCGTGCTGACTATTATGATCTCTATGTACATTAGATGAGCACTGATAAAACCAAGAAACTGTAGCTCAAGTTTCTAAGAACAATTCAGAGCTTATAAAGATGTAGATTGGACTTCAGCATGATGTGAGGCTAAAATGCTATTCAAGAGCTGGTTGGTTATGTTCTTTACAATAAATTGTTACTTTTACATTTGTTATAGTCTGTCTACATTAACGTTGAAAGTTCCTTTGGGCGAATGCAAACTATTAGCTAATCATGTGATCTTCAGTGCATTTGGGATTTGGTAAGACAACCGCACCATTGTAGTTTCTGACAACAGTTTAAAAACTTTTCACGGCAGGAAAGTCACCTAAGCGTACTAATCAAAAATTGGAATACTAAAGATGCTAGAAAGTTGAAATAAAAGAATATAATGCCAGAACTATTAAGCAGATCAGGCAGTATCTATGGAGAGAGAAACAAGTTCACATTTCAGACCCATGACATTTAGTTAGACTAGGAAGAGGTAGAGAGAGATGGCTGGGGAAAGGATGAAAAGAAGGTTTGTAGTAATTTCTCTTTACTGAATTCTTCCAAACAGGTTTCCATTAATGCCATAGGACACAAAAATCAAAGTCACGAGTTGCTATGAAGTAGATAAACCTTTTCTTCTGAATCTATCTGCAGCCTTTCACATGGTTAACCACTCTATCCTCTTCCAAAACTTCTCTACTGCTGTCCAGCTGGTTGAGACTGCTCTCATTGCTTAATTATTTACCATAATCAGAGGATTACTTGAAAACACAAGTATGGCAGCATCTGCGAAGAGAAATCAATATTAACAATGCAGGTCCGGTGACGCTTCCTCAGAACTGATGGTAGCTAAGAAAATGTTAGTTTATGTACAGAAGTTGGGTGGGGGAGAGGGTAAGGAGTAAACAGTTGGTAGGGATAGAGCCCAAAGAGAGAGAAGAACAATTGGACAGACAAAAGAAAACAAAAAATGAACACTTTGATAAAGTTGGTTGCCATTGTAAATGAATAATAATAATGACACTGGCAATCAAAATTAAATCAATCTGTCATGTTTTTAATTAAATGAATCCACAGGATTGTATAAACAACAACAATACTGTTTAAAAGCTGTCAAATATAATATTGGTTACCTTCTGATGCAAAGAGTTCTTTGAATTCACTCTGAATCAGTTTGGCAATGACATGATCATAAGATCATCATTCCTAAACAGATTCCAGTGCACCCCACCACCCTTTTTCCTGGCCCAAATCTTTGTCTCAGGCTGACTGCAGTGTTCCAATGAAGTTCAGTGCAAGATGGAAGAACAACATCTCCATTTCCACTTGGGGATCCTGTAGCCCTCTGGACACCATACTGAGTTCAATAATTTTAGGGCCAAAACTCTTCCATGTCTTAGCCTCCTATCCCCCTATCCCCATCCCTTGTTATCTAACATTACACACTAAACTATTGTTAGCCACTGACAGTCTCCATTACCAGCTGTTCACTCTCCAAGCCAGATCATTATCCAATCCTTTGCCTGTCCAGCTGCTCTTGTCACTTTTTGTGCTCTATCACCAACTAGTGTTACTAGCTCCATCTAACCTCAAATATCCCCATCTTCTTGTGCACTCCCCACCATCCCCCCACCCTATCTCCTGCACATAAACCAATATTTTCATAACTACCATCAGATCTAAGGAAGGGTCACCGGATCCAAAATGTTAACTATGATTTTTCTTTACAGATGCTGCCAGACCTGCTGTTTTAGATTCCAGTGTATGAAGTTTCACAGTCAGACTGTTCAGAAGGACAGACAGGAAGGTAAAGGATGTGGTGTAGCTCTGTATTCAAGGACAACACCAGGTCAGTGCTGAGAGATGATATAAGTTCTATGGAGAAAAATGGCAAATCCATTTGGATGGAAATTAGAACTTCTAAGAAGAAAACGTCACTGTTAGGTGTAGTCTATCGGCCACCAAATAAGAACATCATATTGGGGCAGGCAATGAATAAAGAAATAACTAATGCCTGTAAAAATGGTATGGCAATTATCATGGGGGTTTTAATTTACATATCGAATTGTTGAATAAGATTGGTCAGGGTAGCCTTTAGAAGGAGTTCATTGAGTGTGTCCACGAACATTTTCTTGAACAGTATGTAATAGAACCGAAGACAGAGCAAGCTATCCTAAACAAGGGAGATTACAATAGAATGAGGGAGGACTTGGCTAAGGTAGATTAGAAACAAAGATTTTATGGTGGGACAGTTGATGAGCAGTGGAGGACTTTCAAAGCAAGTTTACAAAGTGATCAGTAAAAGAATATCCCAATGAAAAGGAAGGACTGTGAGAAAAGGGGTAATCTGCCATGAGTGTCTAAGGAAATAAGGGAATTGAATTGAATGTATTGTCATGTGTACCAAGGCACAGTGAAAAGCTTTATTTTGTGAGCAGTACAGGTAGATCACATAGTTAAGTATCATAGATAGTAAATAGTAGGTAAACTACAGCAAAAACAAAAACACAGGTACAGCGAATGTTAAGAGTTTGTGAGTCCATTCAGTATTCTAACAATAGTAGGGTAGAAACTGTTAAGAAACTGGCTGGTGCATGTGTTCAGGTTTCTGTACCTTCTCCCCACTGGTAGAGGTTATAGAAAGGATGGGATGAATCTTTGAGAATTCTGATGACCTTTCCTTGACAGCAGACCTGGTTCTATAGATTAGATTATTTACAGTGTGGAAACAGGCCCTTCGGCCCAATAAGTCCACACCGACCCGCCGAAGTGCAACCCACCCATACCCATACATTTACTCCTTACTTAACACTACGGGCAATTTTGCATGGCCAATTCACCTGACCCGCACATCTTTGTGACTGTGGGAGGAAACCGGAGCACCCGGAAGAAACCCACGCAGACACGGGGAGAACGTGCAAACTCCACACAGTCAGTCGCCTGAGGCGGGAATTGAACCCGGGTCTCTGGCGCTGTGAGGCAGCAGTGCTAACCACTGTGCCACCATGCCGCCCACGAATAGATGGGGCGTTGGCCTTTGTGATTGTCTGGGCCAAGTTCACCACTCTCTGTAACCGTCTGCAGTCTTGAATGGTACAATTGCCATACCAGGTAGTGATACATCCAGACAGAATGCCCTCGGTGGCGCACCTATAAAAGTTTGCAAGGTTATTCATCATCTTGCCAAATTTCCTCAGCTGCCTGAGGAAGAAGAGACGCTGTTGGGCCTTTGTAACAAGTGCATCCACATGAAGAGTCCAAGAAAGCTTGTTGTGGATGAGGGTATGAAATTGAACAAGAAGGCATACAAACGCCAAGAACAGCAGGAAACTAGAACTTTGGGAAAACTTTACAGGTCAACAGAAAGCCACAAAAAGAGCTATAAAGATAGCACATGACAAAAAACTAGCACAAAATATAAAGACAGATAGCAAAAGTTTCTATAAGTATATAAAACAAAAAAGCGTGGCTAAAGTAAATGTTGGCCCTTCAGAGGATGAGAAGGGCCATTTAGTTATGGAATATGATGAAATGGCTGAAGCATTGAACAGAGATTTTGTATCTGTCTGCACAATGGAGCATTAATAACATGCCAGTAATTGACAAAGAGTCAAATGTGGGTGAGGACCTGGAAACAATTGTTATTTCAGAAGAGGTAGTGTTGGGAAAGCTAATGGAGCGAAGGATAGACAAGTCTCCTGGCCCTAATGGATTGCATCCCAGGGTACTAAAAGAGATGATGGGAGAAATAGCAAGTGCACTTAGAGTCATAGAGTCGTTGAGTCATAGAGATGTACAGCATGGAAACAAACTCTTCGGTCCAACCTGCCCATGCCGACTAGATATCCCAACCCAATGTAGTCCCACCTCCCAGCAACCAGCCTATATTCCTCCAAACCCTTCCTATTCATATACCCATCCAAATGCAGCTTAAATTTTGCAAATGTACCAGCCTCCACCACATCTTCTGGCAGCTCATTCCATACGCGAACCACCCTCTGCATGAAAATGTTGCCCCTTAGGTCTCCTTTATATCTTTCCCCTTTCACCCTAAACCTATGCCCTCTATTTCTGGACTCCCCCACCCCAGGGAAAAGACTTTGCCTATTTATCCTAACCATGCCCCTCAAAATTTTGTAAACCTCTATAAGGTCACCTATCAGCCTCCGACGCTCTAGGGAAACAGCCCCAGCCTGTTCAGCCTCTCCCTGTAGCTCAAATCCTCCAACCCTGGCAACATCCTTGTAAATCTTTTCTGAACTCTTTCAAGTTTCACAATATCTTTCTGATAGGAAGGAGACAAGAATTGCATGCAACATTCCAACAGTGGCTTAACCAATGTCCTGTACAGCCGCAACATGACCTCCAAAAACTCCTGTACTCAATACTCTGACCAATAAAGGAAAGCATACCAAACGCCTTCTTCACTATCCTACCTAACTGTGACTCCACTTTCAAGAAGCTATGAACCTGCACTCCAAGGTCTCTTTGTTCAGCAACACTCCCTTGGACATAACTATTAAGAATATGAGTCCTGCTGAGATTTGCTTTCCCAAAATGCAGCACCTCACGATTATCTGAATTAAACTCCATCTGCCACTTCTCAGCCCATTGGCCCATCTGGTCCAGATCCTGTTGTAATCTGAGATAACCCTATTCACTGTCCAGTACACCTTCAATTTTGGTGTCACCTGAAAACTTCCTAACTGCACCTCTTATGATCGCATGCAAATCATTTACTTAAATGACAAAGTAGAGGACCCACCAACGATCCTGGTGGCACTCCACTGGTCACAGGCCTCCAGTCTGAAAAACAACCCTCCACCACCACCCTCTGTCTTCTACCTTTGAGCTAGTTCTGTAACCAAATGGCTAGTTCTCCCTGTATTCCATGAGATTTAACCTTGCTAATCAGTCTCCCATGGGGAACCTTGTCGAACGCCTTACTGAAGTCCACATAGATCACATCTACTGCTCTGCCCTCATCAATTTTCTTTGTTACCTCTTCAAAAAACTTAATCAAGTTTGTGAGACATGATTCCCCATGCACAAAGCCATGTAGACAATTCCTAATCAGTCCTTGCCTTTCCAAATACATGTACATCCTGTCCCTCAGGATTCCCTCCAACAACTTGCCCACCACTGAGGTCAGGCTCACCGGTCTATAGTTCCCTGGCTTGTCTTTACCGCCCTTCTGAAATAGTGGCACCACGTTTGCCAACCTCTTCCGGCACCTCACCTGTGACAATTGATGATACAAATATCTCAGCAAGAGGCCCACCTATCACTTCTCTAGCTTCCTACGGAGTTCTCGGGTACATCTGATCAGCTCCTGGGGATTTATCCACCTTTAACCATTTCAAGACATCTGCACTTCCTCCTTTGTAATATGGACATTTTGCAAGATGTCACCATATATTTCCCTATAGTCTATATCTTCCATATCCTTTTCCACAGTAAATACTGATGCAAAATATTCATTTAGTATCTCCCCCATTTTCTGTGGCTCCACACAAAGGCTGCCTTGCTGATCTTTGAGGGGCCCTATTCTCTCCCTAGTTACCCTTTTGTCCTTAATGTATTTGTAAAAACCCTTTGGAATCTCCTTAATTCTATTTGCCTAAGCTATCTCATGTCCTCTTTTTGCCTTCCTGATTTCCCTCTTGTGCTAATTTTCCAAAATTTGCTGGTCTTTGTGGCAGTCCCAGCAGACTAGAAAATAGCAAATGTAATGTCACAATTTAAAAAGGGAGGTAGGCAAAAATGGAGAATTATAGATTGGTTAGCTTAACCTCTGTAGTGGGAAGATGCTTGAGTCAGTTATCAAGGTAGAAATAGAAAGGCATCTCGATAGAAATTGTCCCATTGGGCAAGCGCAGCATGTGTTCATGAAGGACAGGTTATGCTTAACAAACCTTTTGGAATTCCATGAAGACATTATGAGCAAGGTGGACAGTGGGGACCTAGTGCATGTGGTGTACCTAGATTTCCAAAAGACCTTTGACAAGGTATCGCACAAAAAGATGCTGCATAAGGATGCATGTCGTTATAGGTAAAGTATTAGAATGGATAGAGGATTGGCTGACTGATAAGAAGCAAAGAGTGGGGATAAGTGAGAGCTATTCTGGCTGGCAGTCAGTGACTAGTGGTGTGCCTCAGGGATCAGTGTTGGGACCGCAATTATTTACAATTTATATCGATGATTTGGAATTAGGGACCACATGTAGGGTGTCAAAGTTTGCGGATGACACGAAGATGAGTGGCAGAGAAAGTGTGCAAAGGACTGTGAATCTTTGCAGAGGAACATAGATGCATTAAATGGGCAAAGGTCTGGCAGATAGAACACAATGTTAACAAATGTGAAGTCATCCATTTTGGTAGGAGTAACAGTAAAAAGGATTATTACTTGAACGGTAAAAGGTTGCAGCATGCTGCTATGTAGAGGAACCTGGGTGTCGTTGTGCATGATTCACAGAAGGTTGGCCTGCAGGTACAAGTAATTAGGAAATCAAATGGAATTTTATCCTTCATTGCTAAAGCGATTATAGTTAAAAGCAGAGAGGTTATGTTGCAGCTGTACAAGGTGCTGGTGAGGGCACATCTGAGTAGCGCAGACAGTTTTGGTCTCCTTACTTGAGAAAGAATGTACTGGCACTAGAGGGTGTGCAGACCAGGTTCACTATGTTGATTCCTGATTTGATGGTGATGGTTTATGAGGAGAGACTGAGTAGACTGAGATTATATTCATTGGAATTCAGCAGAGTGCAGGGGGATGTCATAGAAGTACATAAAAGTGTGAAGGGAATAGATAAGATAGAAGTTAAGAGGACGTTTCCACTAGCAGGTGAAGCTAGGACAAGAGGGCATAGCCTTAAGATTAGATGGATCAGATTTAGGACTGAATTCAGTCCCGTGCCAATGACGTAGTTGACATTATTTCAGTAAATGTTTTTAAAGCTAAGGTAAATGGTTTTTTGAACAATAAAGGAATTGAAGAATATGGTGAAGACATGGGTAAGTGGATCTGAGTGCATGAAAAGATCAACCATGATCTTATTGAATGGCGGAGCACGCTTGAAGGGCTAGATGACCTACTCCTGCTCCTAGTTCTTATGTTCTTCTGTTTTCATAATGATCTCTCCTTCAGCAATCAGTTTCCTCTCAATCTTTTGAATTGGATATTTCATCTACTTTGAATGATCTGATGACAGTTTGTTCATTATTAGCATCTCATGATTTTATGGCAAAAGCACACAAAATGTCAAGGGAAGCAGACATATTTGCACTCCTAGTGAAGTTTTTATTCTCTGTCAGCCATCCAGTTATTTCATTTACCACAAACATGGTCTTTAAATAGCTTGCTAAGGTATATTAACCAAAAGTTGACGTACACATTAGACACCCTGGTCTATCTGCATTTTGGCTGTAGCAGAAGACTCTTGATACCTGTGATTGCACGGGATTTAAAAATGTCTTTTATTAATAAGATCCATTCTTTGCAAAGGCTAGCAGGATACATATTCCATACATTATCAATCCACAATACATTCTCATCCATCAAAACATTGTGATGTACAAAAGTTACTGCAGCAAATTTAAGATGGTTAAAATTATTGTGGGCTTTAGAGTCATAGTCATAGAGTCACAGAGATGTACAGCATGGAAACAAACCCTTCGGTCTAACCCATCCATGCAAACCAGATATTCCAACCCAATCTAGTCCCACGTGCCAGCACCCGGCCCTTATCCCTCCAAACCCTTCCTATTCATATACCCATCCAAAGCTGCTTAAATGTTGCAATTGTACCAGCCTCCACCACTTCCTCTGGCAGCTCATTCCATACTCGAAACACCCTCTGTGTGAAAAGATTGCCCCTTGGGTCTTCTTTATATCTTTCCCCTCTCATCCTAAACCTATGCCCTCTAGTTCTGGACTCCCCCACCACAGGGAAAAGACTTTGTCTATTTATCGAATCCATGCCCCTCATGATTTTGTAAACCTCTATAAGGTCACCCCTCAGCCTCCAACGCTCCAGGGAAAACAGCCCCAGCCTGTTCAGTCTATCTCAATAACTCAAATCCTCCAACCCTGGCAACATCCTGTAAATCTTTTCTGAACCCTTTCAAGTTTAACAACATCTTTCTGATAGGAAGGAGAAAAGAATTGCACACAATCCTCCAACAGTGGCCTAACCAATGTCCTTTACAGCAGCAACATGACCTCCCAACTCCTTGAGGGAGAAAGTGAGGTCTGCAAATGCTGGAGATCAGAGCTGAAAATGTGTTGCTGGAAAAGCGCAGCAGATCAGGCAGCATCCAAGGAACAGGAGATTCGACATTTCGGGCATAAGCCCTTCTTCAGGAATGAGGAAAGTGTGTCCAGCAGGCTAAGATAAAAGGTAGGAAGGAGGGACTTGGGGAGGGGTGATGGAGATGTGATAGGCTGTGGGAGTCAGTCGGATTCACCTCCTTCATGATTTTCGCTTCCCCAGTCCCCAACGCCTTATCTTCACCATGGACATCCAGTCCCTGTACACCTCCATCCCCCATCACAAAGGACTCAAAGCCCTCTGCTTCTTCCTTTCCTGCTGTACCAACCAGTACCCTTCCACTGAAACCCTCCTTCGACTGACTGAACTGGTCCTCACCCTGAACAACTTCTCTTTCCAATCGTCCCACTTCCTCCAAACCAAAGAAGTTGCCATGGGCACCCGCATGGGCCCCAGCTATGCCTGCCTCTTCGTAGGATATGTGGAACAGTCCATCTTCCGCACCTACACTGGCACCACCCCCCACCTTTTCCTCCGCTACATCGATAACTGTATCGGCGCTGCCTCGTGCTCCCACGAGGAGGTTGAACAGTTCTTCCACTTTACCAACACCTTCCACCCCGACCTCAAATTCACCTGGACTGTCTCAGACACCTCCCTCCCCTTCCTAGACCTTTCCATTTCTATCTCGGGCAACCGAATCAACACGGACATCTACTATAAACTGACTGACTCCCACAGCTACCTAGACTACACCTCCTCCCACCCTGCCCCCTGTAAAAATGCCATCCCATATTCCCAATTCCTTCGTCTCCTCCGCATCTGCTCCTATGAGGACCAGTTCCAATACTGTACAACCGAGATGGCCTCCTTCTTCAAGACCGCAGATTCCCCCCAGACGTGATCGACGATGCCCTCCACCGCATCTCCTCCACTTCCTGCTCCTCCGCCCTTGAGCCTCGCCCCCCAACCGCCACCAGGACAGAACCCCACTGGTTCTCACCTACCACCCCACCAACCTCCGCATACAGCATATCATCTGCCGTCATTTCCGCCACCTCCAAACGGACCCCACCACCAGGGATATATTTCCCTCCCCTCCCCTATCAGCGTTCCGAAAAGACCACTCCCTCCGTGACTCCCTCGTCAGGTCCACACCCCCCACCAACCCAACCTCCACTCCCGGCACCTTCCCCTGAAACCGCAAAAAATGCAAAACTTACGCCCACACCTCCTCCCTTACTTCTCTCCAAGGCCCCAAGGGATCCTTCCATATCCACCACAAATTCACCTGCACCTCCACACACATCATCTATTGCATCCGCTGCACCCGATGTGGCCTCCTCTATATTGGGGAGACAGACCGCCTACAGGTGGAACATTTCAGAGAACACCTCTGGGACACCCGGACCAACCAATCCAACCACCCCGTGGCTCAACACTTTAACTCCCGCTCCCACTCCATCAAGGACATGCAGGTCCTTGGACTCCTCCATCGCCAGACCATAACAACACGACAGTTGGAGGAAGAGCACCTCATTTTCCACCTGGGAACCCTCCAACCACAAGGGATGAACTCGGATTTCTCCAGTTTCCTCATTTCCCCTCCCCCCACCTTGTCTCAGTCAAATCCCTCGAACTCAGCACCGCCTTCCTAACCTGCAATCTTCTTCCTGACCACTCCGCCCCCACCCCACTCCGGCCTATCACCCTCACCTTGACCTCCTTCCACCTATCACATCTCCATCGCCCCTCCCCCAAGTCCCTCCTCCCTACCTTTTATCTTAGCCTGCTGGACACACTTTCCTCATTCCTGAAGAAGGGCTTATGCCCGAAACGTGGAATCTCCTGTTCCTTGGATGCTGCCTGACCTGCTGCGCTTTTCCAGCAACACATTTTCAGCTCCCAACTCCTTTACTCAATACTCTGACAAGTAAAAAAAAGCATACCAAATGCCTTCTTCACTATCCTATCTACCTGTGACTCCACTTTCAAGGAGCTATGAACGTGTATTCGAAGGTCTCTTTGTTCAGCAACAATCCCTTGGACTTTACAATTAAGTGTATAAGTCCTGCTATGATTTGCTTTCCCAAAATGCAGCACCTCGCATTTATCTGAATTAAACTCCATTTGCCACCTCTCAGCCCATTGGCCCATCTGGTCCAGATTCTGTTATAATCTGAGATAACCATCTTCACTGCCCACTACACCTCTAATTTTGGTGTCATCTGCAAATTTACTAACTGTACCTCTTATGCTCGCATCCAAATCATTTATGTAAATGACAAAAAGTAGAGGACCCAGCACCGATCCTTGTGGCACTCCACTGGTCACAGGCCTCCAGTCTGAAAAACAACCCTCCACCATCACCCTCTGTCTTCTACCTTTGAGCCAGTTCTGTATTCAAATGGCTCATCCCCTGTATTCTGTGAAATCTAACCTTACTAATCAGTCTCCTGTGGGGAACCTTGTCGAACACCTTACTGAATTCCTAATAGATCACATCTACCACTCTGCCCTCATCAATTCTCTTTGTTACTCCTTCAAAAAACTCAATCAAGTTTGTGAGACATGACTTCCCGCGCACAAAGCCATGTTGACTGTCCCTAATCAGTCCTTGCCTTTCCAAATACATGTACATCCTCTCCGTTAGGATTCCCTCTAACAACTTGCCCACCACCGACGTCAGGTTCACTGGCCTATAGATCCCTGGCTTGTCCTTACCACCATTCTTAAACAGTGGCACCATGTTATCCAACCTTCAGTCTACCAGCACCTCACCTCTGACTATCGATGATACAAATATCTCAGCAAGAGGCCCAGCAATCACCTTTCTAGCTTCCCACAGAGTTTCTTGGGTACACCTGATCAGGTCCTGGGGATTTATCCACCTATACGTGTTTCAGGATATCCGCACTTCCCTCCCTGTAATATGGACATTTTGCAAGATGTCACCATCTATTTCCCTACATTCTATATCCTCCATATCCTTTTCCACAGTAAATACTGATGCAAAATACTCGTTTAGTATCTTCCCCATTTTCTGCGGCTCCATATCATGGCTGCCTTGCTGATCGTTGAGGTGCCCTATTCTCTCCGTAGTTACCCTTTTGTCCTTAATGTATTAGTAAAAACCCTTTGGATTCTCCTTAATTCTATTTGCGAAAGCTATCTCATGTCCCCTTTTTGCCCTCCTGATTTCCCTCTTAAGTACACTCATACTTCATTTATACTCTTCTAAGGATTCACTCGATCTATCCTGTCTATACCTGACATATGCTTCCTTCTTTTTCTTAACCATACCCTTAATTTCTTTCGTCATCCAGCATTCTCTATACCTACCAGCCTTTCCTTTCACCCTGACAGGAATATACTTTCTCTGGATTCTCGTTATCTCATTTCTGAAGGCTTCCCATTTCCAGCTGTCCCTTTACCTGCAAACATCTGCCTCCAATCAGCTTGTGAAAGCTCTTGCCTAATACCATCAAAATTGTCCTTTCTCCAATTTAGACCTTCAACTTTTAGATCTGCTCTATCCTTTTCCATCCTTATTTTAGATCTAATGGAATAATGGTCGCTGGTCCCAAAGTGCTCCCCCTCTGACACCTCAGTCATCTGCCCTGCCTTATTTCCCAAGAATAGGTCAGGTTTTCCACCTTTTCTAGTAGGTACATCCACATACTGAATCAGAAAATTTTCTTGTACACACTTAGTAAATTCCTCTCCATCTAAACCCTTAACACTATATGGCAGTTCCAGTCTATGTTTGGAAAGTTAAAATCCCCTACCATAACTACCTTATTATTCTTACAGATAGCTAAGATCTTCTTATGAGTTTGTTTCTCAAATTCCCTCTGACTATTAGGGGGAACTATAATACAATCCTAATAAGATGATCATCCCTTTCTTATTTCTCAGTTCCACCCAAATAACTTCCCTGGATGTATTTCCAGAAATACCCTCCCTCAGCGCAGCTATAATGTTATCCCTTATCAAAAATGCCACTCCCCCTCCTCTCTTGCCTCCCTTTCTATCCTTCCTGTAGCATTTATATCTTGGAACATTAAGCTGCCAGTCCTGCCCATCCCTGAGCCATGTTTCTTAATTGCTATGATATTCCAGTCCCATGTTCCTAACCATGTCCTGAGTTCATCTGCCTTCCCTGTTAGGCTCCATGCAGTTTAATTTATTAGTCCTACCTTGTCCCTGCCTGCCCTGACTGTTTGACTCACTTCTGTTCCCAACTATATCAGTCTCAGATTGATCTCTTTCCTCACTATCTCCCTGGGTCCCCCCTCCCACCCACCTTACTAGTTTAAATCCTCCCAAGCAGCCCTAGCACATCTCCCTGCCAGTACATTAGTCCCCTTCCAATTTAGGTGCAATCCGTCCTTCTTGTACAGGTCACTTCTACCCCAAAAGAGATTCCAATGATCCAAAAATGTGAATCCTTCTCCCATACACCAGCTCCTCAACTATACATTCATCTGCTCTATCTTTCTATTCCTGCCCTCACTAGCTCGTAGCACCAGGACTAGAGTATCCTCTAACACAATTGGTCTCTTGGAACCCGACGTACTCCTCGTTGCATTAGAGCCAGTCTCAATACCAGAAACTTGGCTGTTTGTGCTACTTTCCCCTGAGAATCCATCACCCACTACATTTTTCAAAACAGCATACCTGTTTGAAATGGATCTATCCACAAAAGACTCCTGAACTAGCAGCCTACCTCTTTTACCTTTCCTGGAGCTAACCAGTCGATGTGACTGTATCTGAGACTTCGACCCCCCACTTTCTATAACTGGCATCCATCACATACTGTTGCTATTGCAAATTCGTCATTGCTTCTAACTGTCTCTCCTGACAATCCATTTGGTCTGATAAGATTCACAACCAACAGCATTTATGGAAGATATAATCTGCAGTAATCCTGAAACTCTCTTTAAACTCCCACATCTGACAATAAGTACATATCACTCTACTAAAGGCCCATTTTTGCTCCTTCACAATCTACAGACCCAGAAAATAACACCATCTTATTCCTCTACAAACATTGCCCAAGTTTAAATTAATAGTTATGGCTTATATTTTAAGTTTAATCAAAAGACATACCTCCAAAAGCATAATCAAGAAAGACCCCACTCTACTCACTACTGCAGACTTTCTGTTGGCCACAATTAAAACAACAATTCACTTATCAGATTCTGTGCTGTGAACTTTACCCAACAGTTCCTCCAGGATCCGTTGTGAATTTCACTGTTTGTTAATTTTCCCAGATGTACTCTGATGTCCAAAGATACATGAATTCAAGCAGCAAAGGCAGTAACTTGCAAGTTCTTTCTCCCTCTCTCTCTTGCACTGACCTCACCACATGCTTCCTTTGACTGTTCTCCCTTTTAAAACTGTTGTTGTTTTGACTTTTTTTTTACCAAAGTTCCAAAACAATGCAACAGCATATAAAACAGCAATTGCTTATCCTGGAATTTGAGGAAATCACCTCCAGCACCTAAAATATCTCAAAAAAGGAGCAGCTGTTACAGTGAGAATTTTTTCCTGTCCTACATCTTGGATTGTTCCATTCACCATCAAGGCTAGTAGCATTGCAAATCTTATTTTTTCATGTCCTGTGATTATCTTCAGAATTGTTTTCATAACATTATACTCCATAGTTTATTTACATTGGGACATTTTAACATGACAATGTGAAATAATAAATATTTGTGTTTTTTTGATGATGTGCTATTGGAAACTTGTAACTATGTCATTCAGGTGTTTTGGTAATTTCCAAGCAACCTTAGTTTTCTGTTGCAACACATTTCCATTTCAGAAAGTGGCTAGACCAACCAGATGTTGTTCCAAAATCTTTTCTCAATTTAAAGTTTGATGTGGCCCATTTAACTGTGTATATATTGCAATGACTAAGGCTTATAACATCAGATCGCCTATGGATATATAAAAAGTTAATTCCAACATGTGTTTTTAAAAGAGGATTGATGCACCCAAAATTAATGGATATAAATTCAATGCTCTCTGTAAGATGGGAAAGAGAAAGAGAGAGAGAGAGAGACACCTTGCAATGTTACACCTGATGAGGTCTGAACGAAGCTTCAAAGGGATGATTTTAAAAGGGAGAAATGGATTATAAATGGACTGTAATCTCCTGGGAGTCATTCCATTCTATGATGGGAAAAACGACAGCAGTCACAGCTACAGACATTTCTAGATCTTTACCTTTCAAGAATATATAGGAACAAGGTTTAAAAGCAAAATTCTACTCTGGTTCAAATGTGTTAGTGGCCTGACATACTAATGGGTGGACAAATGTGATCAGAAGATAACAGTTTTGGGAGCAGCTTTAAACATTATTGAACTGCAGATAAATAAAGGAAAAGGACAAATTCTCACTCTGAGTGTGGCAAAAATGTTACAAATTTACTGGTCACAGGGTGTTGATATTTGTGTTCCACTGATCCACAACTTGTCCCAAAATGTCTAAAAATCTAATTTGATGACCAATTTATGCAACTGACTATAACTCAGGATAAATCTCCTGGCCCCGATGGGATATATCCTAGAGTTCTGAGAGAGGTGGCTGAGGAAATAGCGGAGGCATTGGTTGAGATCTTTCAAGAGTCACTGGAGTCAGGGAAGGTCCCGGATGATTGGAAAATCGCTGTTGTAACCCCCTTGTTCAAGAAAGGATCAAGACAAAAGATGGAAAATTATAGGCCAATTAGCCTAACCTCAGTTGTTGGTAAAATTCTAGAATCCATCATTAAGGATGAGGTTTCTAAATTCTTAGAAAAGCAGAGTCTGATTAGAACAAGTCAACATGGATTTAGTAAGGGGAGGTCATACCTGACAAACCTGTTGGAATTCTTTAAAGAGGTGACAAGTAGGTTAGACCAGGGGAACCCAGTGGATGCGGTCTATCTAGACTTTCAAAAGGCATTTGATAAGGTGCCACATGGGAGGCTGCTGAGCAAGGTGAGGGCCCATGGTGTTCGAGGTAAGCTACTGGGATGGATTGAGGATTGGCTTTCTGACAGAAGGCAGAGAGTTGGGATAAAAGGTTCTTTTTCGGAATGGCAGCCGGTGACAAGCGGTGTCCCAGTGTTCAGTGTTGGGGCCACAGCTGTTCACATTATATATTAATGATTTGGATGAAGGGATTGAGGGCATTCTAGAGAAGTTTGCAGATGATACGAAGTTAGGTGGACAGGCAGGTAGTACTGAGGAAGTGGGGAGGCTACAGAAGGGTCTAGACAGTTTGGGAGAGTGGTCCAGGAAATAGCTGATGGAATTCAACGTGAGCAAGTGCAAGGTCTTGCACTTTGGCAAAAAGAATAAAAGCATAGACTACTTTCTAAATGGTGAGAAAATTCGTAAAGCCAAAGTACAAAGGGATCTGGGAGTGCTAGTCAAGGATTCTCTAAAGGTAAACATGCAGGTTGAGTCCATGTCACTTATCTCAAGAGGGTTGGAATATAAAAGCAGAGATGTGCTACTGAGACTTTATAAAGCTCTGGTTAGGCCCCATTTGGAGGACTGTGTCCAGTTTTGGTCCCCAAACCTCAGGAAGGACATACTGGCACTGGAACGTGTCCAGCGGAGATTCACACGGATGATCCCTGGAATGGTAGGTCTAACATATGAGGAACGGCTGAGGATCCTGGGATTGTATTCATTGGAGTTTAAAAGATTAAGGGGAGACTTAATAGAGACGTACAAGATAATACAGGGCTTGGAGAGGGTGGATGCTAGGAAATTGTTTCCATTAGGCAAGGAGACTAGGAACCGTGGACACAGCCTTAGAATTAGAGGGGGTAAATTCAGAACAGAAATGCGGAGACATTTCTTCAGCCAGAGAGTGGTGGGCCTGTGGAATTCATTGCCACAGGGTGCAGTGGAGACTGGGACGCTAAATGTCTTCAAGGCAGAGATTGATAGATTCTTGTTGTCTCAAGGAATTAAGGGCTACGGGGAGAACGCTGGTAAGTGGAGTTGAAATGCCCATCAGCATGATTGAATGGCGGAGTGGACTCGATGGGCCTAATGGTGTTACTTCCACTCCTATGTCTTATGGTCTTATGGTCTTAAGCAACTCACACCAGTTTTCATTACTTAATAGAAAATAGTTCTATTTATAGCAGCACATTTAATGTAAACAAAAGGCAGAGAAAAGAAATAAGTTCTACTCCACTACATTGCAACTTAGCTATAACCTTCCAGATAGATACATCCTACACAATTAAGTAAGACAAAAGACAATTTGACACATTCTATGGGTGAAAACATTGAATGCACAGGGTGATCAAAATTCAGCATCAGAAGTCCAGATTTCAAGGGTGAATTTAACTGTCGCACACACTTCTTTCTGAAGTAGCAGCATGATGGTTCAATGTTTAGCACGACTGCCTCACAATGCAAGGGACCCAGGTTTGATTCCATGTGTGGAGTTTGCATGGTCTTCCCATGTCTGCATGGATTTCTGCCAAGTGCTCCAGTTTTCACCCACAGTCCAAAGATGTGCAGATTAGATGGATTGGCCAAGTTAAACTGTCCCATAGTATCTAAGGATATGTGGGCTAGGTGGATTATCCACGGTAAAATACAGGGATAGCCTAGGTCTAGGAGAGATGTCCTTCAGACAGTCAGTGTAGACTCAATGGATCAATGGCCTGTTTATGCACTTTGGAGATCCTATGAAGTTTAGGACTAATGACACACCTTGTAATGTGATAGTTGTCCTTTACTTCAATAATTATCAGGCAAACTTAAGTCTTTTTTTTTGTTATAATTCTTTCTTTTAAACTTAAATGGTTTTTCTGTCTTTTCCCCACCCATTGCGGGAAGGAAAGAGAAGGAGAGATGGATGCCTTCAATTTGCTGGGCCTGGATGTTTTCTCTGCTGCACTGGCACCAAGTTACAAAACTTTCATAGTAGTTCAACTATATTGCAGTCCAGCTTCCACTTCAGTTTATAGTCCCAAAAAAGAAAAATGTATGGTCTCTAACAAAAAACAAGAATCTCAAAATCAACTGTTCACTACTAATGCCCCTTCCCCAAGTCCCTCCTCCCTACCTTTTATCTTAGCCTGCTTGGCACACCCTCCTCATTCCTGAAGAAGGGCTTATGCCTGAAACGTCGATTCTCCTGCTCCTTGGATGCTGCCTGACCTGCTGCGCTTTTCCAGCAACACATTTTTCTGCTCTGATCTCCATCATTTGCAGTCCTCACTTTCTCCTTGTTCACTACTAATGCCAATGCTGGGAATAGCATCCTCAGTAATCGTTCCAACATTCTATTATCCACACTTCAAAAGTTACTTAGAAACTGACCATATATATTTTTCTATAGTTTATCTCTTTTTTATTCACTTCCTATTCCTAATCTGTGTATACATGTGTTATTGTCTCCTCTCAAGCCTGCTTGAATAGACACCTTTTCAAACATAAAATAATTTGGTTAGTGAAAACGGTGTCCAAAATAGAGGAAATCCTTTTTAAATTCACCTTACTCTGATCAACTGAAGGGGGCAGATAATTAAAGAAGGGAGCCAATTAATTCCTCACACTTGGGAGTTTAAAATGTTAAGCTATCCTGTCTGGAACCATAATAATTTAGGGAATTTCTCCCAGGGTCTGGACATAACACACTGAGCGCTTATCTAGAATCAGACTGTTACAATATACATTACATTTCTTTGATTAGTTTGGAAGATCCATTCTCGTACAATAACAGGCCAGTGGCTGATCCCTGTTCTCAGGGTGCATTGGTTCTAGATGGTTTCTTCAGGTTAGATGCTTTTTTCTTCTATTCTAACACCAGTTTCTCACAAACAGTAAATATAATGACTTTAAGCTTGAAGTCAATTGACCACTCCATTCCATTTGCTGAGAGTCCATTTTTATTATTGGTTTCCTGTGGTCTGTGGGGACATTGTAAAACTCCCACACTTTCTTTTGATAATATAGCCATATTGTTGCTTGTTCCATATGTTGATTACTAAGATGGGTATAACTTTGAACATGTAATTCTGAGCTGAAAATTGAAGTCAACTTCAAATGTGAGCATAACCCTAAACATACAGTTATTTTGTTAAAAATGTGAGGGTGACGTATATTTCAGGAACAATTTCAAGCATGGATTTTGGCACTGAAAAATTAGGTTATCTTAAACAACCAGACAACTTATATGCCTTTTACAAAATATACATGTTAAAAATGTTGAAATACTTCTGAAGGTATTGTATTGTAAGCTAAATGTTGATGTATGTTGGACTTTTTGGAGAAGTAACCAAAAGGATTGCTGAGAGTAGTGCAGTAGAAGTTGTTTACGTGGACTTTAGTAAAGCCTTTGATAAGGTTCTGCATGGTAGACTAATTAGTAGAGTTAGATCACATGAGATTCAGAGCAAGCTTGTCAATTGAATACAAAATTGGCTTTATCGTAAGAGACAGAGAGGGTGGTGGTGGGAGGTTGTTTTTCAAACTAGAGGCCAGTGATCAGTGGTGTGCTAAAGAGATCGGTACTGGCTCCACTATAGTTTCTCAGTTATATAAATAATTTGGATGAGAATATAGGAGATATGGTTAGTAAGTTGTGGACAATGCCAAAATTGACAGTGAAGAAGATTATCTAAGGTTAAAAAGAGATCTCGATTACTTGGGTTAATGGGCTGACAAGTGGCAGATGGAACTTAATTTAGAAAAATGTGAGATATTGCATTTGGATAAATAAACAAGGGCAGGATTTATACAATTAATGGTAGGGCCCTGGGTAGTTTTATGGTCTTATGGTCTTATAGAAGAGACAGACTTGGGGTTCAGGTACATAATTCTTGAAATTTGCGTCACACCTAGACAGGATGATTCAGAAAGCATTCAGCATGTTTGTTCTCATTGCCCAGATCATTGACTATATGAGTTGGAACGTCATGCTGAGGTTGTACAACATATTGTTGAGGCCTCTTCTGGAGTACAATGTATAGTTCTGGTCACCCTGTTATAAGAAGGAAGTTATTGAACCAGAGAGGGTTCAGAAAAGATTTACCAGGATATTGCTGGGATGGAGAGTTGAGTTATAAAAATAAGCTGGATAGACCGGGACATTTTTCATTGGAGATTAGAAGGTTAAGGGGTGAGTTCAAAACTAGGGTGAATACTTTTAAGGTGAAAGGAGAAGAATTTAGAAAGAACATGAGGGACATTTTTACTTAGTGAGTGGTGAGTGGAATGAAGTGTCAATAGAAGTGGTAGATGCAAGTGCAGTTACAACATTTAGAAGGATATGGGCCAAATGCTGGCAAATAGAATTAGATTAATTTCTGTCTGGCATGAACAAGTTGGAACAAAGGGTATATTTCTGTGCTGTATGACTCTATAACTGTTTGATTTTATAACAGATGAAACCAACTGTTTCAGGATACCAATATGCAGTAGTAACACAAGTGGTGCTTATTACTAATAAGTCACTGCTGGCAATCCAAGAAGAGGTTCTGCCTATCACATAGGTGAATAATGTGGTATATGAGTTTTAGTATTGGTGTGATAGGTCGTAAGTCCAAAAGATTGGCAAATCATATTAAACATCATACACCATTAGCTGTTCACAAAAGACAAGCTATTAATCATATCCAGTAATCTATGCTTGCAAAATAGTGTCCAAAATTAGATGTAATTTTTCAACTTAACAGTATTTACTGCATAATCTTGAATTGCGCAAAGTATTGCCAATTTCAGATTGTCAGTCAGACTTACAGTGTGGCACACATATATAAATGCAATTATTTCCTTTTCTGCAGACAGAATGAGCATGTGGATGATAAGCTTGCTTCATCAACAAAATAGTTGCCATCCCTTCACCAGTTCATTGACAAATCAGAGTCAAACTTCTGGTTTAAATTTTAAATAAACTTGGCAGTTAACTGTCAATCAGCACTAATGTAAATGCCTTTTCCAATCAGTGTCCATTTCCCAGCCAATCAGCCACAAAAATTTCTCTTAGAATTGGCATTCTTTTGAATTGTCCTGATAAGTATAAGATGAAAAGCTTTAACTAAATTAGTCTTTATTTAGAATCCCTGCAGAGTGGAAACAGGCATTCAGTCCAACAAGTCCACACTGACCCTCTGCACAGCATCCCACCCAGACCCATCCCCCTACCCTTTCCCTATAATCCTACATTTCCCATGGCTCATGCACCTAATTTACACATCCCTGAACAATTTCTGCAATTTAGCAATCCACCTAGCCTGCACATCTTAGACTATGGGAGGAAACCAGAGCGCCTGGAAGATAGCCATGCAAACACAGGGAGAATGTGCAAACTCCACACAGTCAGTTGGCCAAGGATTGAATTGAACCAGGGTCCCTGGTGCTGTGATGCTAATTATTGAACAACCATGCAATGCTCAAGTTATATCAGGTCATGTATCCCTTTTTTCTTCAATCAGTCTTTCTTGAAAAATTAACATAGTCCCTGTTTAAAATACAGCTCCACAAATACCTCTAGAAAAAATGCTTTTCTTGTTCTCTGCCCTGAATCTCTTTGTTTTTGTCAGAAATTCTTTGATCCCTTGAGACAGTCCATAGTCTTTTCTATTCTGATAGAATAAATCTCAAGTTTCACAATGTATTTTGTAGACATTTGTATTTCCTCATGCCAGGCATATTTGTCCCTCCAGTTGTTTTCAACTCTTGACTCTAAATAATCTGGATGGCACATTTGCCCCAAATGCCAGGTGAGACAGTGCTCTCCAATTCTCCACAGATAAACTAATGCCAAAATTTGTGAGAAAACTCAATTGAATCCTTTGTAGTGGACGTATCAGAAAATTAGAAACAATGGATATTTCTGCCCGAAAGGGAAATCTGTCTGCATTTCTATTGCAATTTGAAAATAATTCTTGCTTTTTGAAAAGGATATGCTGAACAATCCTTTATACTTCTCCAAAATGATTGATTTAATTCACATAATATCTAGGTTTTTAACTCGGTTAAGTATAAAAGCTTGTTTAGATCACCTTCAGTCACTTCGTCAGAAGTTATTAATATAATTATTATACTTAGCAGACTACCACTTAACTATAAAAAATTCCAGGAAATTCATATTTATTGGGTGACAACACAGTTTTCATCATTTTTCAAATTTAAAAGGAAAACGTATTTTGACAACCATGAAAATTATTTCTGTACAACAATAAATTATTTGCTGTACCTAAAATGCAACATGTCACAGTTGAACAGTTAAACAGTTGAATTCTCACATTTAGAACAAGCTCAAGTTAGTTGAGGAGCATCTCAAATATATCATGTTAACCAATTTATTGGAGCTCTTTGAAGAAATTACATGCACTGTGGAAAACAGGGAGCATGTCGGTATATGTACTTGGATTTCTGGAAGGCATTTGGTAAGGTTTCATATCAAAGATTATTGAAGAAAGTAAAAGGAATTATTGCATAGAGGTAATCTATGAGCTTGAATGTAACCTTAGCTGGCTGGCAGAAAACAGAGAATATGTATAAATGGATCCTTTTCTGATTGTCAAGATATGTGAACATTTTATAATTGCATTGAGGAGTTGAGTTAAGGGAGCAAAGGGAAGGTAGGCAAATTCACAGATGACACCAAGATAGAGAGCAGGCTGGGCCAGAATTTAGTGATGATCCCTAGTTGTTTATGAGAAACTGTTGGTGAGCTGCCTACATGAAGCACTGCAGTCATTAATGTGGTGTAAGTAGAGCCATAAAGCCTCAAGAGTGTTAATACATGGACTTTGATTCAGCCTCCCTGAAGGAATGATGGTATATTTCCAAAACAGAATGGTGTGTGGTAGGAGGGAAACTTGCAGATACTGATGTTTCCATATACCTTTCCATGCTGCCCTTGTCTTTCTAGTTGGTAGTCGGTTTGAAAGGTGCTGCCTAAGGAGCCTTAGTGATTTTCTTCAGTACGACTCATAGATGATGCACACTGTTGCTACTGAGCATCAACAGTGGAGGGAGTGAATGTTTGTGGATGTGACACTGATTAAGTGGGCAATATTGTCCTAGATGGATTCAAGCTTCTTGAGTGCTGCTGGAGCTGCATGTAATCAGGAAAATGGGGTTTATTCCATCAAACTCTTGACTTATGCCTTGTAGACTTTGTGGAGTCAGATAATGAATTATTCTTTGCAGGAGTCTTGGCTTCTAACCTGCTTTTGTACCCACAGTATTTATGCGGCTTACCTCATTAAGTTTCTAATTGAGGGTACATTCCCCCTCACTTCCACCGCCTCCAGGTGCTGATAGCAATAGATTCAGTAATGCTAATGCCATTGAAAGTCAAGGAGAGAAAAATTCCTCTTTATCAGAGATGGCCGTTGGTAAAGCATGTTGTAAACAAGATGTAAGAAAGTTGCAGATGGATATAGATAAGTTGAGTGATTAGGCAAAAATCTGATAGATGGTATACACTGCGCAAAATGTGAAAGTATTCAGAATAAGCAAAATAAAAAATGTTTAAAAAATAAAAGTGCTTAAAGAGAGAGTGATTTCACAACTCTGAGGTTTTCATGCATCAGTCACAAAATCTTAATATGCTGGGACATCATATTATCAGAAAGGTTAATAGGATAGTATTCATTATTGCGAGAGGAATTGGACAAAACGTAAAGATATACTTCAATTTTTATTGGACATTGTGAGAGTGCATCTCAAATACAGTGCATAGTTTTAGTATTTTTTAAATCTATTTTTCCAATCAATCTGTTCAAAGACATTATTACACATCTCAAGAAACTGTGGGACTTGAACCTGGGACTCCTAGTCCAGGGAAAGCAACACTACCACTGTACCACAAAGAGTTCTTGGTCTCCTTATTTAATTTAACTTATTTTGCTCATAAACTTTTTTAGAGATGTTATTATTAGAGAACCCAGGCCGCCTGGTCCATGGATGGGGACACTATCACTATACCACAAGAGGGTCCCTGATCTCCTTTTTACTCATTTAACCCATTTTTATAATCATAGATGTTATTACACATCCATGGAGCATTTGGAATTTGAACCTAGGTATACCTGTCCATGGATAGGGATACTATCGCTGTGCCACAAGATGGCCCTTGGTCTCCCTATTTGAAGAAGAATGTAAATACATTGCAGGTAGCTCAGAGGATGGTTGCTAGATTGATATCTGGAATGAGTGAGTTATCCAGTAAGGATGGGCTCGACATGCTAGGCAAGTTTCCACTGGAGTTTAATTAGTGAAGGGTGACTTAATTACAATATATATTATCTTGAACCCTAAAGGCACTGTTTGGCACTGGCCACTTGGATGTTTTAAATTCCTGGTGGTGGAAAATGAATAAGGTTTTCTGCACTCATTGTTTTTTCACTGTGTCCTACACCTACATGCACACAACATTAATAAATAAATAAAACTAAACATGCGATTCAGAGAATCTCCTGATTGTAGTATCAAAATAAAACCCTGAATCCTTTTTCTTCTTCTTGTGAGTCAGACAGATTAGGAGGCATTATTCTAAGATTAGAGGTTGTTCTTTCAAGACAGAGATCAGAATTGTTTTTATATCTCAGTGGATTGTAAGACTTTGGAATTCTCTGCCTCTGAAGATGATGGAGACAGAGATACTGAATTGGATATGTTCTTGATGGGCATGGAAATCAAAGGGTTATCAGGGATAATTTGGCACAACTGCTTCAGGGAACCAAATAGTCAACTCCTGCTCCTGTTTTATATTTTTATCAGAGAAATGATAAAGGAAGAAAATCAGTCTCTCATCCTCTTGCTTAGAATTATTTGGATAATATTAATGGATCCTCACTGAATTAGATTGTTTTTAACAGTTAAATCGGCTTTCAAATCCAGTGCTTGTGTCAGCAATCTTCAAGAGCAAATTAGCAAGTCCCAGTCTTTTCCTACGGCCATGTATTTATTTTTTTCTTTTGTCATGTGCTTATCATTTTACTTTTAGAAAGTTGTAATTGAACCTGTTTCTAGTAGGTTCTCAACCTGTCTAATTCATATCTTAACCACTAAATAAGCAGTACAAAATCTGAACATTGCTAGAAGGAGACAAGGAGTTGAAGTTTGTTTTGTCTTGCACTAATCAAAATTAAGATACAAAAAACAAACCTGAAAGAAGAAAGATGCTATTTATACAGAATGAGAGGAGGATACTGATTGTTTTCTCTGCCACAAATGCCTCCACTTTTGTCCCCTCCTTAACTCTCCCACTCACTTTGGAAATAACCCCTCTTTACCACACAGGATATCTTTAACAATCGACTGATGCTTCCCAGGATTGTACTTCAAAGAGCAGTCCCAAGACATAACTGACCAGATCCCTGAGGGGTCTTGACATGGTCAATGTTGAAAGGTTGGTTCTCATGGGATGCACTATAATTGGGGAATACAGAGCTTAAAACAAAGGGTTTCCAGTTTAAGATGGACATTACAAGATTTTCTTTCTCTCTCAGAGGGCATTATGTCTTTGGAACTCTCCAAGACAGCAGTGGTCATTGAATACTTTTAACACATAAATAAATATATTCTTGAGAATCAAAGATTATCAAAGTAGTTCAGACTGTGAAGTTGTGGGTACAATCAGATTAGCTATGAGAATTGAAGAGCTAAATGTTCAATTCCTACTCCTAATTATATTTTAATATAATTTTACTAACACTGTATGAACTTCTGAGTGCAAATTTTCTGAGGACTTCTCATGAAGAGAATCAGCATTTGCGAAATGTAGGAGAAAGTGAGGACTGCAAATGCTGGAGATCAGAGTCAAAAAGTGTGGCACTAGAAAAGCACAGTCGGTATGGCAGAATCAGACAAGCAGGAGAGTCGACGTTTCAAGTGTAAGCTCTTCATCAGGAATGTGTTGTGGAGTTGCAAGGTGGCTGAGAGATGAATGGGAGGGGGCTGGGGCTGAAGGAAGGTAGTTGGGAATGTGATAGGCAAATGAAGGTGGGGGGGGTGATGGTGATAGGTCGGACTAGAAGGTGGAGTGGATAGTGGGAAGGAAGATGAACAGGTAGGACAGTTCAAGAGAGTGGTGCCGTGATGGATGGTTGGATCTGGGATAAGGCTGGGGGAAGAGATTAGGAAACTGTGAAAGTGGCATTGATTCTGTGTGGTTGGAGGGTACCAAGGCAGAAGGTAAGGTGTTCTTCATCCAGGCATAGGGTGGCTAGAATTTGGCAATGGGGGAGGCCAAGGACTTACATGTCCTTGATAGAGTGGGAGTGGTTGGCCACAGGGTGGTGGGGTTGATTGGTGCATGTGTCCCGGAGATATTCTCTGAAATGTTCTGCAAGTTGGCGCCCTGTCTCCCCAATGCAGAGAAGACCACATCAAGAGCAATAGGCACAGTAGATGAGGTGCTTGGAGATGCTGGAATATCTCTCCTGGATGTGGAAGGATCCTTTGGGTGCTTGGATGGAGGTGAAGGTTGAGATGTGGATGCAGGTATTTTATTTCTTGCGGTGGTATGGGAAGAATCTGAGAGTGAAGGCTAATGAGGGAGTCACAGAAGGAATGGTTTCTATGGAACGTAGATAGGGGTGGGGATAGAAATAAAACCCTGACGGTGGCTTTGGCAAAGGGTCAGTTAGACTCGAAACGTCAGCTCTTTTCTCTCCTTACAGATGCTGCCAGATCTGCTGAGATTTTCCAGCATTTTCTCTTTTGGTTTTTGATTACGGCATCCATAGTAATTTGCTTTTATTTTGTGGTGGGGTCCGATTGTATGTGGCAAAAATGGCGAAGGATGATGTGTTGTATCCGAAGGTTGGCTGGGTGGAAGGTGAGGACCAGGGTGGTGGTGGGGGGTTTGGGGGTGTGTGTGGTAGGTTCTGTCTTTATTGTGATTGGAGGGGTGGGATTCAAGGGCAGAGATGCGGAAAGTTGAGGAGATGCACTGTAGTACCTTTTTCAAGATCATTTAGAAATCACCAGGATAAAGTGAGTGTTTGCTCATGGGGGTATTGCTAGGCATCTGCCTTGTTTAGGAGGAATTATATAAAGCAGAAATGAAGCTTGCCAGAATAGCGTCAAAAGCTGGAGGAAAAGGGATGGAAGAGTACCCCTGCTAAGTTCCTGAATGTTGCAATTCTCATGACCATGACTGAAATTAAGCAAGATTATCAAGAAAAGAAGGAACAACAAGAAGAGCAAACTAGGAGGCCACCTTTCAGGTTTCAAATAGATGTCTCCCATGTTTTCAGATAAACATATGGTATCCTCTACCATCAGATTCTGGAGCAGGGTTTCTTTAAATTCCTTATTTCCCATGTAAATAAGTTCATATATTCACACTCAATCCCATTTTCTTCCTCATGAACAGCAACAATGTCAAATAATGACAAGAATGACAAAGGCTGGTTAGCTTGTTGCCTGACATGCAAAGGTATTACAATTGATCATTAAAGAGGTTGTAGTTGCTCAAGGTAACTGGGACGATTCAGCATGTTTTGTGAAAGGGGTGAAGGAGTAATATATGCTATGGATTAAGGGGACCTTGTGGAGGTTGTTAGATTTCCAGGAGATAAGATGCCACATCAATGGTTATTATAAAAATAAAAGCTCGTAGAATATTAGAATAAAAGAAGTTTGGCTCACTGGCAGAAAGCCGAGAATGTGTCCAAATGGCAGAAAGTAACAAGTGAAGTCCCAGAGGATATGTGCTAGGGTCTCAAAGCTTACAATTTACATCAATGGCCTAAATGAGAGGAACAAATTAGATCACTTACAGTGGGGAAACAGGCCCTTCGGCCCAACAAGTCCACACCGACCTGCCGAAGCGCAACCCACCCAGACCCATTCCTCTACATTTACCCCTGCACCTAACACTACAGGCAATTTAGCATGGCCAATTCACCTAACCTGCACATTTTTGGACTGTGGGAGGAAACCGGAGCACCCGGAGGAAACCCACGCAGACACGGGGAGAACGTGCAAACTCCACACAGTCAGTTGCCTGAGGTAGGAATTGAACCCAGGTCTCTGGAGCTGTGACGCAGCAGTGCTGACCACTGTGCCACCATGCCGCCCTGCCTGCCAAATGCAGGGTAGCTAAATTTGCAGAAAATGCCAAGATAGGTAGGCAAAGTATGTTGTGAAGAAAAAGGACAATTTTACAGATGGATATGGATTAAGTTGAGTAAGTTGGCAAAAATCTGGCAAATGGAGTCGAGTATGGAAAAATGTGAAATTGCTCACTTTGGAAAGAAGAATGACAAGCAGGGTATTACTTAAGTGGGAAATGAATGCAAAATTCCAAGGTGCAGAGGGATTTATTTGTTCTATTGCATGATTCACAAAGGTTGATATGCAGTTACAGCACGTAATCAAGTACGCTATTTTTTATTATGAGACGGATTGAACATAAAGTCAATGATGCTATGTTTCAATTAAAGACGGCATTGGTAAGAAGAGATCACAAATACTTTGTGCAGTTTTGGTCTCCTAGTATAAGGATGAAAGTGCATTGGAAATGATTCAGATGATGTTTACTACATTAATAGCTAGAATGAGTTGGTTGTCTTAAGAAGCTAGGTTGGACAGGTTTCCACTGGAGTGATAGTGACTAGGAGAATGAGGGATGACATGATTAAAGTGTGTACAATCTTTAATGGTCCAGTCTGCCAAGCATGGAATAGGGTATGATTCAAATTTTGTAACTGCATTGACTTTGCAAAAGACTACACATAATCATTGGGTACTATTTGGTTTTGGCACAATTGTTCCTACACCAAATAAAAGTCTTCACAAAGTGTTTGCTCTAATGTTTCTGAGTAAGCTGCTTGGCCTGTCTCTCTCTCTCTCTCTCTCTCTCTCTCTCTCTCTCTCTCTCTCTCTCTCTCTCTCTCTCTCTCTCTCTCTATACCTTTCTTCATCAAAAGATAACTCAGGAGAAAGTACACCTCTTGAAATGATAGTATTGTCATTTTCTTCCTATGAGTCTAAACAGGTTTTCTTGGTTGGCATCTGAAACTTGCCTCGTTACTATGTACTACAGCCAGATTGTGCTTCATGTATTATATTGTACTTGTCACTGGTATATCTGGGATCCCCAGTGGTGGCACCATCCCATATTTAAAAGGCCACTTGTGCACCTGGTCAAGAACTGACAGTCTACAGCAGTTGTGTATGGTATGATTAACTTGCCTGGACATGGCAGGTAAGGGGAAATTGGCTCTCACTTAGCCTGAGGATCCTGGTTTGCAAACAGAGTGCTGCAGTGGTGAGCCTTTCTCTTGCCTCAGGACTGACTGACATAACATCAGACTTTGCTAGCTGGGTCAGTGAAGTCTGGTGCCAAATTGGTAAAAAGGACATTTTTTACCCGGCTTACTGATATAAATTTAAAATAATTTTTAGCTCTATTCCCTTTCAGGAGAGCTTTATGCTTATGGTATGATAAGTCATATGTCATTGATTGTCTTTTTTAAGAATTGCAGGAACCCAGGCTTATTTTTAAAGAGCGACTTACCTTCTAACTTGAAAAAACTTGCTAATCAGAAATAAAGTAATTCTTGTTGGACAATGTCTGTCTACACTTTTTGCTCACTGAAACTGATACTATTGATCATCCAAATTCTGTGATGCCTAAGACTACTGTAATTGATCATTAAATTTAGTTTTGAGTCTCTACCACTGAGGGTTTAGAGACTTTTTTTTAATGAAAAATCATGATGCATTTTTTACCTCTGGCAGGATAACTTGTTGCATTAGTTCTTATGTTACCTCCTATAACATATGAAACTGGACATGAGTAACAAGTTATTGAAAAATACAAGAGATGTTTATTAAAGGTCATTTATATATATATTTGTTACATTCACAAGCACTTCATTGCCTGGACTAACAATAAGCTATTTGTTCACAGACTGTGGTATGCTTACATCAGCTCATCATATTTCAATTGGCTCAAGTTAAGATGGAATCTGAGATGTTATACTCTTAGGTCACATGTTTTCATACTGAGATGATATCATGAGCATGCCTCTCAAGATATACTGACATACTAGCTTAAAGATTAAGCACAAAGTTAAAGTGTATGAAATGTGTGAGATTCTGAGTGGGCTTTATAGGATGGATGTTGAGATGATATTTCCATTTGTGGAGGAATCTTGAAGTAGCGCACATAGAGTAAAAGAACACTACATATTCAAAATTGAGATGCAAAAAGAATTTCTTCTGAGAGAGTAATGAATTTCTGAAGTTGTCTACACCAGAGAGCTGTGAAGCCGAGTTCACTCAAAGTATGTGAAAAGAAGATATCTGGATTCACTCAAAGTATTTGAAGAGGAGTTATCTGGATTTTTGAAACATCAAGGAGATGGTGGCAATGAGGATCTGGCACATAAGAGGAGTTGAGACCAGGAACAGATCAGCCATGATCTAATAGAACAACAGGACAGGCTTGAGTTGCTGAATGATCTACTCCACTTTCTTTTGTTCTTATATTGGATTCAGGATTCACTAAGTACTTGTTTTTATCCTTCAAAATAATTTCTTTTGTCTTGACAATATTACTTTTGAATGTGTTTTAATCATTTCATAAACACAAATAGGTAAGTTTGAAATATTTTTATTTTCTGGAGTGGCACTTGGAGTAAACCTTCATACTACTTTTAATGTTTATTGGCATGTATTACACACACCAGATTGATTCATTCAAATTTCATATTGCATGAATTTCAAATCCTGTGCTATAAACTGGTCACAGTTGCTGGTGGCTACAAATAGCCCTGGACATTGTTGTTGCCAGAAATATTTATGACAGCAGCAAATATGAAATTCTGAGCAGTATGTTGTATAATTTAATTCCTGACTGATCACTACTTGGTCCAAAAATTACTGTCTAAGTATTGAGGATGTCAAATGTTATTTGTCATGTCCATTAACTTGTGGTACTTGTTATTTCTCGGACAACCACTGATTAGAGAGCTGTGGGAGAGTGTAATCTACTTGATTTTAATCATCATGCATGATATTTCGAGGTGCTTGACTGTCAATACAAGGAACCACAATTTACTAAGTCTCTGATGACAGCAAAGTCATTACACGTAGAATTGATCCTAATTGTTCTTCCTGCATTTCATGAAATAGAAAGAACAGGAGCACAGAATAACACCAAGGACTCCAAATGATCCCAAACGTAAATTGTTGAAGTCTTTCAACCACTGACTGAAATTCATCAACATGCTTGTGCTTCCAGAAACTGTTTGGACGTAATGAAATATTTTTGCATCTGTTTCAGAAAAACCTGCAGAATATGTAATGTGGCCAGACAGCCCAGGCTCCTAACAGCTAGAGCTTAAACCAAAATGGTAACCTTTGAGTAGCAAAGTCCAATAGGACTTTCAGGACAAGTCAAGCATAAAGCATCTGCTAAGAAAAAGGCAAGCAAACATATGCCTGGGCCTGCCCTGGAAAACAAGACCAGCGAGTGTATTGAAGTATAATAAGCGGATTTGTTGAAACCCCATGTTCCTGCCATGATCACATATGGTGAGGGGGAGGTGTCCTTGACACATCAGAGGATAGATGCAAAGATTAGCCCGAGCATCTTCCATACTTGATATCGGGGATCCCATTGGTTGCCATGTCCTTGACCTGGAAGCACAATGGGCTCAGGGCTAGAGAACATTCTGGAAGGATGGAGCAAGGAAGAATAAGAAGAGACAGCTGGTGACGTTTGTGTGTTAGTGGTTTTGGTGAATAATATTGCTTTGAACTGCAAGTCAACTATGACTCTTCTGTTCATCTCACTAATACATAAGTAAAACATTTTATGTAGAAATTGGTCAAAGTGTCCAAAGCAAGGATTATAATACTATAGAGGAATATTATCAGTACATATTGAAAAAAGCACAATCTTAATGTTTATGCCCTTTGCTTCTTCTAGACCGGTTCAAAAGATATGAATAGTATGAACGTAAGGTACCCTAAACAGGTAATTGATACTGTGTTCAGGAGAGCCAACATTTCAATCTCTTTTCCACTGAGTACCAACAGCTGAAACAAATTTGCAGTATTTCACCGAACTGATGGCTTTTCATGATTGATGGTAACCACGTTGCTTTCCATTGCCCTAGCCACAAATCAATTGCCTACATGAACATAACAGAATAGATTATTGCAACTGACCTGTAACTACATTTTATAAAAATTACATCACAGAATCCAGCATTTGGCCCAAGTAGTCTGTGGCAGAGTTTATATTCCAGACAAGCCCAATATTAGTCTAATGACATCTATCAACCTGCCCTCAGACCCTTCTACTGCCTTCTCCCTCCTGTTTGCATTAGGTTTCTTATTAATCAATTAATTACGGAATGTATCCACTTTGTTCCATCCACATCACAGTGGATCAAGATAATCATCAATCTCTTGCGTAAAGAAATTCCCCTGAAATTCTTTATTTTGTCTGTTACTAGTCATCTTTTACATTTACCCCTTGTTCAGTACTCAGGTTCTCCACACGGATACGATAGAATTTATTCAGAATTATAAATACTTCTAATAGGTGCTTTTTCAGTCAGTTATAGAGTCATAGAGTCATAGAGATGGACAGCATGGAAACAGACCCTTCGGTCCAACCCGTCCTTGCCATTCAGATATCCCAACCCAATCTAGTCCCAACTGCCAGCACCCGGCCCATATTCCTCCAAACCCTTCCTATTCATATACTCATCCAAATGACTCTTAAACGTTGCCATTGGACCAGCCTCCACCACTTCCTCTGGCAGCTCATTCCATACATGTACCACCGTCTGTGTCTCTTTTATATCTTTCCCCTCCCATCCTAAACCTAAGCCCTCTAGTTCTGGACTCCCCCACCCAGGGAAAAGACTTTGCCTATTTATCCTATCCATGCTGTCCTGATTTTGTAAACCTCTATAAGGTCACCCCTCAGTCTCCGACGCTCCAGGGAAAACAGCCCCAGCTTGTTCAACCTGTCCCTATAGCTCAAATCCTCCAACCCTGGCAACATCTTTGTAAATGCCTTCTGAATCCTTTCAAATTTCACAACATCTTTCTGATAGGAAGAAGACAAGAATTGCAAGCAATATTCCAACAGTGGCCTAACCAATGTCCTGTACTGCCGCAACATGACCTCCCAATGCCTGTACTCAATACTCTGACCAATAAAGGAAAACATACCAAATGCCTTCTTCACTATCATATCTACCTGTGACTCTATTTTCAAGGAGCTATGAACCTGCACTCCAAGGTCTCTTTGTTCAGCAATACTCCCTAGGACCTTACCGTTAAGCGTATAAATCCTGCTGAGATTTGCTTTCCCAAAATGCAGCACCTCGCATTTATATGAATTAAACTCCATCTGCCACTTCTGAGCCCATTGGCCCATCTGATCAAGATCCTATTGTAATCTGAGTTAACCCTCTTCACAGTCCACTACACCTCTAATTTTGGTGCCATCTGCAAACTTACTAACTGTACCTCTTATGCTTGCATCCAAATCATTTATGCAAATGACAAAAATTAGAGGACCCAGCACCAATCCTTGTGGCACTCCACTGGTCACAGGCCTCCAATCTGAAAAACAACCCTCCACACCACCCTATGTCTTCTACCTTTGAGCCAGTTCTGTATCCAAATGACTAGTTCTCCCTGTATTCCATGAGATCTAACCTTGCTATTCAGTCTCCCATGGGGAACCTTGTCAAATGCCTTACTGCAACATACAGGCATAGAGCAATATAGAAAGCAAACAAACCCTTTTGTTCAATTCATCCGTGCTGACCAGACATCCCAATCTGACGTAGTTGTATTTGCCAATGTTTGGTCTGTATCCCCCTTAAACTTTTCTATTCATATATCCATCCAGATGACCTTTGAATGCTGTAATTGTACTCATCTCCACCAGTTGCTCTGGCAGCTCATTCCATACATGCACCGAGTGCTGACTCAGGTCCTTTTTAAAACGTTTTCCTCTCATCTTAAACCTTTGGCCTTTAGTTTTGGACTAACCCATCCAAGGAAAAAGACCATGCCGCTGATGATATTATAAACCACTATAAAGTCCTCCTGCCTCTTTTGACACGCCAGGGAAAATAACGCCAGCCTATTCAGCCTCTCCCTATAATTCAAACTTTTCAGTCCTGGCAACATTTTTGGGAATTTTTTCTGTATCCTCTCAAGTTTAACAACACCTTTCCTCTAGAAGGGCAACCAGAATTGTGTACAGTATTCTAAAAGTGGGCTCACCCATGTCCTGTACGGCCGCAACATGATATCCCAACCCCTATACTCAATGTTCTGACCAATGAAGTTAACTGTGCTAAACACATTCTTCACCATCTGTCTACCTGTGACTCCACTTTCAGGAAGCTATGCACCTACATCCCCAAGGTTTCTTTGTCCAGTAATAACTCCTCAGGGCCCTAGAATTGACTGTATAAGTCCTGCCATGGTTTGCCTTACCAAAATGCAACACCTCATATTTATTTAAACTAAACTCCATCTGCCCACTGGTTCATCTGATCAAGGTCCCATTGTACTCTGTGATAATCATCTTCACTATCCGCTACACCACCTGAGTCCATACATTTGTAGTGAGTTTCTGATGGGGCACATGTGACACATAGCTTGGAAAATTTGCAATTAATTTAAAACATTTAGAAAATATGTGACTGTTTTTAAATGTTTGAATGGGCTTTTTGAGAGTCTAATCAGTTACAAAATCTTGTAATATTCTTGACTAATGAATGCATTTGTCCAAGTGACCTGGTGATACTTGACCTCAAAGCCAGGCCAACAAGAGGGAAGTTACAAGATGAAAGCCATGTGGTCAGACAAAGGCAGATGCAAGAAAGCAGAAGGTGAGGCAGGAGATGGTCAGCATGTGCATGCACACATAAACAAAAGGCAGACAAAGAATGGAAAAGGAACACAGAATTTGAGAGTGGATAAGCCAGTAAATATCTTAAGGAAAGATCAGTGTTCTTTTTGACAGCAAAAATTCTAGAAGCCCTTGGGGAAGTGATGTTTGTGTGAATTAAAAGGGGAATCAAATCCTAAAAGTATTGTGAATAACTTAGTCATATCAGATACTAGAGGATTAAATCACAAAGTTGTTAGTTCACCAGTTGAAAAAGAACTCTGAAAATCTGTGTTGGAACTGATATATACTATGTGTAAAAGAGTTCATTGACGCATTCCTTGTTGGTATTAACTATATCAGGAACCTTTAATGCAAGATTTCTGCCACTGAATGTGACTCAACGGCTGAATTGGTACATAAGATCACCTGCATCCTACTATATATCAGAGACTGAGTCAGAGAGTTTTGAAACAAAGATGCATGTGATGCCATACATGAGCAGGGAGTGATGCTCTGCTGGTGGTTCTTTGTTGCCTTGATTATTTAAAGTGAAATTTACTTGCTTTTATTTGAAATACCATTTATTTGTTGGTTTATGTTAATGCTGATTATAATTTATGTTAAAGTCAAAGCTACAGAAAGTGAAATCTTGCTGGCAGTTTCCTCATTTAGGAAAATGGAAACGTAGGAACAGGAGTAGCCATTTAGTTGATTGAACCTGCTCCACTTTTCAATTAGATGTTGGCTGAAAATCTAACTCAATACCACTTTTGCATTTTATCACCATGTCCCTTGATGTCATTAATCCACAGAAACCTATCAACTTTTGTCATGAGATAAAAGATATATAATATATGTATTATCATTTGGGATTTGGATCTTAAAATTGAGGCAGGTCTTTTGTTTTCAGTTCTGTTAAGATAATTTTTTTTTGTTTAAGTGATTAGAAGGTTATTTTGAATAATGAACTAAAGCTATTGCTTCCAAGGTGACATGCAACTTTAGCTATTCCTAGATAGATGCCTGTGGTATTAATGGATAAAATGCTAATACTGCTGAGTTTATGACAGTTTGGGAAAACAAGTTAAAGACACTAGTTTGGTTTTGTATTTATTATGGAAGGTTTGAGGTTTCAGTTCAGGGAAACTAGTCACCCTAGTTGTAGAGATTTTAATCTGTGAAACATCCAAGTTATGAAAGCATGAAGAAATTTTCAAGATATATGAACTAAAAAGAGATTTAGGCCAACAGAACTTGTTATTAAAAACTCAGAAAAATGTTATAAAATTTGTTATGAAGATGTGGGTGTACTGTACCTTTAAGAAAGTTAAAAGCTAGCAGAATTACCTGGCAGCACCAAGTGTTCTGAGCAAGATATAATGTAACCTTTTGGTCCAACAGCTAATGTAGCTGGTTGCCTGGAGACAAAAAAACAAATTTGAATTAGGCCAATCAGTTTAAATTATATCCAAAAAAAGCCAAACTCCAATCAAGTTTGAATTTAGTATATTGACAACATTAAAAGCCAATGACACAATCTGATGTTTTGGGGGGATAAGAGAGGGAAAAGTTAAACAATTGAGGGAGAACTGCCAAAAGACCACAGATATAGGCTGCTATTAGAATTCTCTGAGAGGTACCTGTCTAGAGAGGAATTTGCACAGAGAAAAACATCAACACCAACCTGGAGATCAAATCTACAGAGGAAGATATAAAGAAAAAATTCAACAGCTGGCTGGTTTTAAAATTTGAATTTTTCAGTAAATCTTAAACGGGGCTTTTATTGGACTAGTGTAGAAGGGAAAGTAAAAGATAGATTAGAGGAAGGAGTTGTAAATACTTGTTAGTTAACTATTCTCTGTTATACTTTAAGAAATAAAGTTGTTAATTTTTACTTTAAATAGTTTTTGGCCTCTCAAATTTTTATAGATTACTGCACATGATAAATCTTTTCTGTGTTGCTGGTTTAAAATTAAGAGAGGGGGTCTCAAATTTTCTCATCAGTCCAACAAAATGAATGAACTAGGAAGATTAAGTTAAGAAAGAAAATAAAGAATTGAAATAGGAGTGATATTTTTCTTGAATCAAGAATCTGTAAAAGGATAGTTTTGATTAGTAAGTTAACATTTTGTTTACCTGTTTAAATTTCTTATTTTTCTCTTTCTTTGTGATAAACTAGTTACTTTTGCAATCATGTGTGAATATGTTCAGTAAGTAAATTCTTCAGTAAAAACAGGAAACATTTGATTTATAAATGCAGATTTCCTTGTAGTATAAGACTTGTTCAGGAGTACCATCAGCTGACATAATAACAACATGCCCTATAATTAATCTTCCACAACCTTCTGGGGTAAAGAATTCCAAAGATTCTGAGTGAATAAATGTTTCCTAGTTTTATTCTTAAACAGCCAACATCTTGTTCTCTTATTGTTTCCCCTAGTTTGAGATACAATAACCAGAGGGAAAATCTTCTCAGCATCTACTCCACCATCTCTTGAAACAATTTTGTTTATTTCCATGAGGTCCCCCCATCATTTTTCAAAACTCTATGTAATACAGACACAGTTTCTTTAACATCTCTTCATAAAACAATTCTGCCATCTTCATGATTAACCTGGTGAGTTTCCATTGCATGCCTTCCATAGTAAGTACATCCCTCCTTCAATAGTGTAGGAAAATATAACATTCTAGATAAGATTTCACCAAGGTTCTATATTATTAAGGCCATTCTATCCAAGGCAAGACATAGTTATTTCTGTACTCAAATCCCATTGCACTGGAGGTCAAAATATCATTTACCTGCCTAATTGCTTACTTCACTTGCATGCTAATTTTATTAACATATGAATAAAAACAACGAGGTCCTTTCGCACATCCTGACCTTTCATCATTTAAGAAATGTTGTTTCTTTTCTACCAATATAAATAACTTTGCACTCATTTAAATTATATTGCATCTGCCATGTCCTACCCCTTTCACTTAGTTTGTTTAAGTTCTCTAAAAGCATCTTCACATTCACCTTAACATATGTTCTCATCCAATTTAGAGTCAACAGCAAATATGGAAATGTCACAAATGGACTCCAGATTCAAGTCATTTATACAGATTGTGAACAGTTGTGAACCAGACACTGATCCTTCCATATAATAGTCTACAATAGTCTGCCATCCTGAGAATTTTACATTTGGCACAACTCTCTATATCTGTCTGTGAACCAATTCTCTATCGACTCTAGGATATTTCCCAAATACCATGAGTTCTAATTGTGTTCAATCAATGTCTCTGTGGAATTTTCAAAAGCCTTATGAATACCTAAATACACCTCATCTACTTGTTCTTCTATATCAACGTTATGAGGAATGTCCTCAATAAACTTCAACAAATTTTGTTAAATATGTCTGAACTGACCTTTTCCCTTTGTAAACTTAAAGAAGCTTTTTTGTAATCTGTCTCAATGTTTCTCACTAGATTTGTTCATTTGGGGTCATTTGGTAAACTTAGTTACTTTGATTCATGTTTTCTCACAGGATTACATTACACTTGGTTGCTAAGTCCTTGAATAGTGATTCCACCCTTGTCTCTGTTTCATGTATCCATTATAATAAAGAAAAACAATCCCAACTAATATATAGCTGCACATTCTGCACTGACTGCAGAATGAGAAAGTTTATCCTTGTGAACTGTCATGAAGATGTGGGTGTGCTGCACCTTTAAGAGAATTAAACGCTAGCAGTGACAGCACCAAGTGTTCTCAATGAGACAAGATGTAACACGTGGTCCAGCCACTGGGATAGCTAGAGTAGCTGGTTGCCTGGAGACAAAAACAGATTCAAATTAGGCCAATCAGTTTAAATTATACCCCAAAAAATTACCAAGCTCCAATTAAATTTGAATTTAGTATATTGACACTCTTAAAAGCCAATGACACAATCTGATGTTTTGAGAATATAAGACCAGGGAAAATTGAACAGCTGGGAGGAGAACTGCCAAACCAGCATGTAGAGACTGCCAAAAAAAGCCCTCCTAAAGATACCTTTATTGATCAGTAACCTTTGGAACAGAACCCCGAAAAGGTGAAGGGAAGAACCCAGACTACAGAGAAGAACCAAAAGCTGCTTGGTTTTGAGATAAGAACTTTTGTTTCATAAATCTTAATCAGAGGTTTTATCTGACTCGTATTGTAGAAGGAGGAGGTAAAAGATAAGTTAGAGGAAGGAGTTGTAAATCTGTTATACTTTAAGAAAAAAAGTTATTAATTTTTACTTTAAATAGTTCTTGGCCTATCGAATTTTCACAGACTACTGCACAGGATAAATGTTTTTTGTGTGGCTGGTTTAAATTAAGCAGGATAGTTTACCCTTTGCATAACAGAACATATCTGTAGGAAATGTCCCCATCTCAAGTTTCTGTCTCAGAGCCACTGAGCTGAAATGTGAGTTGGCAAGACCTGAAGACAAAGAGAAGGAGAAGAGCACCTGGATAATTTGGTCATGTCTCAGCAAGATGCAGGATCAAAATGGGATTAGTGTATCTGACATTAACAGCATATGGGAATCCTAATGTAGGTGAGGTCAAGAATAACAATGCACAGAAACTCACCTAGCCAATTTAAATGTAACTTGTGAGGATAAAAGCTGATTTAGTTTTGGCTCTCTGAGTTCCATTGTGCTTTTGGAGTGATTCTCGTTCCAAGGCCAAAATATTTTGCCATATCTTACCAAATGAGCATCTTTAACTACTTATCTGGCCACTCTGTCCCTGACGTCTAATTCTATCTCAATTGTAATGCAGTTCATTCTCAGACTAACTCAACAATCCTCGCATGTTACCAAAAACCCACCATCCCAGTGTTTTATCTCAAAGATGACTGTGCACACAGACAAGTATTGGCATTTCAAAGCTGCCTGTTTTGGTCAAGTATGGAGTTGTATTATGTCAAGGAAGGAGAAGATGGAGTGATTCTCCAACAGGGATCTGGAGGTCCCAATCAAGAGGAGAGCTGTCCTCTTCCTTTATAACAGGGAGAGAAAGCTGGGAGACAGTCTGAGTTGAGATCACCATCTGGGTCAGTGCAGTCACCCGGTTTGCAGTTAAGGCCAGCAGTGCCTTAAAAAGATAAATGCACCATATTAAGTGTCACACTCATATTGCTGCTACCTCACATCTATTCTCTGTGAGACGGCACCTATCTCCCTCCAAGGCTGATATTCAATCACTGTCATTGTTGCAAATGGATTTAGAAGGATCTTTAGGGAGAGGCTGAATAGGCTGGGGCTATTTTCCCTGGAATGTCAGAGGCTGAGGGGTGATCTTACAAAGGTTTATAAAATCATGAGGGGCATAGATACAGTGAATAGCCATGGTCTTTTCCCCAGAGTAGGGGAGTCCAAAACTAGACAGCATAAGGTTAAGAGAGAGGATAAAGATTTAAAAAGGAACTAAGGGGCAAATTTTTCATGCAGAGGGTGGTGCATGTATGGAATGAGCTGTCAGAGACACTCAGAACAGAATCGTTAAAAGTGTGGAAGCAAGCTATTCAGCCCACTGAGTTCACACCAATCCTCCGAAGATCATCCTAGCCAGATACACACCCCTACCCTTTTCCTATAACCCTGCACTTGTCATGGCTAACCCACCTAGTCTGCACCTCTCTGGACACTACAGAAATTTAGTATGGTCAATCCACTTAACCTGCACATCTTTGGACTGTGGGAGGAAACTGGAGCAAACCCACATAAACACAGGGAGCATGTGCAAACTCCACACAGACAGTCGCCAAGAGTTGAATCGAACTCAAGTCCCTCACACTGTGAGGGAGCAGTGCTAACTGCTGAGCCAAAGCTGATGGAGACTATACAATTGCAACATTTAATAGGCATCTGGATGGGTACATGAATAGGAAGGGTTTAGAGGGATATGGGCCAAACACTACCAAATGGGAATAGATTACCTTGTACTGTAAGATATCAATCAACATAGATGAGTTGGACCAAATTATTTGCTTCCGTGCAGTACAACTCTAGATTCTATGACTAATTTTGATGCAAAATTTTAACTGCCAATGCAGGAGAAAGGATACTGGGAAAATTATTTTAACTAAAAGCTGGCAAGTCCCTAGGTCCTAGTGTTAAAATAGTTGGTTCAGTGACAGCATTACTGACTGAGCAGGCTGAATCCTATTGCATGTAACTGTTGGATTGGGTCTGTGACAAGTGGTGAGGTTGGCAAAAAGAGGAAGAAACTTACTTGACCTCACTGTCATTAATTACCTATTGCAGGTGTACCTCTCTGTAAATGACAGTATCAGTAGGAAATAAGAAATCCTCCAACCAAGTGTGTCATCAGTATTGAATTCTACATTTGGCAAATATTGGTAAAAAATAGCTGCAGTGACTGCAAGATCCTTCAGTCAGACATTGCTGAGTGGGCGATTGCCTAGAAGATGCTGTGCAGCAATTCAGCAAGACTTCTTCAACACTACCTTCTGAACTTGTAATATGCACCACTAGAAGGACAAAGGCAGCAAATGCACAGCAGCACCACTATCTGCAAGTTTCCCTCCAAATCACAGTTACATACAAGCTTACAAATTAGGAGCAACCCCTTAAGCCTGCCCCACCATTCAAGAAGATCATGTCTTATCTGTCTGTAACTTGAAATCTGTATTCCCATCTACTCGGATAACCTTTAATCCCATGCTAACAAGCATCCCTATGGAGAGAAAGCAGAGTTAGCATTTCAATAGCAGTGTTCCTTCTTTATAACCAATGGTAGTTAGGTACAGGTAGTATATATGCTGAAATCAGAGGTTGGAGATGGGGAGTAATTTGTTGTGGAGATCGAGTCCAGAGAGAGAGAGAAGGACAGTTAGCCAAAGGAATGGATGATGGTCTGTCAGGTAAAAAGAAAAGCTGATGATTAAGCATCACAAGTAGGTGAAAATGGATTGGCTGCTCTGAAAAGCAGCCTTTGTCATGACAGATCCTAGGATATGTAGGTGGACAATATACATAGAGGAAGGTGTTCAACTTCTAAAATTATTGAACTGAATACTGGCCCTGAAGGCTACAGGTGGAAAATGAGATGCTGTACCTCTTGTGTCAGGAAGCATGGTGATGCATTGAAGTGGTGGGAAATTGGAAGCTCAGGGGCATTTTTGCAGATGAAAGTTGGATGTTCCACAAATTGGTCACCTCGTCTGTATTTTGTCTCCAGTGTAGTGAAGACCACATTAAGAGCCATTGAAGTAAACTAGATTGAGTGAAGTGCAGACAAGTCAGTGCTTTACTGCTTAGGAACACTGCATCCTGCAAGACTCTATATTGAGTTCAATAATTTTAGAAGCTGAACATTTTCCTCTACATACAACCTCTCACCCCAGGCTCTGTCATGATATGGGCAGTTTTCAGCATAGTGAAAGTGGGACTGCAGATGCTGGAGATCAAAAAAGTGAGGTGCTTGAGAAGCATGCAGGTCAAGCAGCATCCAAGGAGTAGGACAATCAATGTTTTAGACATGAGCCCTTCTTCAGAATGTGAAGGGGGGAAAGGGGGCCGAGAGATAAATATGAGGGTGGGGTTAGTGGGGAGGTAGCTGGGAAAGTGATCAGTAGATGCAGATGGGAGGTGATACTGATAGGCCAGGGTGAGGGGTAATAGTGATAGGTTGGAGGGGAGGGTGGATTGGATAGATGGGAAGGAAGATGGACAGGTAGGACAGGACAAGAGGGCGCTACCAAGTTGGAGGGTTGGTTGTGGGAGGAGGTGGAGGGAGGGGAGATAAGGAAACTGGTGAAGTCAACATTGATGCCATGTGGTTGAAGGGTCCCAAGAAGATGAAGCATTCTTCCTCCAGTTGTCAAGTGATTTGGATTTAGCAGTGGAGGAGGCCCAGGACTTGCATGTCTTTGGCAGAGTAGGAGGGGAGTTGAAGTGATTGTTTGAAGTAGCTTTCAGCACAGCCAAACGATTTTTACCTACCTATGGTCCACATTATCAGCATTTCTTTCTCCCAGGCATACTATCATCTAATCCTTTGTCTGCCTGTCATTCTCTCGCCCTGGGCTTTATTCCCTCCCCTTTCTTGAACATATATAACTTTCCTAGCTACTATCAGTTCAGAAGATGAGTCACCAGAGGTATTAACTCTGATTGTCTCTACAGATGTTGCTGGACTTGCTGAATTCCTTCAGCAATTTCTGTTTTTGCTTCACATTTCCAGCATTCACAGTTCTTGGTTTTATTCTATATTTATTTTACGTCTGCTTTAAAAAATATTCAAGGTAACTGATTCCATCACCTTATCAAAAAAAGTCCCAAAAACTTATGAATCTGAGAAAAAAAACTAATTTCTATAGTAAAGACCAATTCAAAATACATGTTCAATTGATCTGTTTTTTTTGAGTTTTCAATCATTAGTTCTCTAGCCTCACTTTCTAGCAGACCAACACTCCCTTTGCTAACACTTTTCATCCATAAAATATTCATAAAAGCTTTAATTTCTGTTTTCATATTTCTAGCTAGCTTTCTCATGCTGTAATGTTTTCCTCTTTTCCATTGATCTTAGGATGGTCTTAACCATAGATGACACCCTGTCCTGCATTACTCTCTTCCCAACCCATGCTTTACCATGAGGTTAGGAATAATGCAGCGATCTCTAAGGAGGGTGCCTGTAACCAGAAGGGTGGATTGAAGTGTGTATACTTCAATGCCAGAAGTATAAGGAATAAGGTAGGTGAACTTGCAGCGTGGGTTGGTACCTGGGACTTCGATGTTGTGGCCATTACAGAGACGTGGGTCGAACAGGGACAAGAATGGCTGTTGCACGTTCCAGGGTTCAAATGTTTTAGTAGGATCAGACATGGGGGTAAAAAAGGGGGAGGCGTGGCATTACTTGTCAAAGGTAGTATCACAGCAGTGGAATGGACGATGGAAGAGGACTTGCCATCTGAGGTAGTTTGGGCTGAGGTTAGAAATAGGAAAGGTGAGGTCACCCTGTTAAGTGTTTTCTACAGGCCTCCTAATAGTCCTAGAGAAGTAGAGGATAATATTGCGAGGATGATTCAGGAAAAGAGTGAAGGTAGCAGGGTGGTTGTTATGGGGGACTTTAACTTCCCAGATATTGACTGGGAGAGCTATAGCTCGAGTTCATTAGATGGGTCGGTGTTTGTACAATGTGTGCAGGAGGGTTTCCTGACACAATATGTCGACAGGCCAACAAGAGAGGAGGCTATATTGGAGTTGGTTCTAGGTAATGAACCAAGCCAGGTGTTAGACTTGGAGGTAGGTGAGCACTTCGGGGACAATGACCACAACTCGGTGACTTTTACTTTAGTGATGGAGAGGGATAATCGTGCGCCGCAGGGCAAGAGCTATAGCTGGGGGCAGGGAAATTATGATGCAGTGAGGCATGACTTAGGATGTGTGGATTGGAAAAACAGGCTTCAAGAGAAGAACACTAATGAGATGTGGGGATTGTTCAAGGAGCAGCTACTGCGTGTCCTCGATAGGTATGTACCAGTCAGGCATGGTGTAAAGGGCCTTGTGAGGCAGCCGTGGTTTAGTAAGGAATTGGAGTCCCTTGTGAAAGGGAAGAAGGCGGCATATGTAAAGATGAGGCGTGAAGGTTCAGTAGGGTCGATTGAGAGTTATAAGGTAGCCAGGAAGGAGCTAAAGAGGGAGCTAAGAGAAGCGAGAAGGGGACATGAAAAGTCTTTAGCTGGTAGGATTAGGGAAAACCCAAAGGCTTTCTATAGGTATGTCAAGAATAAAAGGATGACTAGGGTAGGTATCGGTCCAGTCAAGGATAGTAGTGGGAAGTTGTGTGTGGAGGTGGAGGAGATTGGAGAGACATTAAATCAGTACTTTTCATCAGTATTCACTCAGGAACAGGACACTGTTGCTGATGTGAATATGGAATCACAAATAATTAGAATGGATGCCCTGGAAATATGCAGGGAAGAGGTTTTGGGAATATTGGAAAGGATGAATATAGATAAGTCTCCTGGGCCTGATGGCATTTACCCCAGGATCCTATGGGAAGCTAGGGAGGAGATAGCAGAGCCATTGGCCTGGATTTTTATGTCGTCATTGTCAACGGGAATAGTACCAGAGGACTGGAGGATAGCGAATGTGGTCCCATTGTTCAAGAAAGGGAGTAGGGATAGCCCTAGTAACTATAGGCCAGTGAGTCTGACTTCAGTGGTGGGCAAAGTCTTAGAGAGAATGGTAAGGGATAAGATTTATGAACATCTGGGTAGGAATAACGTGATCAGGGATAGCCAGCATGGTTTTGTGAAGGGCAGGTCGTGCCTCACAAACCTTATTGAGTTCTTTGAGAAGGTGACTAAGGAAGTGGACGAGGGTAAAGCAGTAGATGTTGTGTATATGGATTTTAGTAAGGCGTTCGATAAGGTTCCCCATGGTAGGCTAATGCTAAAACTTCGGAGGTATGGCATTGAGGATACATTAGAGGTTTGGATTAGGAATTGGCTGGCTGGAAGGAGACAGAGAGTAGTAGTTGATGGATTATGTTCATCTTGGAGCGCAGTTACTAGCGGTGTACCACAAGGATCTGTTTTGGGACCATTGCTTTTTGTTATCTTTATAAATGATCTAGAGGAAGGACTTGAAAGCTGGGTAAGCAAGTTTGCGGATGACACAAAAGTCGGTGGAGTTGTGGATAGTGAGGAAGGAAGTGGTAGGTTACAGCGGGATATAGATAAGTTGCAGAGCTGGGCAGAAATGTGGCAAATGGAATTCAATGTAGCTAAGTGCGAAGTCGTTCACTTTGGTAGGAATAACAAGATGATGGATTACTGGGCTAATGGTAGGCTACTTGGTAGTGTGGATGAGCAGAGGGATCTTGGTGTCCATGTACACAGATCTCTGAAAGTTGCCACCCAGGTAAATAGTGCTGTGAGGAAGGCATATGGTGTACTGGGCTTTATTGGCAGAGGAATTGAGTTCCGGAGTCCTGAGGTCATGTTGCAGTTGTAAGACTCTGGTGAGGCCTCATCTGGAGTATTGTGTGCAGTTTTGGTCGCCATACTATAGGAAGGATGTGGAAGCTTTAGAACGAGTGCAGAGGAGGTTTACCAGGATGTTGCCTGGAATGGTAGGAAAATCTTATGAGGAAAGGCTGAGGCACTTGGGGCTGTTCTCATTGGAGAAGAGAAGGTTTAGGGGAGATCTGATAGAAGTGTATAAGATGATTAGGGGTTTAGATAGGGTAGATACTAAGAACCTTTTACCGCTAATGGAGTCAGGTGTTACTAGGGGACATAGCTTTAAATTAAGGGGTGGTAGGTATAGGACAGATGTTAGGGGTAGATTCTTCACACAACGGGTTGTGAGTTCATGGAATGCCCTGCCCGTATCAGTGGTGAACTCTCCTTCTTTATGGTCATTTAAGCGGGCATTGGATAGGCATTTGGAAGTTATTGGGCTAGTATAGGTTAGGTAGGATTCGGTCGGCGCAACATCGAGGGCCGAAGGGCCTGTACTGCGCTGTATCCTTCTATGTTCTATGTTCTATATCCTCTACTTGCAAATCCTGCTTTCCACTTCACTCCCTGCCCACAGCCTGCAGCCCTCAGTACTAAGCTCTAACATACTAAAGCTCGTTCCATGGTAACTGTCCTGCAATTACACCCCCACTCCCTCTTTTTTTTTGCATTCTTTTGCTCACTTCTTTGACCAACGTGCCTGTAAGGCCCAAAGCAAGATGTGTCAGATCCCCAAATCTGCATGTTCATCTCCCTGACCATGTTCGTCTTACACTCTGGACTTGCCACTACAGATCCACTGGGCAGACCATGACCCACACCCTGCACTGCAGAGACACAGACATTTTCTCTCGAATCCCCCAACCAGTCACTCAAATGTGGCCAAAACACCCGGTCTACTATGGGAGGCTTCTGTTTGCCAGCACCTGATCACGGAAAGGTATCTCAATGCATTTCAGTGAAGACTATTCCCCTAAGATTTTGATACATGGGTGTCTACTTGCCGCATGTACTATATGTTTACCATGTAAGCTGCTGGAGCATTATGCAGGTCTGAGATTGACGTAGTACACGGCTGTACTGCAATGTTCACTCCCTAAACAGAGGACTAATGTCAGCAAAGCAAGCTACCACGTGGTAACGCTACACTAATTGGCATGGCAGACAGATGTTGTGAGCGTACAGGTAGGTGCTAATTGACCAAATGTTACGACAGCAAGTGAACATCTCTGAGATGCAGTTTGGACCAGTCTGTAAGCTTGATACCTGCTCCTTTGTGCAAAATGTCCTTGCAGCAACCATTCAATGCTAGTTTCTGGCGTATCCTGCAATGCAAATGTTTGTTTCCTGCTTCAACTGAAAATGGATTGGAAAAGTGTCCTGATGGAGATTGGGAGGTTTGCAAATGTTTGATATTATTATGTGAATGAGGCATACATGTTGGAATTCCTTGATGTCTAGCTTGCTCGGGTAAGTTTGGTAAGATAAGAAGCTGAATATTAATGATTTGAGTTGGACCATTAATAAATGGTGCCGTGCCCACTTGCCCCAAAAGAAAATTGGCAACTCATTGCTGGCTAGGTCGAAATTTACCTTATTGTTTATTAAAAGTATAAAAATTGAAACAAGATGTAGAGATAGGCCCCACAGACTTCTTGTTTGATTCAGCCACAAATTTTGTCATAGCACACATTGTTCAGACCCCTATAATTCCCTGTTAGTTTAGTTTTGATAAACTTGTTTAAGAATAAAATAAGTTTAAAATATCTGGCCTTTGGCACACGTGTGTTTCTTACAGCTGAATAAAAGAATACATTGAGTCAGGGGAACAAATTGCAAAATTACAAAGAGAAAGTAACAACTTGCACAGTCTCGTATGATGAGAGAAGTAAGCATGTAATAAGGCACATTTTAAAAAGAAGCAGATAAATCAAACATTGGCACAAATCACTAAAATCTGAGCACTGAGGGGAGAACCTGAGGATAGAAAGGGTGTTCGATTGAAAACAAAGCATTGCCTCCCCTGAAGCAGACCACATTTCTTGCATAACCGAACTCATCAAATGCAGACACAAATTGGCCAACAAAGGAGCAGTTACAGGTGCAAACTCAATAATTAAAGAACCAACCTTTGATACATGTTGGGACAGTAAATGTGAGAGCAGTTTACCTGGGGATTTCAGACTTTGTTGGAATAACATAATTAGAGTCATAGAAACCTAGAGTCTTATAACATGGAAAGAGGCATTTCAGCCCATCATGTCCGCATTGGTCATCAAAATCTATTCTAATCTCATTTTTTAGCACTTGGCCCAGGGCTTTGTATGTGGAATTTCAAGTGATCACCTAATTACATCTAAAACATGAGGGGCTTTGAGTTTCAGATACACATCACCTTTTGCATGAAAAAAAGTTTCCTCAAATCCTCACTAAATTGCTGCCCATTGGTTAATGACCCCTCAATGTAGGGGGAAAGTTTCCTCCTGTCACACTCTATGGTTCTCAGCTTAGTATACCGCAGTCTGGTGCCTTCAGTCTTCTCTGTTCCAAACGAAAACAATAGTTCACAAGAATTACCAGGATCACTGAGGCAATGATCTTCCATTGAACTGATATCAAAGATTTAACTGGCACCATATGTACCTTATTTTCAATGCAGTACTTGAGAAAAGAAGAAGTTTGTTCCTAGAAAGAATAACAACTAAATTTCAGATGAACATGGCATGGGAACAATTGTCATTCTGAGCTCATGGATAATTGTCCTGTACTCATTGTTTGAAATTACTCAAATAGGTGATTAAAAGTGTAAAATTCCATTCCCGAGAATTATGATATATTAATGCCAGTGTTCAGGAACATGGTGCTATCCTTGCCAGGCAGGCCTTGTCAGGGATCTATTATCTTTAGACTGAAGAAGGCCCAAAAGAGAAGAAGACCTCTCTCACACTTCAGCCAAAGAGTAGGATCCAACTTTAACGTGTTTGACATACACCAAGCGAACTGTTTGTTTATCTTCTGGTATCAGTAAGTCATTCTTAACTTTCATGGGTTATATACTCTTCTTTATCTAATTAACTAATCATCCATATCCAAACTATCTGAAATTCTTTAATATTGGTTCACTGTTTGTACTTAAGAACGGTAGTCATAACCCTAAAATTCTAATACTTTTCTCAAGCCAAATACAACATGTCCATCATTTTCCTCATCTTAATATTTTTCATCTATTACAACCATACTTTTGAACATTCCAACAACTATTAGTCTCTTAGCTTCATTCTGACTGCAATGTCATTTTCTTTTCATTTTCTATCAACCCTGTCACACAACTTTTGATTTCTTCCTTCCCCTTCATTCAGCTGATATTTATTGCATTCTCAATCCATTCTCTATAATAACTGCACTTGCATTTGTTCACGTGCAAAGAAATTTCCTTGTAACTTTTCCTCCCAACAATTTCCTTCAAAGTGATTTATTTTGCTTCAAAATTCCCTCACTGTTTCTGTAACCTCCGTGAGCATTACAACCCAGTTACTTCACAAGGCACCTAATACCACGCACTTCTTCATTCTCCACTCCATAAAATTAGTGTTACACCTTACTTAATTTTTCATCTTAATTTGGTATCATCTGTTATCCTTTCCATGTTACAGTAAATGTACAAGGTTAAATTATTGATGTAAATTAGAAAACAGTAAGGAATCCAGAGATACTCCATTTAATCAACCCCTTATCATTTTGATATTCCACTTAAAAACTCCTGTTATTTTCTTCCTCTCAACCATTCTTAGCTCACCTTGAATTATCACTGATTTGTTCTTATAAGCTGATTTGCAAGTGAAATGTTGCTCATATGCTTTCTAGATGTTCTGATAATAACCTTCCAAATAAAAAATTGATGTGATGTAGTTAGTGTCTGAAGTCATATTGTCTGGTATTTACTTTTGTACACTCAAGTTTGTTACTGATGATGAATGCAACCTTTTATCTGATATTGATGTATAATTAATGTGTCTATGGTTTCCTGGATTTCACTGGTCATGTTTGAGAAATATCTGCTCCATATACCAACTATTCTTGCACAACTGATGTAATGCCATTTAGCTCTTTATAAACTGCATTAATCTGTATTGTACCGAAAAGGAGTAGGGACATAGGAACCGGAGTAGGTTAATTCATTTTGCAAACTTGCTCCAGCATTCAATTGTATTATGGCTGATCTGCACCTTATCTACATTTACCCACTGTATCCGTTGATACCCATACCAAACAAATGTCAATTGATTTCTATCCTGAAAATTCCAGTAGCTTCTCTATGACAATTTCTTCATGAAATTATGCTCCTATACCCACAAAGTATCATTTCCTCTTTTCCTCCACCAGGATTTCTATGACATCTTTATTACATATTTATTATATTATGTAATATTTATAATAAATGCTTTTTTGGTGGATCCAAGAGATGAGTAGCAGCTTTACATTTTTTTAGAATGTTAATGCACAACTCTGAAAGCCTTTAACAATTTAATTTCATTGATTGGTTTTCCATGGATAACACAGAAAATCTCTGGAGAGTGTTTGAAGACCACCTCAAAGTATAAATCAACTTCTGGATTAACAGACTCCAACTCATGTCTTCCAGACAGAAATCCCAGGAGTCTATTGACACGGTTGCCACCAGATGCTGAACTGAAGGGCATGAGTGTGATTTCTCTGAAGAAGAACTTGCCAAGAGGCTAACTGAATTCATAATTGCTTCTTCACTGGTCAAAATTTTCAGGTAAGATCTTGTAAGCAAGAAGAAGGGTCAGACCATTAATGTTTATCTGGATAAGGGATTCTAGCATGAAGCCATTTTGGTCATGCCAACATTAATTTCAATTTATTTTTCAAAGGGACAGGCAGGAAATTAAGTTGTTAGCCTGAGATTGAATAAGTATGCTGGCAGGAAATGATCCTGGATCAGATTATGCAGAATCCATTTGCATCAAGTTAAGAAATAATAATAAGATGATGATGTCAGTGAGAGTAGTCTATTGATCCCTAACAGTAACTGTTCTATAGGACACAGAACAAATCAGGCAACAATGAAGTCATGTAAAAAGGTAGTAGTTAATCGTGTGTGGCTTTAATCAACATGTAAATTGAGAAAAACAAGTTGACAAAGACAGCTGTGAGGAAGAATTCATAGACTGCATTCAGGACAATTTCCTAGAACAATATGTCATGGAGCCAACCAGGGATCAGGCCATTTTGAATCTAGTAATGTGTAAATAGGCATGTTGAGTAAATGATCTTAGAATAAAAGTTCCTCAAGGAAAGCAAGAAAAAGAGTAATTGGGAAAGGCTGAGAGTGAACTTATGTGAAAGGGACTGGGAAAGAGGTTCAACAAAAAAAGATGGTTGTGAAATAATGGCAGATGTTCATAATTCACAGCAGAGTTATACTCAATTGAGGAAATAGAATTCCAGGAAGGTGATAAACTGACCATGATTAGTCAAAGGGGGAAAGGAATGTCTAAAATTGAAAGGAAGAAAACATGAAATGTAGCAAACATCGGGTAAACCAGAGGATTGGGAAAGTTTTAAAACCAAAAAAAAATGATGACCAAAAACAAAAAGAGGGAGAGAATGAACAATGACGACAAACTAGCAACTGATGTTAACATGCACAGCAAGAGTTTCTTTAAATATATGAAAAAGAAGACAAAGAAGAGAGAGGCCAAAGTGAAGAATGAGTTTAGGAAAATGTAATGGTGAACCGAGAGTTGAATAAATACTGCGCATCAGTCTTCACTATAGAGGACACTAACAATAAACCAAAAATAATAATAATCCAGGAACTAAGATCATGTGTGTGTGTGTGTGGTGGAATGACTAAGGGTATATGGATAGGGTGGGTAAATGAACTGGGTAAGGGGGATGGTAACATATGAGTGAGACGATAAATATCTTGCTGTTGAGTAGGGTAGCTGTTGAGAACAGTTACAAGGTAGCAGCTGTAATGGATGGCAGGTGCGTTAGGTGCTACGGTGACTGATGGATAGAGTGGCAGAACAGCAGATGGCAAGGTTGACAGATAGGTGGGTGACTGTAGGTGAGGTGGGAGGCTGGCAGTTGGGTGGATTGGCAGGTGGGTGAGATGAGTAGGTAGATTGGAGAATTAGTTTTGGTATTCATGGAGGGAGATGGGGAGAGTGAATGAAGAAGCTAAGAACATATAAACCCTCAAATTATGTGAAGTGGACTGGGAAAGAGGTTCAGCAAAAAATATGGTTGTGGAATAATGACAGATGTTCATAATTTACAGCAGAGTTATATTCCATTTAGGACGTAGAATACCAGAAAGGGGATAAACTGACCATACTTAATCAAAGGGGGAAAGGAATGTATCAAATTGAAAGGAAGAAAGCATGAAATGTAGCAAGGAAGATAGCCTGTGTCCCTGTAACTACATATGGCCCTACATGTGATCACACACAAATTGTGATATGCTTCAAAGCAGAGTCTGATCTCTAATTTTCCTGGAAGCCCAATACAATTGGACCAAGGACCCACTCTTTTTAGACAATATGGTGATCAACATACGAAGGTCACTAACATTAAATGAAAACTTGCACAGATATATTCCACTTGTCAACATTAAGTTTGCGAACTGGACCAGAAAAGTCCTCCTGGACAAAAACAAGAGTGACAGACCACAGTTTTCCACCACCATTATAACTTGGGAACTCAGGTGGCCAACATGGACACATGCAGTAAGTGAAACACCATATGAAGGAACATGGTGAGACATGTTTTGTTTTCAAAAGTAAATTGCAGAAAGGAAACAGCAACTCCACAGAATGAGCTTGGCCATCAAAAATAAGCTTACCATAGCAATTCCTCCCACATAATATGCATGCATCCCATGACTGCCCAGCACATCCTCATGAGGACTCAGCATTTAAACATTATGAGTCCATATACACCTCTGCTTAAGGCAATAGACAATGTCAGTGAACGATTCTATCCAAACATGAAAAAGCAATAGTCCAAGTCCCAGCAGGTGACAAACTGATCCATTTTGTGATTTCAACACAAGGGGATGGGAACCTTAGGGGTAACCCAAATTGGAAGAAAGTAAACTTGGTAACAGGAAATGGAAAAATGCTGGGGAGACTAGAATTCAGAAGAAACAAAGCTGAGCATGGAGCTTCAAAAGTGGAATGATGTCAAAAAGGCAAAGTTAAGGGCACTCTATCTGAATACTTGCAGTCTTCACAGCTGAGTAGATGATCTAAAGGCATTAACGGAAATCAATGGATATGATTTATTTACAATTACAGGAACATGATAGCATGGTGACCAGACCTGAGAAGTGAATAAGAAGGAACAGAAGGAGAAAGTGAGGACTGCAAATGCTGAAGATCAGAATCGAGAGTATGGTGCTAGAAAAGCGGAGCAGGTCAGGCAGCATCCGATGAGCAGGAGAATCGACATTTCAGGCATAAGCCCTTCATCAGGAATGAGGCTTGTGAGCCGAGAGGGTAGAGAAATAAATGGGAGGGGGGGGGGGGAGGTGGAGGGAAGGTAGCTGAGAGTGTGATAGGTAGATGAAAGTGGGGTAATGGTGATAAGTCAGAGAGGATGGTAGAGTGGATAGGTGAGAAGGAAGATGGACAGGTAGGACTGGTTATGAGGGTAGTGCCCAGTTGGAAGGTTTGATCTGGGATAAGGTGGGGGGGCAGGGAACTGAGGAAACTGATGAAATCCACATTAAACCTGTGTGATTGGAGGGTCCCAAGGCGGAAGATGAGGCATTCTTCCTCCAGGCATCGGATGGTTAGGGTTTAGCCTTGGAGGATGCAGAGGACCTGCATGTCCTTGGCAGAGTGGGAGGGGTTGCTTCATGTATATGCCCCAGGGATATTCTCTAAAGCATTCTGCAAGTAGGCATCCTATCTCCCCAATGGGGAGGAGACCACATCAGGTGCAACACATACAGTATGGAAGTCCACATACAAGTGTGGAAGTGCAGGTAAATCTCTGATGGATGTGGAAAGCTTCTTTGGGGCCTTGGATGGAGGTGAGGGGAGTACAGATTGAGTTGCAATGATAATAAGGGAAAAGATCAATACATTTGTAAGAGTCACACATTGATAGCCAGGTAGGAAAATAATGTGTGGAATCTGCTTGGCTCGAACTAAGAATTAGCACAGTGTAGCAGACATAGGTTGGAATTATTTATAGACTATCAAATGGTAGTGATAGTGTGGAACATGATATTAATCAGGAGATGAAAGAACCAGTTATAGGCAACATTAATTGTCAAACAAACTGAGTGAATCAATTGGACACCAGTTTTAGATTGTGTTGAGGATGATTTTCTAGACCAGTGTATTGAGGAGCCAACTAGAGAACGTGCTATTTTAGAACTAGTATTATGTAATGAGAAAGGGCAAATTGACCTTTCGGGATGAATGACCACAATGTAATAGAAATTTGCATTATATTTTGAAAGTGAACGAGTTCATTCTGATGCAAAGGTGTTCAATTTGAATAAAGGAAATTATGAAGGCATCAGGGACAAGACTAACAACATACACTAAAAGGCATGATTGTACATAGGCGGTGGATAATCTTTAAATAACTATGACATACAGCAACTATACATCCCTTTAAGTTACCAAAACTGCAAAAGATCAGCAAATCAGGGCTAATGATGGAATTTCAGGATTGCACATGACTAAAAGAAAGGAAAAGGTTATAAAGGTGCCAGAATTCAGTAATTCTGGGGATTAGGAGGTTTGCAGTATACAATTGGAAGACCAAGAGACTTATAAGAGAAAAGAAAATAGACTGTGAATGCAATCTAGCAAAACAACAAAAAAAGGACTGTGAAAACTTCTAATAGTGCATAAAAAGGAAATGTTTGGTTAAAACAAATGTGGGTCCATTAAAGGCTGATTTGGGAGAACTTATAATGGTGAAAAGAGAAATAGCAGAGGAGTTATCAGAATTCTCCAAGAACTAGAAATCCAAGGTGAGGGAGAATGAGGAGTTGAAGTTTACAAATAAAGAGCATGCCACTTAAGTCTGAGATTAGATCTTCTTTTATTCAGAGGGTTGTGAACCGTCAGAATTCTTTATCAGAGGTGTCCAGAAGCTCAGTCTTTAAACATGTTTAAAGTAGAGATTGATAGATTTCTGGTTACAAAAAGTAAACAGCATGGGATGAGTAAAAGCATTGAAGTATTTATTCAGCCATAATTGTACTGAATGATGGGGCAGGCTCAATTGCTGAATGACCTTCTCCTTTTCCTGTGATCCTAAATTCCTAACCATATTGGGTGCCCTTGTCAGGAACATAGAAGCTTTGCAGAGTACACGAATCTGCAAAAACTCATCTATCCAATCCTTGAAGTACATTGGCTGTACATATGGCAGTGCCTAATAATCTCTCATTGGACTTAGCAGCATTTTGAAACCCACTGAATCAAATTAGAAGTATGTCATTCTCAGCCTTCAGGAACTGCATAAGAAGCAGAAGACAAATGCTTTAATTTTGAAATATATACCTGTTAGGATTCTAATAGTTGTCAGAAGGTTGACAGTCTTGCTACTTGGTTTTAATGCTATCTACAGTAACATAACAAACACTTCCAATATTTAACAGATCGTGTGGATCAGAGCAATTTAGCACTTGGTGCTCATCATTTTCAACTGTAACACAGTGCTCTGCCATTACATGATGCAAGATAGAATTAAGCATGTATAATGTACTCATCCTGTTTTTTGATCTTTAAGTGCCATATTTTCCTTAATTTGTTAAGAAAAAAAAGTGATCTTTCCTGTAATTGCTAGCTACTAGAATGTGTGGTTTAAAATTTGCGATTTTTTAATGCAATCCTGTCAATGTTATTTTTAAAGCAGCCAACTGTTGTAATAAAAATAATTTAATGTTTCTCAAATAGTTAATCAGCTACTTCATGAGTAGAATACACATTAACTCAGCTTTGGAGTATGTGTAATGCTTGCTAACTGTCTCAGCAGTAGAGATCCCAATTTAACCATGAACTCCTCCATATGCATATTCATCTGTCTCTGTCCTCTATCCATAACCAGTTTTAAACCTTGAAAGTAATGCAAGCTTGCCACCAGCTTTTTTCTGAATAACCAGTTCAGGCTGTTTATCAGTTAATTCATTGTGATTCTACTTTAGAAATTCAACTCATTCTCATAATATTTAACTTTCATCGAACAACATTTATTTACTTTAGCCTATCCATATCTCTGCTATCTTATCCTACTACATGAAGGACAGAGTTTAATGTCCTCTATCATTGCACATTTGGTGATGCAGATTATTTAATCAAGTGGGTGGGTGGTGAGTACATGCCGTATACTGTCTTTCATCATATGAAATCTATGGTGAGAAGACATTTATGCTGCCTTCACCTTTCACCATTAATTGAAACATTTAAGTGGATAATTAATAATCAATTTAAAGGTTTTGCCTACCATAGTAACCCAGTAAAACGCATGGAGGTTTGTTATGTGAGACAGCAATAAGTAAATTCTGCCTGGGTTGATGGCATGATCTGTTTTTTTCCTCCTTCAAAAAGCTACCCAGTGCATTGTTATATACTGGAAGAAGGTAACTGCATTTAAATTGAGTCCAAGTCCACACTCTTTTTGACAGCTTTATTTCAGTAAAGCTGAATCCATAAAATTCCGACACTATTAATTGCTAAATCCCTGTATGCATACAAGCATTTCACAGCCAATTAACTTGTAGTTAATGTATCTATCACCTGTTCTCTCATCCCATTTTCAGTCTTAAGCAATCTTTCAGATGTCGTTTGTTGTATTAGATTTGCCTTTAACTACTTGTTTCTAATATTATCTTTATTTTGCTTTGCATTTGAAGGTTCTGTAGTGATTGTAATGAAGTCAGCCAGGTGGATTTCATAGACAATGAGTTCCCTGATTGGGGCTGTTATTCTGGTCCAATCAGGGAGCCCTGGCTGACAGATAACTACAGGAGTGTCAGGTATTGTGTTCACTCTGACAGCTGGCTCAGAGGAAGATGGATCAGTGTCAAAGATCTCCACAAGTAACTTAGTGACAGGATACCAGCCTCTGTGGAGTTATTTCAGTGGTAATGAGAGGAAAACATGTTCCTGAAGAAATTCACTTGCAACAGTCATCTTTAAGTTGTGGTAAGCATATCTGTCATCATGCTGTTATTTGGGAAGCTTGATTTGTTTGATCTTGCCATCAAAGACTGAGTCCAGTATGTGGAAAAATGTGTCATTTTTCACAGGCAAATGACATTTGGACAGATGTAATGGACAATTCTGTGGACGCCTAACGTCTTTGGTTACTAGGAGCCTATATTTCCCTACGGCAACAGATACTAAATCATTTCAAGAGTTGATGGATCTACCTAAGGAATATTACAACCACAAGCCTTTTGTAATTCCGAGATGATTTCATTTGGCAATTTGAGAGCCAGGAGAATCTGTTTCAGGATTTTTAACTAGGTTAAGATGACTGGCGGAGACATGTTACTTTGGTTTAATCCTTAATGAGATGCTGAGTGATCTTTTGGTATGTGGAATTAATGATTTAACCATGCAAAAGCACCTACTAGCTGAAACTCAACTGGATTTCAAAAAGGCCCTACAATTGGTTTTATCAGTGGAAATTGCAGCAGATGGAGCATATGAGTTGCAGTTTATTCAATTGGAAGTGGACATCCTCACCAGTTTGATTGAGCTTGGGGACCACTCAAGTGAAGGCAATCACATAGCCTCATTCAGATCATATCCTGAACAGAAGGACTTGAGGTAAAGCCCCAAATAAAGCCAAGTCTTCGCCAAACAGTTAAAATTTTCTTAAAGACCCAGGTTAGCATGCCATGTAATTGCTGCCTGAATGCAGACTCAAGACAGCAAAAGAATCCCACTAGACCTAAATTGAGTAAGTGAACTTGTAGGCTGGTATCCAAAAAGTGCATATCCTGGAACCACCTACATCTGAATTAGAGCTCTAAATCGCTTTGTAACATACAAGTCAGAATCGATCAAAATAAACCTCTCGTTAAATTGTCACCTGGTTCTAATAGACACCAATATTGGTGCAGCTATTTCAGTGATTGCAGAACAAGTCTTTACCAAAATTTGGTCTAAACTCCAACCCTTAAGTTGATACAAGACCTCAGCTAGACTGAGAACATGTACTGCGGAGCCCTTTCTAATTAAGGGTACAACCTCAGTTCCACTCTCTTATAGAACTAGCTGGTTCAGTTTCCACTGGTTATAGTAAAAAGCTTGGGCCCAAGCTTGAAGGGTGAAATTGGTTGAGAAAGATTCATCTAGATTGGCTCAATATTTTTTGATTAGAAAATGGCTGCCTGAGTGAAGTCCTAATTTAACACCTGGAAGTTATTCAGGAAGATCTGTAAGACTATCAAAGGAGCCAAGGCCACCTTACATGTTGACCAGGAGGCAATTCCACAATTTCAGAAGACTGGAAAATGAAGCAATCATCAAACCAGTCAAATTTGCAGAATGGACAGTGCTATTTGTGCCGATTCTGAAGCCTGATTCATGATGGGCTAGTTCATCCTTGTGGGGATTTTAAACAAATGGGAAACCACGTTTTGTACCTGGATAAATACCCAGTCCTTCACATAGAGGATTTATACACATCGCCGGTAGGGGGCTGCCCATCATGAAGCTGGGTATGAGCCATGTGTACTTGCTATTGCAGTTAGATGAGGATTCCCAGGCATATGTTATAACTAATAGTCATGACGGATTGTACAAATATACGAGACTGCCATTTGAGGGATGGCCAGCCTGTGCAATTTTTCAGCAGACAATGGAAAATACTTTACAAGGTCTACACCAGGTCACATTTATCTGGATGACGTGCTAGTAACACGGAAGACCAATAAGAAGCACTTGGAGAACTTTGTTATAGTCCTTAGATGGTTTTCCCAGGCAGGTGTACACCTTCAAAAGGGAAAAATGTGTGTTCCAAGCACCCCAAATTACATAAATGGGCTACCGAGTCGACAAGACCAGATTATACTCATTGGAAGATAAAGTGAGGAGGTCAAAGGTGCCCTGGCTCCCATGTCTACACTGAAGATTAGATGTTTCCTTGGGCTAGTGAACTATTATGGAATGTTCTTAGATAAACTGGCTTCCACTCTGAAACCGTTGCATTAATTCTTAGAGGTCCAGACTTGCAAATTCTCATGTATCCAAGCCATCACTTTCAGGGAAGGGAACAAACAGCTATCGTCCACTGAAGTTGACACACTATGATTCCAAGTGAGATCTGGTATTGGCAGACATTGCCTCTGAAAATGTGTTGCTGGTTAAAGCACAGCAGGTCAGGCAGCATCCAAGGAACAGGAAATTCGACGTTTCGGGCCAGAGCCCTTCAGCAGGAATGAGGAGAGGGTGCCAGGCAGGCTAAGATAAAAGGTAGGGAGGAGGGACATGGGGGAGGGGCAATGGAGATGTGATAGGTGGAAGGAGGTCAAGGTGAGGGTGATAGGCCGGAGTGGGGTGGGGTCGGAGAGGTCAGGAAGAAGATTGCAGGTTAGGAGGGCGGTGCTGAGTTCGAGGGAATCGACTGAGACAAGGTGGGGGGAGGGGAAAGGAGGAAACTGGAGAAATCTGAGTTCATCCCTTGTGGTTGGAGGGTTCCCAGGCAGAAGATGAGGCGCTCTTCCTCCAACCGTCGTATTGTTATGTTCTGGCAATGGAGGAGTCCAAGGACCTGCATGTCTTCGGTGGAGTGGGAGGGAGAGTTAAAGTGTTGAGCCACGGGGTAGTTGGGTTGGTTGGTCCGGGTGTCCCAGAGGTGTTCCCTGAAGCGTTCCGCAAGTAGGCGGCCTGTCTCCCCAATATAGAGGAGGCCACATCGGGTACAGCAGATGCAATAGATGATTGTGTGGAGGTGCAGGTGAATTTGTAGTGGATATGGAAGGATCCCTTGGGGCCTTGGAGAGAGGTAAGGGAGGAGGTGTGGCGCAAGTTTTGCATTTCCTGCGGTTGCAGGGGAAGGTGCCAGGAGTGGAGGTTGGATTGGTGGGGGGTGTGGACCTGACGAGGGGGTCACAAAGAGAGTGGTCTTTTCGGAACGCTGATAGGGGAGGGGAGGGAAAAATATCCCTGGTGGTGGGGTCCGTTTGGAGTTGGCGGAAATGACGGCGGATGATACGCTGTATACGGAGGTTGGTGGGGTGGTAGGTGAGAACCAGTGGGGTTCTGTCTTGGTGGCGGATGGAGGGGCGGGGCTCAAGGGCGGAGGAGCGGGAAGTGGAGGAGATGTGGTGGAGGGCATCGTCGATCACGTCTGGGGGGAATCTACGGCCCTTGAAGAAGGAGGCCATCTGGGCTGTACGGTATTGGAACTGGTCCTCCTGGGAGCAGATGCGGCGGAGACGAAGGAATTGGGAATATGGGATGGAGTTTTTACAGGGGGCAGGGTGGGAGGAGGTGTAGTCCAGGTAGCTGTGGGAGTCAGTCGGTTTATAGTAGATGTCTGTGTTGAGTCGGTCGCCGGGATAGAAATGGAAAGGTCTAGGAAGGGGAGGGAGGAGTCTGAGACAGTCCAGGTGAATTTGAGGTAGGGATGGAAGGTGTTGGTAAAGTTGATGAACTGTTCGACCTCCGCGTGGGAGCATGAGGCAGCGCCGATATAGTCATCGATGTAGCAGAGGAAAAGGTAGGGGGTGGTGCCAGTGTAGTTGCGGAAGATGGACTGTTCCACATATCCTACAAAGAGACAGGCATAGCTGGGGCCCATGCGGGTGCCCATGGCAACTCCTTTAGTTTGGAGGAAGTGGGAGGATTGGAAAGAGAAGTTATTCAGGGTGAGGACCAGTTCAGTCAGTCGAAGGAGGGTGTCAGTGGAAGGGTACTGGTTGGTGCGGCGGGAAAGGAAGAAGCGGAGGGCTTTGAGTCCTTCGTGATGGGGGATGGAGGTGTACAGGGACTGGATGTCCATTGTGAAGATAAGGCATTGGGGACCGGGGAAGCGAAAATCATGGAGGAGGTGGAGGGCGTGGGTGGTGTCCCGAACGTAGGTGGGGAGTTCTTGGACTAAAGGGGTCAGAACCGTGTCGAGGTACGCGGAGATGAGTTCGGTGGGGCAGGAGCAGACTGAGACAATGGGTCGGCCGGGGCAGTCAGGTTTGTGGATTTTGGGCAGGAGGTAGAAACGGGTGGTGCGGGGTTGTGGGACTATGAGGTTGGAGGCGGTGGATGGGAGATCCCCTGAGGTGATGAGGTTATGGATGGTCTGGGAGACGATGGTTTGGTGGTGGGAGGTGGGGTCATGGTCAAGGGGGCAATAGGAGGAGGTGTCCGCGAGCTGGCATTTGGCCTCTGCAGTATAAACGTCGGTGACATTGCCTCTCCATACGGGATCAGGGTAATATTAGCTCATAGATGGCTCAATGGAGAGAAACGACCAATTGCATATATAAGCAGGACTTTGGCTAATGCAAGATCATAAATAGGGCCAGATAGAGAAGGCAGGTTCTGCATTTATATTTGGAGTCAAGAAGTTCCACTAATACCTTTATGGATGCAGATTTGTCATAATATCAGACCACAAACCCCTATTACATCTACTTAGAGGTCATGCAGTGTTGTTCATTGCTTTGGATGCATTAAGTCACTTCCCATTGGCAGACATACTACCTGTAGTGTGACAATTAGAAAAATCCATTATCATTTTAAATTTTCTGAATACACTTCCAGTCACAGCTGACAATATCACATTTTGGATGCAGAAAGATTCCATTCTAGCAGAACTGAAACAGCCAGTGGTAAAGGGGGAATCCAAAGAGTAATCACAACCAGAATTGAAACTTTTTTTGGACCCGGAGAGACCAGATCTCAGTCAAGGACAGCATATAATTATGGGGAGCAAGAGTGATTTTTCCAAGCAAAGGTGGGAATTCCACCAGGAGTTTTCGAAATGCAAATGTTGGTGGCAAGTTGTTTGTCTGGTGACCAGTACTGGATGCAGACGTAGCCACAGTGATGGCACAGTGCCCAGAGTGCCAACAAGGACAAAAGTTACTGCCAGCAGCTCCCCCATATTTGTGAGAATTGCCAGGTAAACCCTAGACTTGGCTACATGTCAATTATGCAGGTCCTTTCATGAGTTCAAGTTCCAGTCATTGTGAATGTCCGCTCAGTGGCTGGACGTGCAGTGAGTACATTCATCAAACACAGGGATGACTGTGTTTATAAAAACTGTGTGCATCTATTGCAATAAACAGACGTCTGGAAGTGTTGGTCACAGATAACGACATTTTTTCCAGCAGAGAATTTGAGTATTTCCTAAGGTCGACTGTTATTCAAAATATAAGGACAGCTCCATACTATCTAACATGCAACTGGCAGAAAGAGCAGTCCAAACTTTGGAGGCAGGCTTAAAGAAACAACTTGCAGCTTCATGAGATACCTAACTCTCCCAGTCCTTTTTTGATTATTGGGCCACCCTTCATGCAACTACAAGAATAGCTCCAGCAGAGTTGCTGATGGGGAGAAGACTCTGATCTTCCCAGACTCAGGTTTAGGGGCTGCCATGAAATGGCATCAGGAATACCAATGCTGGACATAGGACTCCGCGAAACAAAAGAGACACAGTTTATCTCAGGGGACAAAGTTTGATGTAGATCCACAAGAATGGTCCTGCATGGGTAAAGGCATGGTGACGTCCAGTGACGTATAAAGTTTGGGTAGATGCGACAGTCCTGAACAAGCATATAGACTTTGTGAAAGCTACAACCTTGCAAACTGTGTGGGAGTAAAACATGCCCAGCTCCTCAACAGCCTTTCCAACTGTTCTGGAACCCATGGTTTCTCCCTCTCCATGGTGTTGAAGATACTTCAGAACCTGAGATGGACATAGGAGATGTTGGTGTCTTTGCCACTCAAAGAAAAGTGAATTTCTACAAAGGCTTTCTTGGTGCAAGAGGTGAGCTCCTGTGTGTTCTATGCCTCCTGAATTGGAGGAATCTGACCCGGTGCTAAACACCCCAGAAGGAGCTACAAAAAAAAAAACCCGGCCTACGTCCTCAGACTCAGGGATGTAATTGTAATAAGGTCAGCTTGGTGATCTCCTAGAATGAGTTCCCTGATTCAACCAGATTAACATCCCCAATTAGGGAGCCCTGGCTGGCAGAAGAACAGGAATGTCAGACATCCTTTTTCACTGAGAACTGGCTCTGAGAGCGCTGGGTAAGTGTCAAGGACTCTCTACACATCAATAAAGGGTGACTTGGTGACTCGATGCTTGTCTTTGTGCAGTTATTTCAGGTTTGAAGTGTCCTTTTCCAATATACTGTAAATTTCTTAGAACTTGCTCCTTTCTTTCTAATAACAATCAGATAACTGCTGCTATCTACCCATTCCAATTTGGAGATAATCATTCTCTGGCAGTTATTTTAAAACTGTAATATTAATCTATAACCATATCTTAGTCACACTTTTTAAGTGTGTGCTATTCCATAGTTCTTTTTATTGATGTTGCTTCTGTATCCCTTTTAGGAATACAAAAATATAGTGCACATATACAATTGTTTGATTTAATACAATTCAGTTGCATAGAAATTGTAAAAGAGAAACCTGTCATGACTTGTGTTCTTCCACTCAGGTATAGTGTGTGACATACTAAGTCCAAAGAATGTAGAAATGTCTCAATTTTAAACTTTTATGCATCATTTGTATCATTCTTGCACAGGTATTTCCCATTTCCAAATGCTGCTGCAAAAGAAAAAAAATGACAAAAACAAACAAGACTGTTTAAATGTCACAGCTTTTCCACCCTTACTTTCTTCCCTCCAGCTTTTCACACATGCACAGCAACCAATACTCTGTAGTTTGTATCTATTCTACACAAAGACTCAGTTGCCCATCAGACCTGTTCTCACTGATCAAAATTGGTATCCGATGCCACAATCTCATTCTTGGAAATTTCATTGTTCTCTTTTGTATTCTGATTCATTCTTATTAGATGACATTGATTGCCAAGGCATCTTAATCAGTGTTTGGGATTCTGTTTAGGCTGTTATGACATCAAGCTTTTTTGACACATTGTTGGAAACCTTGTAGACCTGAGTTGAGATGTCATATGTCACAATCTACAAAAAGGTGTACTAGTTTAAAAAAATGTATGGTTCACCAGCAACATAAAAATTAACAGAAAACATAGTATGGATCTGTCGTTAACTTCCATCATTTAGTAAGCATGTTTCAATCACCCAATGATTTTATCAACATATTCAAGCAATTGTAAATTTTATAAGGTACACAAATGATTTAATTTATTTACAGCTATTCTGAGTTTGCTTATTAACTGTTTGGGATACTGCTGCAACAAGAAAGATATTGGGAATACCAACATGTAAAACAATTTCACCTGCTTTAATATAATATAAAATGAAATTGCACATGGGACAGAATCCTATGTGGGGCCATAATGAGAAATGTGGCAGAATTATTTGAAATCAAACAAAGTCTACATCAAATGAATGATTTATGAATAAGTTATTTAGTAGAACTTTCAAGAGCTATGTTATTTCAAAACATCCTCAGCATCGATTGTGCCAGTACTTGAGTAAATTCCTCAGCACTAAGTAGCACAAACTCTTCTACTGTTTTAATGCATTTCTCAGACACCTTATGGAGCAACATTAATGCACTAGAAGAGATTTTTGGGATCAACAAAATTAAGCTTGATGGTTTTTTTGCAAGGGATTCAAAGCCAATTTGTCATTAATTCCTTAAATCTTAATTTTCTTTCAAAGTTGAAGAAAAAATGCTTCTTTGCTTAAGAAGGTAATGAAATCCAATGGCCCTGAAGACTGAACATCATGAGTACGCAGTGCCAGTTCACGTGGTCTCCAAAGTTGCTAATCCTCCAAAATTAAGTTTTAATTGTATCATATGAACAAATGCAGCTTTGGGGGTCACTTAGGTCAGTTGGCTAGATGTGCTGATTTGCAATGCAGAATGATGCCAACAGTATGGGTTCAGTCCCTGCACTGAATGAGGTTACTGTGAAGGACTCTCCTTCTCAAACCTTTTCCCTCAACTGAGGTGTGACTCTCAGGTTAAAGTGCTACCAGTCATCTCTCCCTCATGAGAGAGCAGCTTTATTATCCAGTCGGATGATAGTGACATTAATGCAGTTGAATTTAAAAATCTTATATATGTCCAAAAATGTATACAAAATGCCACTGACTAAACTTATTCTCCTGTTGATGGAACTACTTGTTAGGTCGTTTGGCTGTGAAAATCTGAATACAAATTTACTCATCACTTGCTGAATCAGAATCAAGTTTTAGGTAATGAGAAATAAGTTAGAAGTTTTGTACCTCATACCCAATCTTGGCCCCGCCCTCCACCTTACCTTTTAACTCTTCTTCTTGAGGGATTGATTGCAGCCTTGCTATGGCCGTTTCTGTGACACTCCTCCAGAGAGTTGCAAACGAGTCAGATTAGAGGCAAGACTTCCTTTTAAGAGAATTAAGTTGCTATGATGCAAGTACAGGTGCTTTATAGCATTTTTTTCATGACCGGGTAGGATACACAGCCACCTATAATAATCTACCCATTGATCAATCGCAAATACTGGTTGAAGAAACATTAAATAAATAATAAAATCATTCAAGCTGGAGATTCTTTGAGCATATTAGCATATGGAGAAAAGATGTGGATGCAAACCCAAAGCTCCCCAAATTACGAAGGAATTGAGATCAATTTAAAACATGAATAAAATGGTTTGTACTAGGTTCAGAAACCAACTATAATTGAAAGACCAAGAAATGATGACATATGTTGAAAAAGGATATAAAGAAGAGAAGAGGGCATTAAAATAAAATGAATGGGTAACACAAGGGAATGCAAAAATAATTTATCAATAACAACTAAAAAACAAAGTTAAAGGAAGGGGTGGGAGTGTGGCATTAAGGAAAAAAAATGGAAATCTTGCTGAGGCAGAAGGCATACCTAAGGTACAAAATGAGAACTGTATTGGTATCTTGCTTTACAAAAGAAAACGTCAAATGTTAATTGCACACTAGAGTGAGGGCAGCAGTCACAAAACTGGATAGAATAATAATAGATAATAAAGAGACACTCAACATTAACAGGCCATCTGGGGGAGGTTCAATGTATACTAACTTTCTAGTGGAAGCTAGAGACTGCAGAAGCTCTGACAATAATCTTGCAGTCCTTCTTACGTTTGGGAATTCTTGAGCAGAGTTATGCCGAGTATAAAAATAAAAAGGATAAATATGATAACTATTACTCTATTATTAAAGTTATTCTACAGCAATGGAAAGAAAACAAAAACACTTATTTTCCAGGAAAATATTCATCCTCATTTAGATAAGCTTGATATAATAAAGAAACAACAGCTTTGTACTTGTAAAGATAAATAGTGCCTGACCAACATTGAGATATTTAATAAAGTAACATATGTAGACATAGACTTTAAAAGAAACCTGATAATATTTTACATTAAAAAAATGATATTGGGCAAGTTAGAAGCACATGACATTAAATGGATGATGGTAACTGGAATAGTTAATTACATAGTGGATGGAGGCAAGAGTGTAGCAGTGCATTATTGCTTTACTGACTGGAGGGAGATATAAAATAGGTTCCATTTGTGTCTTAAGACCATTGAATTTCTTAGGTTGTGTAATGTAAAATCTGTATATTTTTCATTTCGGACTATAAATGGGAAAATAGAACTCGCACCCTGCTATATAGCTAAAAGTAACAGGAGAGCTTTATTTTGCAATTTGAAGGGCAAATAGGATGTGTGGTGTACACTTTTTAACTACACAACATTATTTTAATTTTCAGAGCAGTGAGTTGGATACTTTATAAACTGGCACCAATAGTCTTTTAGTCAAGGGAAAACTGCAAGACAACAGACTTTTGGATTTTGTTTTAAGTTGCAGATTTACAGACCTGTAAGACAATGCACTGAAAAGCATCCAGAGCCTGCAAACAAGAAACATCTCTGCCCTTTCTTCCTATTAGCGAAAAAGACAAAATAAATTTAAAATAAATTAGAGATTCTAGAGAAAGAATACAAGAAAAGATGTAGATTCACCTGATCCGTTGTTAACTCAAAGACTGATCTTTGCTCTGCAGAAAATATTGCGTCATCATTGCAAAAAACCAAAAGGAGCTGCAAATGTGTTGCTGGTCAAAGCACAGCAGGCCAGGCAGCATCTCAGGAATAGAGAATTCGACGTTTCGAGCATAAGCCCTTCATCAGGAATGAGAGAGAGTAGCCAAGCAGGCTAAGATAAAAGGTAGGGAGGAGGGACTTGGGGAAGGGGCGATGGAGGTGGGATAGGTGGAAGGAGGTCAAGGTGAGGGTGATAGGCCAGAGTGGGTTGGGGGCGGAGAGGTCAGGAAGAAGATTGCAGGTTAGGAGGGCGGTGCTGAGTTGAGGGAACCGACTGAGAGAAGGTGGGGGGAGGGGAAATGAGGAAACTGGAGAAATCTGAATTCATATCTTGTGGTTGGAGGGTTCCCAGGCGGAAGATGAGGCGCTCCTCCTCCAGCCGTCGTGTTGTTATGTTCTGCCGGTGGAGGAGTCCAAGGACCTGCATGTCGTCGGTGGAGTGGGAGGGAGAGTTAAAGTGTTGAGCCACGGGGTGGTTGGGTTGGTTGGTCCGGGCGGCCCAGAGGTGTTCTCTGAAGCGTTCCGCAAGTAAGCGGTCTGTCTCACCAATATAGAGGAGGCCACATCGGGTGCAGCGGATGCAATAGATGATGTGTGTGGAGGTACAGGTGAACTTGTGGCGGATATGGAAGGTGGAGTGAGTGTGGAGGTGTGGGCGGAAGTTTTACATTTCCTGCGGTTGCAGGGGAAGGTGCCGGGGGTGGAGGTTGGGTTGGTGGGGGGTGTGGATCTGACGAGGGAGTCATGAAGGGAGTGGTCCTTGCGAACGCTGATAGGGGAGGGGAGGGAAATATATCCTTGGTGGTGGGGTCCGTTTGGAGGTGGCAGAAATGACGGCGGATGATGCGTTGTATGCGGAGGTTGGTGGGGTGGTAGGTGAGAACCAGTGGGGTTCTGTCTTGGTGGCGGTTGGAGGAGCGGGGCTCAAGGGCGGAGGAGCGGGAAGTGGAGGAGATGCGGTGGAGGGCATCGTCGATCACGCCCCCACCCCACTCTGGCCTATCACCCTCACCTTGACCTCCTTCCACCTATCCCACCTCCATCGCCCCTCCCCCAAGTCCCTCCTCCCTACCTTTTATCTTAGCCTGCTTGGCTACTCTCTCTCATTCCTGATGAAGGGCTTATGCTCGAAACGTCGAATTCTCTATTCCTGAGATGCTGCCTGGCCTGCTGTGCTTTGACCAGCAACACATTTTCAGCTGTGATCTCCAGCATCTGCAGACCTCATTTTTTACTCAAAAAAACCAAAAGGACTCAGAATTAACTCACCCATCCTTGTGGTCTGGACTTTAACATACAGCATTTGTTTATCCCTGACTACATTTTCTATCTGTGAAATATTGTGTTAGAGGTTATTGGACAGCACAGTGGGTCAGTGGTTAGCACTGCAGCTTCACAGCACCAGGGATCTGGGTGCAATTCTAGCCCCATGTGGAATTTGCACATTCTCCCCCTGTTTGCATGGATTTCATCTGGATGCTCTGGTTTCCTCCCACTATTCAAAAGTGTGCAGGTTAAGTGCATTAGTCAGGGGGAAATGTAGGAGAATGGGTTTGGGTGAGTTGCCCTATGAATGGTTGATATGGACTTGTTGGGCCAAATGGCTTGTTTTCACATTGTAGGGATTCTATGATTCTGAGGTTATCTTTATTAACTCACTCGCCAGTTTGCTAATTCATTAATACCGGGTTCCTGTTCATTCATTCATACCCTATTACTAACCCATTATTTACTATAATAGTTTCATTCATTCACTCAGAAAACTGCAATTCTGTAGTATATTTTACTATTGCAAGATAGACTAAAATTAAAGCAATACTTCCAAACCTATTACTACTCCTTCACACCTTCAACCCTTAACAGGCCCATTTATATCAAAATCTACCTCTGAATAAATATCAGATTAACCTATTCAGAACAATATAATCCCTACTATCATGTACCCATGACTTATCCAAAACTATGGAAAAATTATAATAATAATCAGCCCTTACCAACCCATCTCTTGGACCTGAATAGGATTACAGAACATCAACTATCTTCCCCAATTAGTACATACTTGTTGAATACCTTTTATCTAGGCTGTTATTCCTTCAAGAAACTAACTGACAAAACAGCGCTTATATGAAATTGCATAAAAGAATGAATGAAACTCTCACTGGCCAGTAGTAAACAAGTCTCACAACTCAGCTGCAGTAATCAGTTTAATATCCTTTATTCTTTTATTAAGTATAGGTACATTTCTAATTTATTTAGAGCCTATTGGCCTAGTATGTTTGACTAACATTTACTAATTTAAAAGACAAAAAGACTTATATGTCTTCATTATGTAAACAGACCGGACAAGACTACCTTAATCCTATCAGAAGTAGCAGCCAGCATTTAACACACCTCTTAACCCATCTCCTGTTTCCCATGACAGAAGTCTCTCAAACCTTTGTGTACTATAGGTAAAATAATATAACACCATAGTAATGGAATTTTAATATATGCAAGAACTGTGTATAAAGAGGCTAGTGTAAGAACTGTATTTTTGGAGTCTATTCCCACCTCAAACTTGTGGTTGCTGAATGAAGAGGCTATTTTCGCCATTCACTGATTTCAGTCATTACTTAAACACAATCCCACAATTTATACAATATGTCAAACTATCTGTCTTGTCTTATTTGTGAATGTGTGCATGATTGAGGTTTTAAAGGGGTGTTGTTTAAGTTGAATACCAGTAACTGGGTAATCCATTTTTAATTTGTTTACAATAAATAGTTATTTTCCTATTAATGGTAAAACATGATTTGAATTACTTTTGCTCTTGCTTGGTTGGAATCAATCAGCCAAACTGATCATCTTGGTGGCTTAATTGGATGTTTCCACATTTATGATAGCTGGTGCAATAGTGGGGCTCAATTGTTGGCACACTCTTTCCAAATAATACAGCCATGTTCCAAATATAGACAAATCAGCCGAAGTTTACTAAATTAAATTGTAATGATTATTTTTGACTTCAGGCAATATTTAATCAACTGTAACATCAAGGCACCCTAGTAAAATTGATCTCAGTGAAAATCAGGAGAAAACATTCAATTGGCTTTTGTAAAACTTGGCAAAAGGGAACATGGTTGTGGTTGTTTTGAGACCAATTATATTAGCTATAGAACATTGCTGCAGGAGCTCTTTATGTCAATGTGCTAAGACCAGGACTCTTCAGCTGTTTCATTAAATAACCTTCCTTCCATTATAGGGTCAGAAATAGAGACATTCAATGAAGACTATGGTTTTCAGCTCCAGCAAATAACCTTTTCGTCAAATAATGAAGTAACCCATGCTGTACCCAATAAGATGTGGTCAATGTTCAAGTTTAGATTAATATGTGGCAAATGACATTCATGCTACACAAGGTGTAGGCAATAGTTATCTCTAGATAGTAAGTAATGATCTTCCCCTAATGTTCAGTAATGCTATCATAATTGAATAGTCTACTAAGATGCCTTATGCAATACCATTGACCAGAAACATAACTTGATCAGCCACAAAATACTGGGGCTACAAAGATAGGCCAAACACTGTGTGTTCTGCAGTGAGTAATGTATCTCCTTACTCATTAATGCATTTCCATCATCTACAGGGCATGAGTCAGGGGAATGATGGAATACTTTCTATTTGCTTAGACAGGTGTAGTTCAATTTCTTAACGCATCCAATATTTATGGCCTCTAGTTATCTTGTTGCCCACAAAGGAAACATTACTTTATGCCTCCTTGACTAAAAAAAATCATAATTTTAATAGACCTCTATCGGGTTAATCCATAGACTTTTCTTTTTCACAACAGAAGAGACCCAGCATGTCAATCCTTCCCTGAGAACACCATATTTTTGGTATCACACTTGAAAATTTTCTCTGTGTTCTCTCAAATGCCTCAATTCTTTTTTATTTACAGAAACTATAACTATGCATAGGACATTGTGATCTAACTAAGCTTTGATACAGGTTTAGCTTGACTTCTCTAATTTAATTTCTAAGGTTCTCAATACAGCAACAAGGAAGAAATGTCAAACCTTTATACTTCTTTGGTCAGGGCTTAGCTGACCAATTTGTACAATTCTATATATCACACTTTAGGAAGGATCTTAAGGCCTCAAAGAAGGAACTGTGGGGGTTTATTAAGATTGAAGGTCATCAATTATGAAGAGAGACTGGAAGAAATTTTATTGTACCCCTTAAAGAAGAGAAGGCAATTGGAAACAAAGTAGAAGATTTCAAAATAATATAGGGCTTTGATAGAGCAAGCATAGAGAAATGATTTGATGTCTCAAATTCATCATTAGCCAAAGCATATTGATCTGAAATAATTTGCAAATGAACTAAAGCTGAAATGTGGAGAAACTCATTCATACCAAGGATTGTTGCAGTCTGGAATGCACTACCTGAAAGGTTGGTAAAATCAGATTTCATTGTCATTCAAAACACATTGGACATGTATTTGAAGCTGGCTAATATGCAGAGTCATGGGTAAGAGTTGGCTGGGCAATTAAATTGAAGAGTTCATTGAAACAATATGATGGGCTGAATGGTTGTTATCTGTTGCAAGCTTCTATAATTATATTTTATGAATTAATTATAAAGGCATGATTTACAATGTATTAATGCATCAGACATTTCAAATATTTCAGTAAGCTCTTTGCACTTCATCAAAGTGCAATTACCTCAATCACTTAATCTACTCTATTTACTATTTTAAAAGCTCTGCTGATAGAGCAAATTGAAGTATATTTAATGACTTGTAGGTTATACAGCTACTTACCTGGTATGTTGAACTTCAGCACTGCAGTACTACAGCACCGTTTGGATCATGATGAAAAACAGCTGAGTGAAAGGTTGCACTCATTTCCTTATTGGAGCTTGCGTTTTATTATTTTTGCTCTTCTTTTGGACATTAATGTATTCCACATTAACAGTGTGGAGCTGAAAAAATATCATGATGTCATCTTGAGCTAAGTAAAGAGGACCACTGAAATTATCTTTGTTCTACATGTCTTACAGTTTAGTAAGTAATATGACTAATAAAAGTTTTAAAATTTTATTATTATTCTGAAAGGTCTAATGTTGTGTGCCATCTCAAGAAGTATTTTACTATTAGTTAAGACCAACCTGGAATAATAGAGGAAACGTCAATTTATTCTGTTTCATAGAAAACTATCTTAAATTCTTCAAAAAGACATCAAATTCTGAAGTATTATAAATTGTAAATGGATCAATAATTGCTGATAATGATAAAAGCTTGTGTATGCTGATGGCATTACTAGAGAGTTTGGAAACTACATTTCTTTATTTTAGACCTTTTTTCAAAAATAAATTGCTCATGGGATGTGGGTATCATTGGCTAAGACAGCAATTATTGTCTGTTCCTAACTGCTCCTGAGAAGGTGGTTGTGAGCTGCTTTCTTGAATCACTGCAATTCTTGGGATCAATGAACGTTTCTAAGTTTGACTTTACATTAGAGGAAAGGTTGTTGATGAAGTAACTGAAGAAGTTGAACTTAGGTCAGTGCACCGAAGAACTCCTACAATGATGAATAGTTTGAGACGATTCAGTTCTAACAACCACCACTATCTTTTTCTGTGTGGTGATTGTCGCCATCATTCTAAGGTTGGAATGAGGAGAAAATGTGGCAGAAGACTTTCAGTGACAGTAAATGTGAGGAATACATTCAGTTTAAAAAAAGAAAGTAATCTTTATGTTTAAATGCAGAAAACATGAGTGCTTTAAATTGATTTAATGGTCAGGCTCGCAAAACATCAAGAATACTATTCTAGATAAGCCAACAAAATAGTTGCCCTAAATTCCAGTGATTAAAAAATTGGTAAAGTGCTGACCATTTTCTCAGACCTTCCAGTGTGTTTCCCAACTTAAGAATGCAAGAACTATGAAGTATTCACGTGAGTATGGAAGAAGTGTTTCATGATTCTACCCGGTTTTGGACTGGAGTGGGCAAAATCTGAATTCACACAAAACAAGGTTCACGTTTTATCTGATGAAGGAGCAGCACTGTGGAGGTTTGTGATTTCAAACAAACCTGTTAGACTATACCTAGTGTCGTGTGGCTTCTGACATGATTCTATCCACCATTAATGAAAATGGTAAGAGATCTTGTGAGAAATTAACTGTCATTTCTGAATATAGACCTGAATGCAATATATTAGAGATAACAAAAAGGTTTGAAATGATGAGAATATATTTCATGTAATTATGTTGTTTGCTGAGAAAAATACTTGCCTCAGTGCTATATTCATGTAATTCCAGACACTATAAAGTAATCAGGTATGATCTACAAAGCAAATTTCTTGAATAGGTAAAATGTCTTCCTAATACATCAGAAAAAAATCTCTTTATTGTAGATGTTGCATTCATCCACTTTACCCCATCTCACAGGAAGACATGAAGATGCTGCTTACTCACACCTAAAAATTACAATCTCCCTTGTTATATCGCCCTTAGACAGGCCTTAACATCTCTCTGAAAGAATAATTGTCTTTTTTCTGCTTAGGCACTAGCAAGCTGTTGGTTCACCTTCCCAAAATGTACAACACTAAAAGATAATCAGAAAATAAGCACATATGTCTTTTTAAGTAGTTGCAATTGCACATTTTAGCTGCTGCCAAGGAAATGGTGCTTCCATACCAGAAATGAAGAGATTTTTGATTGGTTAGAGAGGTGCCCTCTCCACAGTGGAAAAAGATTGTGCTATTCAATATTGGCACATTATTCATGGGCATTAGAAGCCTTCTGCCAACTTCTAGTTCCTTAAGGGCAGCATGGTGGCTGAGTGGTTAACACTGCTGCCTCACAGCAGCAGGTACCTGTGTTCAATCCAAGCCTTGGGTGACTGTCTGTGTGGAGTTTGCATATTCTCCCTATGCCTGCATGGGTTTCCTCCCACAATCCAAAGATGTGCAGATCAGGTAAATTGGCCATGCTAAATTGCCCAGAGTGTTAGTTGCATTAGTCAGGGGTAAAGGTAGGGGAAATGGGTTTGGGTGGGTTCCTCTTTGGAGGGTTAGTGTAGACTTGTTGGGCCGAAGGGCCCGTTTCCACACTGTAGGGAATTTAATCTAATAATACCTGATTATGAATTTCCACTATATTAACATGTTTTGAATTGCTCATTGGAATTGTCAAAATATCTTAAATTTAGCACTGCCATTATGGAGTGACTAAGTTGGAACCCCACAGCACAAGCCTTGATTGATTTTTTTTATTCACTCATGGGAGGTGGGTGCTGCTGGCTGGCCAGCATTTATTGACTTCCCCAGTTAACCATGAGATGGTGAAGAGCTGCCTTCTTGAACTGCTGCATATCATATTCTGTAGGTCGACTCACAATGCCCTGAGGGAGGTAATTCTAGGATTGTCATCCAGCCACAGTAAAGGAACAGCAATATATTTCCAGATGAGGATGGTGGATGGCTTGGAGGGGAACTTGCAAATTGCATATACAAGGCATCACAATAGAACTGCAGTATGGACCACTTCCAGATTTTAGTTCGGAAGGAGGCTGACATTTCAGTCCAAGAGGATGTCAGTTGCATGCCAGTTATGATGGACTAAAAATTGACTTAGGCCTATTAATGGACACATCTCCTTTCCCTGTCGAGGTGAAGCATGCAACATAATAAATTCATGTTGTGGACCCATCTTAATTATTTTTCAATGGGCATTTCAATGCAAACAGGTTGCTGATGGTTTCAAAAGCAGCAATATACCCAAGAGATTTCATGGCTAATGTGATTTTTTTTCCTGCAGGATTTTACTTGATGTAGTAATGCTTATGTCTCCTCTGAAAATAACTGAACTTCAATATGTCATACTTATTACTGATCACTATTAGAGACAAACACTACATTTCTCAAGTACCTAAGCATCTGCGCTAAAGTAAGTTAATAGTTTACAATAGAGATGTATACTTTTATTAGCATATCAAGCTTCAAGTGGGCCATGTTAAAAATGGAGTCTGAGATCTTTATATCGTCAGATCACATGCTATGCCGCAGCAATGATGTCATGAGCATTTCTCTGAAAGGTATATTAACATACCGACTGTGAGACAGAATGCAATAATTACTGCCATGGTAAGCAACTAGCAGCTGAAAATGTTGTCAGGGGTCAAGCTGAAGGGCAAATTTCTACATACATTAAAGTGGTGGGAACAAGGCAAAGGGAACTAGTATAGTAGAAGGGCCCACATGACAGAGAAGTTTTTCAGCATGGAGCTATTAGGAAAATCGGTTGGCCGCTCCAGGGAGGTAAACTGATAATTGCATATTTACAGGTCCTATTAAGAGCCATTTTACAGTATATACATGGAGAATCAGGCATATTAATGGAAGTTTTGTGGCCCAAAGTGAATGTTGCAGGCAGGGAAGGAAGCTTTGCTGTTCTTAAGACACTTTTCTTGGACTCTTGTATATCCTTTTCTTTAACTTCATTCAAGGACTCTGCATGTCACAGACTTGGCCAGTATTTTTTGCCCAACATCAATTGTACTGGAAAAGGTAGTGGTGAGTTACCTTTCTGAAATGTTGCAGTCCAGATAGCACAGATATACCAACAATGTTGTTATAAAACGTGTTCCAGGATTTTGACCCAAAGACAATGAAGAAATATTGGTATGGTTCCAAGTTAAAGTGTTGTGTGTCTTGGAAGGGTGGTGGTGTGCCATGTACCTGCTATCATGTCATTCTAGGTGGTAGAGGTCACAGGTTCATAAAGTGTTGTCAAAACAATGTTGCTGAATTATTACAGTGTATCTTATAAATGGTAGACTCTATGGCCACTATGCATTTATGATAGAAGGTTTCAACATTTTAAGTGATGGATTAGATGCGAGTTGGATGGCCTGAATTGTGGTAAGCTTGCATGAGCGTTGTTGGCACTGCACCAACCCATAGAAGTGATAAATATTCTACCATAGTCCAGACTTGTGTCTTGTAAGTGATGGAGAGACATGTGAAAAACAGGAGGTGAGTTACTTTTTACAGAATTCCCAGCCTCTAATCTGCTTTTCTTGCCATAGTATTTGTAGGGCTGTCTTATTTCAATTTCTAGTCAATGGTTAAAATCAAGATATTGATAATAGATAATTAAGCAATGGTAATGCCGTTGAATATCAGAGTGGATGCTTGGACTCTCTTGTTGAAAATGATCATTGTCTGGTCATTTTATTTTTAATTGACTTCTGTATACACCAAGTCTTCCTAGTTGCCTCATTAGGTGCTTGGGATCATCCTGCAATATCATCTACAGTGGACTCCACTAAATGTCAACATTTTTTTACTCATCATTCTGCAGCCACTGAAGTAACATGGCATAGGATAACTGGGCCATGCAAAGGCATGGACATGGCAAGCACAAAAGAAAGGCACAATAGATACATAAACAATTCAGTGTTGGTAAACAAGGGGTGGGACTGGTTAGGTATGAAAAATAGATCTGCATGTGGAGAAAGAGGTAATGGATCAGGTACCAAAAAGAACATTGCACCCTCCTTATCAAGGAAGCATATGCTCGCAAAGTCATACGAACTTCCATAAGAAATCAGTTAAGTGTCACAGAGTACACTTGCCAACAAAACTGAACTCCATGGTAAAAAAATGGAAAGTGGTAGCAAGGATACGAAATTGGCTGAGTGACAGGAAACAGAAGGGCAGTGAATGGGAGTTTCTCTATGAAGATATTCAACAAAAACTCCACCTATTCCTAAATGCAGTCCACTTTTTGAGGCTGAGTGCATTTAAATATTTTGGACAAGGGTAGGCATCATTTGTGGTATAAATCTGAAACCTATGGAATGGAAAAGAAAATTATTGCACTGTACTGCCTCATTGTAATTGGATCCCACAGGTGTTGATGAATATTATAAAAACAAATGAACTGTACACTTTTCTATTTGCCAGATTCTGTTTCACAACTGATTCCAGGTTGTTTGATTGCAATAGCAAAAAAAAGTTGTTCAACTGTTGAAACACTTCAATCCTTTTGGATGGCTATGATGCAGATATGCCCTTTTCCCCCAGTACTTTCAGACGAAAATTGACAAGAAATATGCCACTTGGTTTTTTGCCCCCTTTTACATGTTGATAAAATAGGTCCGTTAATGGGCAAGTGTAAAATGGTTAAGGTTGACCATACAAAATTTAGGCATTGAAAAAATATTACCAAGTGTTAGCCAAGTTCCATTCCATATTCTTGCATTTTTCCTCTGATGTTTACCAAGAGATTCAGGTCAGCCAGTTTTTGCCTTCTTTGTATTTTAGCTTTGCTATCTTCTGTGCTTTTATCATAATTAGCATACTGCATTCTATTCAGATTCAGTACCTAATTTTTACTTATGGAGATGATAAATCTGAATAATATTAAATAATGTTTAATTGGGTTTCTTAGCTTATTGCAAGAACCAGCAACATTAGCAACTTGGCACTTACCAACACCTAACTGTCTTATGGGTTTGGAGCCCAATAGTCTGGAAACAACTACTGATGAGCATGTTGCTAAATCTGTCTCAGCACATATTACTGATTGGTTGATATGAAATTAAAAGCATTAAACCAACACTAACATGCTGAACAGTAGATAATTGCAGTATGTCATAAACGTTGTCATTCTTCTAAACAAAATTACTGTCTTAATTTAGCTTTTTAAAAATTTTGCTTAACCCTTTATGATCTGCTACTACTGTGACAATGCTGTCACATTTTGTCCTTGTTTCTTTCAAGAGAGATCGTAAAGGCAAGATTTTATAGGAGACAGACCTAAATCTAGGTCCTCCCAACTTCGTAGTAATGTAGACCCTACTTATATAATCTGTAAATATTGTAAGGATGCAATCAACTACGTCTTGTTTATGATACAAAACTCTTTTCATTAGATCATAAAGGTGGCTATTCTCAGACATACTTGACTACATAAGCCCCTAAAGAAGCCATGAACTTAGAAGATTTACATAGGATTTAATTTATCAACATCCGTCCCAAAGTGACAAAAGTGCTGGAACCCAGAAGGACTCAAGAATAACGGTGCAAACCCCAAAAAAAAGCTTATGACAACATTGAAGAATGAAGAATTAGAGGAATCATTTCAGATCTGATAAGAGGCATGCCAACTCAAAGGACCAATATAGCCATAAAAGGCAGGAAAACATCCATTGCAGCGGCGAAATGCAGGATTCGTCCATTACAGCTATAAAAATGCAAGAATTCTCGAATAAAACTGCAAAGAGAAATGAAAGCCCCCCAGAATAACAGCAAAACATGAGAGAATCACCATTATTTTAGAATAAAATTCTTTTTAAAAATATAAAATACCGAAGAAAGGTATTTTAGAAATCAAAGGCAACAAAAGTAGTATTGCAGAAAAAATTAATTTCAGAGATTTAATAGAACACAAAATTTGATATGCTGGAGTAAGCAATTCTTGAGGTATAGGATAATGTCTAAACTTGATATGAACTTAGTAAATGCACAAGTAAACACACCTCTGTAAACAATTGGAGTATAACTGGTGATGCCAATGCTTGCCTAGAAGCAACAGACACATTTGTAGAAGTACTGAAAGCTTTTGACAATTATATCAATTTAAAAATAAAAATCTTAAGATTGAAAAATTTAACAATGATATAGTATCCATGGGAATCCATAGACAACGTAATTAATAACTCTGCAGACAACTGAAGTGATGCAATTATGATGCTTAAAGAAAGAACTCTCAGTGGCTGGATAATTGCAGACATTTCTAATGGGTTTTTGCCTAATTTATTACAGTCCAATAAAGACCGAACACTGTATAAAGTTATTCAGATGTTGAGTAAAATGCAGGTCCAAAAGCAACATGGACCCCTCTTAAGAAGAGAAGATGAAACTTTGAATGGAATTTTCAGTATCAATTAAATTCAAAAGAACTACAAAAGAGGTTAATATAGTGGTTAAAATTGACACTAAACACTTCCAAAGTCTTTGGCGATGCTGGGAGCAATGAACCATCACAGGTTCAAATAATACACAGCAAATGAAAGCAAATGTTTCTATTATAAAACAATAAGTAACTTCAGAAAATATGCCAAAGCAGGACACAGCCACAGAAAGTCAGAATACCAACTAAGTACTTAGTCAAAGCTGTAAATGAGATAGAACAGTCTCCCGTAGAAGATAGACCTAATGTTTTCCTACAGGAAATCAGTGTTCCAGACCAAACACTTTGATAAGTTTTGATTTTGGTCAAAGAGCATCTCTTGAATTTCAAGTTAGATATGAAAGCAAGTGCCACAATTTAGTTTTAAAATTCATTTTAAATTTCACTTCTTAGCCAGCATTTGTTGCTCTTCCCGAGTTGCATTTGAAAGATTTTTGTGAGCTGCCGACTTGCAGCACCACACTTTATTCTATTTAGTTCACCAAGGGATGGCGTTCCAGTGGCAGTGAAAGAATAGCAGCATATTTCCAAGTAAATTTTGAGTGGTTTGGAAGGGAAATTTCAGTTGATGGTACTCCCATGCATCTGCTGTCTTTGTTCTTTCAGTTGGCAGTGGGCATGGGTTTGAAAGGTATTGTCTATAAAACTTTGGTGAAGTTCTACAATGCATCTTATAAATAGTGCATTTTGCTGCTAATGTGTAGTGGTGGTGGAGAGAGTGATTGTTTGTAGATCTGGTGCCAATCAACTGAGCTGTTTTAACTAAATGGTGTCAGGTTGCTTCAGTCTTGTTCAAGCTGTATTCATCTCAGCGAGTGGGGAATATTCTGCCACATTCCTGACTTGTACTTTATAGGTAGCAAACAGGCTTCAGGGAGTCAGGGGATGAGTCACTCTATGTTAGATTCCTAGTCTCTGATTTGCATGTGTAGCCATGGTATTTATATGGCTAATCCATTCCAGTGATTGGACATTGGTAATAATCAGGATATTGGTAATAGGGAATTCAGAGATGGCAATGCCATTGAATGTAAGGGATTAATTATGAAATTCTCTCTTACTGGAGGCAGTCATTACCTCGCACTTATTTCACGTGAATGCTACTTACCACTTGACAGCCAAAGCCTGGATGTTGTCCAGGTCTTGTTACATTTGAACATGAACTGCTTCAGAACCTGAGGAGTTGCAAATAGCACTGAGAATTGTGCAGTCATCAGTCAATTACCCCATTTCTGAACATACAATTGAGGGGAGGTCATTGATGATTGAAAATTGTTGAACCTTCAGAAACTCCTGCAAAGGTATTCTAGAGTTGAAATGCAAAATTTGACCTACTCTTGGGAAATAAGGCAGGGCAGGTGACTGAGGTGTCAGTGGGGGAGCACTTAGGGGCCAGCGACCATAATTCTATTCGTTTTAAACTAGTGATGCGAAAGGATAGACCAGATCTGAAAGTTGAAGTTCTAAATTGGAGAAAGGCCAATTTTGATGGTATTAGGCAAGAACTTTCAAAAGCTGTTCGCAAAGGGATGCCTGGAAAATGGGAAGCCTTCAGAAATGAGACAACAAGAATCCAGAGAAAGTATATTCCTGTCAGGGTGAAAGGGAAGGTTGGTGGGTATAGGGAATGCTGGATGACTGAAGAAATTGAGGGTTTGGTTAAGAAAAAGAAGGAAGCATATGTCAGGTGTAGGCAGAATAGATCAAATGAATCCTTAGAATAGTATGAAGGAAGTAGGAGTATACTTAAGAGGGAAATCAGGAGGGCAAAATGGGGACATGAGATAGCTTTGGCAAATAGAGTTAAGGAGATTCCCAAGGGTTTTTACAAATATATTAAGGACAAAAAGGAAACTAGGGAGAGAATAGGGCCCCTCCAAGATCAGCAAGGCGGTCTTTGTGTGGAGCCACAGAAAATGGGGGAGATACTAAATGAATATTTTGCCTCAGTATTTACTGTGGAAAAGAATATGGAAGATACAGACTGTAGGGAAATAGATGGTGACATCTTGCAAAATGTCCAGATTACAGAGGAGGAAGTGTTGAATGTCTTGAAATGGTTAAAAGTGGATAAATCCCCAGGAATCTGATCAAATGTACCCAAGAACTCTGTGGGAAGCTAGAGAAGTGATTGCTGGGCCTCTTGCTGAAATATTTGTATCATCGATAGTCACAGGGGAGGTGCTGGAAGACTGGAGGTTGGCAAACGTGGTGCCACTGTTTAAGAAGTGCAGTAAAGACAAGCCAAGGAACTATAGGCCGGTGAGCCTGACCTCGGTGGTGGGCAAATTGTTGGAGGGAATCCTGAGGGACAGGATGTACATGTATTTGGAAAGGCAAGGACTGATTAGGGATAGCCAACTTGGCTTTGTGCGTGGGAAATCATGTCTCACAACTTGAGTGAGTTTTTTGAAGAAGTAACAAAGACGATTGATGAGGGCAGAGCAGTAAATGTGATCTATATGGACTTCAGTAAGGCGTTTGACAAGGTTTCTCATGGGAGACTGATTAGCAAGGTTAGATCTCATGGAATAAAGGGAGAACTAGCCACTTGGTTACAGAACTGGCTCAAAGGTAGAAGACAGAGGATGGTGGTGGAGGGTAGTTTTTCAGACTGGAGACCTGTGACCAATGGAGTGCCACACTGTTTTTATCATTTATGTCAATGATTTGGATGTGAGCAAAAGAGGTACAGTTACTAAGTTTGCAGATGACACCAAAATTGGAGATGTAGTGGACGGTGAAGAAGGTGACCTCAGATTACAACGGGATCTTAATCAGATGGGCCAATGGGCTGAGAAGTGGCAGATGGAGTTTAATTTAGATAAATGTGAGGGCTGAATTTTGGGAAAGCAAAACTTAACAGGACTTATACACTTAATGCTAAGGTCGTAGGGAGTGTTACTGAACAAAGAGACCTTGGAGTGCAGCTTCATAGCTCCTTGAAATTGGAGTGGCAGATAGATAGGATAGTGAAGGAGGTTTCCTTTACTGCTCAGAGTATTGAGTACAGGAGTTGGGAGATCATATTGCAGCTGTATAAGACATTGATTAAGCCACTGTTGGAATATTGCATGCAATCCTGGTCTCCTTCCTATTGGAAAGATGTTGTGAAACTTGAAAGCGTTCAGAGAAGATTTACAAGGATGTTCTCAGGGTTGAAGGATTTGAGCTATAAGGAGAGGTTGAATAGGCTAGGGCTGTTTTCACTGGAGCATCGGAGGCTGAGGGGTGAGGTTTATAGAGGTTTATAAAATCATGAGGATCATGGATAAGATAAATAGACAAAGTTTAGGGTGAGAGGAGAAAGCTATAAAAGAGACCTAAGGGGCAACATTTTCACACAGAGTGTGATATGTGTATGGAATGAGCTGCGAGAGGAAATGATTGAGGAGAGTACAACTGCAACATTTAAAAGGCATCTGGATGGGTATATGAATAGTAAAGGTTTGGAGGGATATGGGCCAGGTGCTGACAGGTGGGACTAGAGTGGTTTGGGTTATCTGGTCAGCATGGACAAGTTTGACCAAAGGGTCTGTTTCCATACTGTACATCTCAATGACTCAATGACCTGCCTGCAACAACCAGAATCCATCTTCCTTTGTGCTATGACTTAGTCCAGCTGAGTGAGTTTTTTGCCTAATTTACACTGACTCTAGTTTTACCAAGGCCTTTTGATATCACAGATAGTGAGCTTCCATTGACAAACCATTCCCCACAGCTGACAGAATTTCAATTACATGATCCACGTAATATTGCTGTAAGCCTGAAGTTATGCTATAACTAACAATCCAACACAGGAGACATCAAAAATGAGAAAATTCCTGGAATAGCGGGACTATCTTATGCTGAAAGTTTGGAGCAACTGGGCTTGTATACGCTTGAGTTTAGAAGGCTGAGAGGGTATTTGATTGAGATGTATAAGATTATTAAAGGATTGGACACTCCGAAGGCAGGAAGCATGTTTCTGCTGATAGGTGAGTCCCGAACCAGAGGACACAGTTTAAAAATAAGGGGTAGACCACTTAGAACAAAGTTAAGGAGAAACTTCTTCACCTAGAGAGTGGTGGGTGTACGGAATGCTCTGCCCCAGAAGGCTGTGGAGGCCAAGTCTCTGGATACTTTCAAGAAAGAGTCGGATAGAGATCTTAAGGATAGTGGAATCAAGGGTTATGGGGATAAGACAGGGACAGGATACTGATTGAGGATGATCAGCCATGATCATAATGAATGGTGGTGCTGGCTGGAAGGGCAGAATGGCCTCCTCCCCCACCTATAGTCTATTGTCTATTGTCTAAAACCTATATGTACTTCTCTGCCAGAAATTCTCATCCCTGAGTGAAAAGGCATGTTGTGAATGTAGGTTTGCTCACTGAGCTGGAAGGTTCATTTTCGGATGTTTTGTCACGATATGAGGTAATATCTTCAGTGATCCCCCTAGCTAAGCACTGCTGATGATTCCTGCTTTCTATTTATATGTTTGGTGATGGTTGGTGCTGTCATTTCCTGTTATTTTTCTCAGGAGGTGGTAAATGAGGTCCAAGCCATGTGTTTGGTAGTAGTTTGGGTTGGAATGCCCATACTTCTCGGAAATTTTGTGCGAGTCTCTGTTTTGCTTGTCATAGGATGGATGTGTTGTCCCAATGAAGTGGTGTCCTTCTTCATCTGTATGTAAGGATTCTAGTGAGACAGGGTCATATCATTTTGTGACTATTTGATGTTTATGCATCCTGGTGGCTAGTTTTATAACTCCTTTTGGAAGGTATTGTTTTAACTGATTATCATTTTAAATTGAATCTATACCAGTGTTTTTCCAACATATTATTTCAAACATTTTGCAAGGACTCTTTGGAATTATATGCCCGATATAATGGTTGAAGAACATTATCAAATCATGGTTGAAGAACATTATCAGATCTTACATGCACCATTAAAAATTGTACTAGAAAAGGGCTTCTTATGTAATGACAAGTGTGAATTCTCCAAAGATTTCATTTGTTTTAGGACACATTGTTCATAGTGAAAGCATAACGACTGATCTTCAGAAGATTCAAGTCATTATGGAGATCTCAACTCCAAAGTCAGTCAAGGATCTTCAAAGATTTTTGGGTATGGTAAACCAGCTGATAAAATTTTGAAATAGTTGTAATGAACAGTGTCCCTGATGTGATTATCAGATAGTCGACCACTTATGAAAAAGTGCTTCAACCATTTCACAGTCAGTTCTAGATTTTGGCAAGCCACAAGCTTGTTGCAATATCTGCAATCAAATGGAAGGTCAAATGTGGGGTGAGATGATTCTTAATAAGTCTGAGATGATTCACTCTTAAAGAAGTTTTCTGATTATTGCACAGTGCTGGGGAAATATAGGTATTTCCTATCTTATTCTATTGCAATTTGACACCAAGCTACTGAAGGGCAGGAAGCTGAAGACTGGATTTCCTGTCATGCTAAAGAAGTTGGTTCCCATTTACATCTTCATAATTACCAAGCAGCAAAAGATAAAAAGAAAACCTATTACATTCAATAGGCAAATATTACAATAAATGGTTGCTATAAATTTTGCCTGATGTAGCAATGTACTTTAGGTATAGATACCTTAAAGCATTCAATGGCTATTTATTACAGTTAGTTCTTCTATACTAATATAACATTTCTCAGACATTTAAGTGTATACGTTAATACTAAATTAACATCCTTCCAGGATGTTTTAAGTGGAGCCAAGGTAAGATAGAGTATGAGACTGGAATAACTCCAAGAGGCAGGTGTCCATGACTCTTTATTTACACATCAACAGTCCTTGACTTTAGTATGGCCTCATTCAGAGTCAGGTACCAGAGTGACAGCATATCTGACACTCCCCTTTTTTATATGTCAGCCAGGGCTCCTTGAGTGGACCAGATTAACAGCGCCAATCAGGGAACTCATATTCTATAATTTCCAGCTGGCTGACCTCATTATAATCACTACAGTCATTTGTACTCTCTAGTTAAATGCAAAATACAATGACAATGAGTTTGTCACTTAAAGATATACTGACATCCTGAACATGAGATAGACATAACATCCTTCTTCAAAAGAAATAAAACACATTCCAGACATGCATGGTTGCATATAGGCATTTTGCCAAATTGATAAATATACAAAGAGTTAAAACAGCTTACAAGATTAACACTCTAAATTTCATTATAATTCTTTAGAAGATTGACAACTCCCCTTGGTCATATGTGCACCTGGAGAGGTATGCATTATTCTCTATTGCACTTCATTGTAATGCTGCTGGCCGCTGTCACTCAACATTACAACACAATTACCATTGTCGGAGTAGCCTTCCTCGCTGTATTTTTGCATGATTGGTATGACATTAGTTTGAGCAGCCTTCTAATTCTTCACAATGGAGCACCACAATCAGAAATGACTTGCATGATCCGGACTGGTTGCATATTTTAGAAACTTTTGCTAATATCCAGTGTTTGCATTTATATCTTTAACTTATACTCTTCATCCAGTGGTAATGTTGGAAGTTTTCTACCTACTTATTCAATGTGTATCCCTTTCATTGTCTCTCTCTTTGAAATGAATATGCTGTGTTGAAGAATGACTAGACAATTGTTTGCCGGACAATGTCATTCGCACTTGCATTGGTGAAGTAATCCATTACAGTGGTACAATTTCACCACGGACTATGAATAGGACTGTTGCTACTTGCATTGCAGGCATAAGGGGTGGTATTCCCTTCTCCATTGGTGTTGCACAAAATGTAACAATTCAATGTAGATACTTCAACACGTAATGATCATAAATTTGATAGTGTCATTTGTTCTGCTGGACCATTTGGAGTGAATGGTGGGATAAAAATGTGATGTGTATCACTTCCTACTTAGTACACACATCTTGAAATGGTTTACTAATATATTGTCAGATACCACCTAATTCAAGACACAATGAAAAGCGCACTTATTGGCTCAGCAATGATCATGATCATAGTATTGTTAAGTTGTTAAGCAATGGGATGGTTGGAGAAGTAATCCATTACAATGGTACAATTTCACCACGGACTATGAATAGGTCTGTTGCTACTTTCATCCCAAAAGTGGGTGGAACATTGTGATATAGAAGATCCCTGTACATTTGACATGCTTGACATTTATTCACAAGTCATTGAATCTCTTGATTCACCCAGGTTAGCATATAGATATACATGCTGGCTGTCTTTTGCATTCAGTACCAAATATACCTGTTGTAATATGGACAAACTATTGATTTTATCTTTTTAGGATGCATTGTCCTGCCTTTTCAGAGCATATATTACTATTGGTATGGTCTTTGAGGTCACAATGTGGAAAACTTAGTCATCTTCTGAATGTTGACTTTTCTTTGGCTGGCTCTGAAACTCATTGATGTGTTTATATTTATGCATTTTCTTAAAGCTTGCCTTGCTACCAGTGTCGTGGCTTGAACCATCTTTTTGGTCATTAGTGTTTTGTCCTGGGTGCTGTTGTTCTCTGGAACCAGATTTCCTGCACACAAGAACTCAATGGCTGTTGGTGCCATATGCTGTATAGATATGAAGTAAGTATGGACAGCTTTTGGGAGGTGCAACAAACTATACTCTTACAGATTTTGTTGGTGTAGTGTGCTTTGCAGATTGTAGGAAACGTTTTGGTGCAGCTAAAGCATGTAATTTTTGATGGCCTTCCATTATGGCATCGTAGTTGCATTCATCCACAAATAGTGTATCAATGGTTTATTTTATCTTGCAGAAAAGATCCTTCCTAAAAGTTTTAAATTGTGTAGAAATGATCACTAATCAATGAACCCTTCTGACAAAGCCCTTCTGGCACAAAGGTAGAGGACAGAGGGTGGTGGTGGAGGGTTGTTTTTCAGACTGGAGGCCTGTGACCAGTGGAGTGCCACAAGGATCGGTGCTGGGCCCTCTACGTTTTGTCATTAACATAAATGATTTGGGTGTGAGTTAATATAGTAAGTTTGCAGATGACACCAAAATTGGAGGTGTAGTGGACAGCGAAGAGGGTTACCTCAGATTACAACAGGATCTGGACCAGATGGGCCAATAGGCTGAGAAGTGGCAGATGGAGTTTAATTCAGATAAATGCGAGGTGCTGCATTTTGGGAAAGCAAATCTTAGCAGGACTTATACACTTAATAGTAAGGTCCTAGGGAGTGTTGCTGAACAAAGAGACCTTGGAGTGCAGGTTCATAGCTCCTTGAAAGTGGAGTCGCAGGCAGATAGGATAGTGAAGAAGGCATTTGGTATGCTTTCCTTTATTGGTCAGAGTATTGAGTACAGGAGTTGGGAGGTCATGTTATGGCTGTACAGTACATTGGTTAGGCCACTGTTGGGATATTGCGTGCAATTCTGGCCTCCTTCCTATCGGAAAGATCTTGTGAAACTTGAAAGAGTTCAGAAAAGATTTACAAGGATGTTGCCTGGGTTAGAGGATCTGAGCTACAGGGAGAGGCTGAATAGGCTGGGGTTGTTTTCCCTGGAGTATCGGAGGCTGAGGGGTGACCTTATAGAGGTTTACAAAATATATGAGGGGCTGGATAGGATAAGGAAATAAAGTCTTTTCCCTGGGGTCAGGGAGTCCAGAACTAGAGGGCATAGGTTTAGGGTGAGAGGGGAAAGATATAAAAGAGACCTAAGGGGCAACCTTTTCACACAGTGGGCGGTATGTATATGGAACGAGCTGCCAGAGGATGTGGTGGAGGCTGGTACAATTGCAACATTTAAGAGGCATTTGGATGGGTATATGAATAGGAAGGGTTTGGAGGGATGTGGGCCGGGTGCTGGCAGGTGGGACTAGATTGGGTTGGGATATCTGGTCAGTATGGATGAGGTGGACCGAAGGGTCTGTTTCCATGCTGTACATCTCTATTACTCTATAACTCTATTACTCCTCGTCGGGAAAGTCATACTCATGCTTCTTGCTGCAGATCATTCTGACAATCTGATCAATAACCCCCCGGTCCTGCTATCTCAATGACATGAGTTGGAGTCTGTTGATCTCAAAGTTAATTTTTAGCCTTGATCTGGTCTTTGAGAACTTTGCTGATATTTTCTGGATATTTCTCATTATCTATTGAAAGGCTAAATGTGTTAATTTTCATAAGGTTCTCCTTTTTTTAATCATCTTTTGTTTCTGTTTCCACATATTTTTCCCTGTTGTTGCTCCTTTATTGGTCTTGATTCCTTTGAAAATGTTGCTTTAAGAGTAGAAGTCTTGTGGTTGCAGGTTTCTGCCTGTAAGATTATATTTGGGCCAATTAAAGCATTATTATGTCATTTTGACATTTTTGTTTTATTTTGTGCCGATTTTGAGAAATAAAACAGTGGAAATGACTAAAGCCTGGACGCAGGTAAGAAATCTTAATGTAGCAAACCACTTTTTTGGTGCTTTTATGTTGCATTGATTTGTTGGGGAACTTTAGATTTATGCTTTCAAGACTATTCAGCTGTCTTTTTAAAATTGGATCAGGTGTTTTTTTTTTCTAAAGAGAGTGGTAGAGCAGTCTGTGCTTCAGGCACATCTGTTGCCTTCAGTTTTGGTTCAATTAGTGATTTCCTCCTCAGTATTGTTAATTCATAGAGTTATAGAAATGTACAACACAGAAACAGACACTTTAGTCCAACTCATCCATGCCACCCAGATATCCTGAATTAATCTAGGCAATCTTAGAAATTTCTTGTGCATTAAAAGATGGTAAATTATAATCAAAAAGAAATTAACTCTGTCTTGTTACTGATCAATACCTTACCTTCAGATCTGCATAGCTGTATGTACTCATAGAAATTGACGCTGTTGATTTTTAAAGATGGTCACCACTGCTAACCATGATATGATTTTTACTCTGGCAGAATATTTTATCTAATGTGACACTGCTTATATTATTACTTAAGAACTAGACTTCCAACAGAAGTTAATTACAACTAACTATAATATGCAAATATGACATTTCATATACAGCTAATTATATGGGATTACATTGTTACCATTTACAACAGAGCAATATGTTTCTAGTAGCATGTCATGCTTCAAGAGTGTCTTGAATCAGATGGAGTTTGAGACCTTTATATCCTCAGTTGACATGCTATGATACAGTGATGATATATTGAGCAAAGCTAGTATAGGTGTACTGACATACTGACTGTGAGACACAACATGACAACCTTGTAAAGAATTTGTCAGAACTAGGAATGGGGTAACAGTTGTGGATGAAGAATTTAAACAGAAAAGGTACAATGATCCATGAATGCAAAGAAATTGAGACTGTGCCTCATTTGTATTGCTGAAGGGATCATATCAAGAAATCACAGAAGCCTTATCCCATGCCTTAGGTGAAGACAAGAACCTTCATGGTAACCTCAGTTGGTACAGAAATTGAACCTGTACTTTTGGCATCACTCTGCATTATAAACCAGCCATCCAACCAACTGAGCTAACAAACCCCAATGACAAATGCAACTATATGAACACTAATAGTTATTATAAAAAGTTTTGGGCTCAGGGTAGGGGGAATGGTGTTGTTCTTATGTTTAGAAGGATCTGTGGATTAATGCTTGATTGAGTACAGTAGCCACCACCTACAGTGATGATGTCATGAGAACTTGATGGGAGTAAAATAGAACTTTGCTAGAGATAGACATAGGCTAGTTTCTCTCAATAATTGTTGCCAAAATATAGAGCCTATCATTCGAAACTGTAGATAGCTGCAGGGATGCAATAAACTACATCTTATTTACTAGTAGACACTTTTTGTTAGAGTAAAAGATGGCTACACACACACACACACACACACACAACCATGTAAGCCTCTTAAGCACACATGCAAAAATAAAATATGATCTTCTCCATGCAAAGTTTGGAAGAACTAGATTGCCTAAGTATTGAAGAGAAAGAAAATCACACAAATTCTAATGCTGAATTACACTGCACATCTGTCATTTTTGCCCTGTTACACGGACCTTTGGACTTGTAATTCAGAATATAAAAGCGGGAACACCAATCTTGACTTGTTAAGTGAACAGGCCATCATCATATCTGATTCATTTTGTTTGCCTCAATGATTTCAACTTATGTTGTCTTGCTTTGAAAAATCTGTTTCCATATATTCCTGATTTGTGCCATATTTTCTTCCAGCAGCTGTCACACTTTTAAATGTATGGTGCTAATTGTAGCATATTTTATAGTTATTGGCACTTAACAGAGATAATGTAGAATAAGAAAATTTATCTCATTCGCCTCTCCTTCTTCCCTTCTCCCCATGCTGAACAAACTATAATACCCTCACCTCACTCTTTATTCCCTGGGTGAACTCTGAAACCATGAGTTTTCTTTGCTTTCTTCTTACCTCCATCCATTAAACAGGAAAATTTGGGAGAGTTGGGGTGAAGCAAAGCTACAGAATTGAATGATGGAGGGAAACAGAGACATGACAAGACATTGGATGCACATCAAGCACCATGTAGGATTTTTAGAACCTAGCACAATTACAGGTGCAGTAATTGTTGGCAGTTGATGATGGCTCAACTCTATGTTACGGCCATTATTGCAGTGCATCCACAAGAATTAAAGCTGTGTGAATGCCACATTTCAAGAGGTGGGTATATTGGCAGGAAGGGAAAAAGAGTGACGGCCAGATTGACAAGAGGTCCAGGTGAGATTACTGAGTGCATCTCTTTAACTAGGATTCAATTCTGAACATTGTTAAGGGCAATACTCTTTGGGAGTAAAACCAAAGACAGGTCAACAACACAGTAGGTGACTTAATTGTACGTTGTGTTGGAGCAGGTGGCCAGAGATTATTCAAGCATCACAAGGAAGATTTGATTACATATGATACATTTGCCGGTTCTTTCAAGAAATGCTTTGGACCAGAGAAAGCTATGATGTTTGGACAACACACGTTTTACTAGAATGCCAGAAAAATGGTGAATCAGTAAAACAACACATGGCAGAATTGCAACAATTGGCTTCTACATGTAATTTTTATGCACTAGCCAATGGAGTAGTTTGTGATTAATTAACTGAAAAGACATCAATTCTACAAGTAAAGAGTTTCTCTGCATAGAGAAAGATAATTTCATCTTGGAAGAAACCATAGGTTCAGTAGTCCAAATCAAATCTGCCACATTTGAATTAAAGATGTTGTACCAAAATGCACCTTGTTCCAGGATGCAACACAACTTGCCCAATCAGCTCAATTACAAGGGCTACAGAGAAAGGGATTGGAGTGGTTATATCGACTTGTGCTCCATAATTGTCAGATATCTTCAAACTATACTTAAATTGTAAAAGCTCATCATAATTCATGACACAACACTCAGCTCAAACAAAAGAAGTGTAACTCATGCTTGAAGTGAAAATGTTTTGCAAAGGTGTGTGGGTCAAAGAAAGGAACATTATCAGTTCAACGTAGAGTCACAGTCATTGAGTCATACAGCATGGAAAGAGACCCTTCGGTCCAATCAGTTGTGCCAAACATAATCCCAAACTAAATTGGTCCCACTTGTCTGCTCCTGGCTCATATATCTCCAAGCCTTTCCTTTTCATGTACTTATCCAAATGTCTTATAAGCATTGCAATTGTACCCACATGGACTACTTCCCCTGGAAGGTTATTCCACGTGTGAACCACCCTATGTGTAAAACATTTGCCCCTCATGTCTTCTTTAAATCTTACTCCTCTCACCTTAAAAAATATATCCTGTTGTCCTATCCTAGGAAAAAGCCAATTACCATTAACTCTATCTGTACCCCTTATGATTTTATAAACCTCTCTGAGGTCGCCTCTCAACCTCCTATGCTCCAATAAAAGAAGTCCCAGCCTATCGAACCTTTCTTTATAACTCAAACTTTTCCTATTCAATGACATCCTGGAAAATCTCTTCTATACCCTCTCCAACTTAATAATATCTTTTCTGTGACTGGGTAAGCAGAACTGGACACAGTATTCCAGAAGAGGCCTCACCAATTTGCTAAATTGCAGTTCCAGTGTACTGGAAGTAGTGAGGTCAGAAATATTGTTTCAAGGTCACAAGAGTGCACCAGCAAGCAGGAAGGTGGGTGGAAGTGTGTCTACTTCAATGCCAGGAGCATCTAGAATAAGGTGGGTGAACTCGCAGCATGGGTTGATACCTGGGACTTTGATATTATGGCCAGTTCAGAGACATGAATAGTGCAGGAGCAAGAATGGTAGTTGTAGGTTACAGGATTTAGATGTTTCAGTAAGAACAGAGAAGATGTTAAAAGATGGGGAGGCGTGGCATTGTTAGTCAAGGTCAGTACTATGTTGGCAGAAAGGATATTTGAGGACTCATGTATTGAGGTAGTATGGGCTGAGGTTAGAAACAGGAAAGGAGAAGTCACCCTGTTGGGAGTTTTCTACAGGCCTCCGAATATTTCCATAGATGGAAAGGAAAGGATTGCAAAGATGATTGTGGATAGGAACGAGAGCAACAGCCTGTACTGTGCTGTAGTGTTCTATGTTCTATGACCCAGGGATTCCACAGCACTGCAGAAAAAGCAGTTGGCATGAGAGCCTTGAATCATGTTAGACAATGGTTTTATAGACTGCTGCACACACCACCCTCCAAACAATGTCCCAGATGCAAAGGGGAGGACACCCGCAAAGAGATTCCTCTGCAGACCTCCACCATCGACCACTAGAGAGGAATGGCAAGGCATGTCTGAGAAGTGGATAGAGATGAAGAAGTGAAAAGCCTGCAGCAACAGCCCATTCAAGAAACCCCTCCAACTTGTACAGAAAGACATGGAGAGAATTTCTACAAGATAAAAATTGTGTGATGTGTTTTCCAGGGGATGGTTTGGGATTATGGGATCAGTTTGAAATTCCATCCAAGCATGATTACACTCAGAAAGGAGTTGACCCCAGCATCTGAGCAATCTTAAGAACCTGTCATTGGGCTGAGCACCATTATTTTAAGGGAGAGCATTGGCTGTGAGCTGAGCATGTGCAGACACAATGTGTCAGTTCTTATGGTATCATCCAGCCCACTCCTCTGCAACCCATAAGACTCTGACTCAGTCACTCAAGAAGCTCCAACCCTCTTCTCTCAATGGTAGTAAAGGCACAGATTCACAAGCAGCAGCTCATGATGACAGTTATCACTTCTGACAGGGGTGAACATTGAATGAAGTCAGCCTTGTTTCAAATGATGATCAGGTCTTGGTAGAAATCTTATGAAGGAGTCCATAAGATCTTACCAGTTTATAAATAGAACTTCATGTTCAGATTCAGAACATGTACCTAGCTGAAAGCTAACACATCGCCCAGGCATGCCATCTAACAGGACTCTCAATATAAAGGACTGGAGGTCTAAACTGCAGAAAGTCACCATCTGGTGCAAAGGTAAACTAGTACCTGACCACCCTTCTTAATTGGAAGACTCAACAATTCAGATCCAATGCATTATATTCTTTTATTGTAGAAGAAATTTACAATCATTTCTGGATTTTCTGTGACAAACCCTGGGGGAAAGTGTCAAAGTGATCATGCGATAACCACATAGTGAGAACCAGTTTGGTGTTGGAAAACAATTGGAGCAGTCCCGTCCAGCATCCAAAGTGAGTTGCAACTTTGGTTACCAACTCCTACCAGTTCATTGGCCAAGATTCCTCAGCTGGGCTATGATGGATATTCAGGTGGAAGAATATGGGCAGTGTTCCGGGCAAATGGTATGAGTTCTCCAAGTAGGGAATCCATCCATTATTGACTGACCAGGAGTCCAGAATATTTCATCTCGTTGATCTTGGCAGAGGACACAGCAGTGCTGACATGCCCTCATCTCTACAGCTAGTGTTACAGGGGGCAGACGGAAGAGACCATGAGAACTTGTCTCTGTCAGCAGCTACCTTGGTAGGCTTCCAAATCTTGCTGCAGTCTGTAGGTTGGAATAGAGCACATTTCATGTTTTTCCTCAGCAGAATTCAATATATTTTCACCCTTTGCAAATCGTATTCCAATCTCTTTATCTACTTCTTCATAAAATGTCACCCTTATGATTTCAAGTGCCACTTCCTCCACTGAAAGCAGAATATCCAGCTGAAGACTCCCTCAGAGCATTGCCCATCAATATGCAGCTCCTCCTGCAAATGTGAGAAAAAGACAATACTGGCCCTTCTCATCAATTCCAGTGTATCTTTTCAATACGTTCTTGCATCATTAGTGCTTCCAGCTCTTCAGCAGTGAGACATACAAATGGGTCAGTAACTTTACTGACATGCACATCTCAGCATGTTCGGGAACATCATGCACTTTCAGGGTGCTAAGCTGCTCTGTCTGCTGACAGTTTCAGATGGAAGACCTGTCAACTTGGTGTTGCACTCACATTACTAGTATGAAGGTGGTAATTATCCAAAATATCAACTCTCCTTCTCCTTGGATGCTGCCTGACCTGCTGTGCTTTTCCAGCACCACACCTTTTGACTCTGATGCTTCAGCACCTGCAGTCTTCACTTTCTCTTTGAAGGTGGTAATCGAATGTCTAATGGCACTGCAGATCCACGGTGTGGCTATTTCTATGCTCCGCCACCTTCAGCCAGGGTGTCCTGGAGATGTAAAAAATCAGGACACTGGTAACAGTTGGATCTGTTCATCACCAGCTGAGAATCTCTGAACAACAATTCTCAATACACACGATGACCACAGCACTGAATGTGATATAGACTATTCTCTGTTATGCATGAGATTGCAACTTTTGAAGCTTTTACATTAAAAGCAGAAATATTGTCTTTGGATCAATAATACCCAGATATCAACCAATAGTTTCATGACTCAATTAATAGAGTGCAGATTCAAAAATGAAACATCTATCAAACACAAGTTGCAGTACCACAGTTTCAACATCCAGGAAGTAAAGCTAGAAGGATGTTGATTGGTTCAAGGCTAATAGTAATACTAATATTAATATTGATATGAATATTAATACTAATATTCATATTAATAATAATAAAAACTGTCAAGGAAGCCAAATTAATAATGACAAACGAGATCAAAGCAATAAAACTCTGAATGCGATAAGAGATGCTTGAAGTAAGGTCCAGCGATTGCTAGGTTGCATATCAATGAAGAATTGTTTTACATCTGGCAGAATATCCCGATGCCGTTCAATTCTAGGGATGTCAGGGACATGTAAGAAGGAATCAAAAATGTAACAGGTCCATCAATAAAGTCATAGAGTCTTGGAGATGTACAACATGGAAACAGACCCTTCATTCCATTTCATCCATGCCAACCAAATATCCTAAATTAATCTAGTCCCATTTGCCAAAACTTGGCCCATAACCCTCTAAACCCTTCTTATTCACAAAACCATCCAGATGCCCTTTAAATGTTGTAATTGTACCACTTCTTCTGGCACCTCATTCCATATATGCATGATCCTCTGGTTGAAAAAGTTACCCCTTAGGTCCCTTTTAAATTTTTCCATCTCATCCTAAACCTGTGCCCTCTAGTTCTGGTTTCCCCCACCCCAGGGAAAAGACCTTGTCCCCCATGATTTTATAAGGTCTATAAAGTCACTCTTCAGCCTCAGGTGCTCCATGGAAAACAGCCCCAGCCTATTCAACTTCTCTACATAGCTCAAATCCTCCAACACTGACAACAGCTTTGTAAATCTTTTCTGAACCCTTTCAAGTTTCACAACATCCTTGCAGGGAGACCAGAATTGCTCACAATATTCTAAAGGTGGCGTAATCAATTTCCTTTACAACCGCAACATGACCTGCAAACTCCTACAATCAGTGCTCTGACCAATAAACAAAAGCATACAAAACGTCTTCATCACTATCATACCTACCTGTGACTCCATTTTCAAAGAACTATGAATCTGCAGTCTAAAGTCTCTTTGTTCAGTAACACTCCCCAAGACCTTACCATTAAGTTTAACATTACCTGCTCTGATTTGCCTTTCCAAAATACAGGACCTCACATTGATCTAAATTAAACTCCACCTGCCATTCCTCAACTCATTAGTCCATCTGATCAAGATTCCATTGTACTCTGAGATAACCTTCTTCACTGTCCACTATACCTTCAATTTTGGTGTCATCTGCAAACTTAGCAGCAATACCTCCTATGTTCACATCCAAATCATTTATATAAATGATGAAAGGCAGTGGACCCAGTACCGATCCTTGTGGCACACCACTGATCATGGTTCTCCAGTGTGAAAGGTAGCCCTTCACCACCATCCTCTGTTTTCGACTTTGAACCAGTTCTGTATCCAAATGATGAGTTCTCCCTGTATTCCATGTAATCTAACCTTCCTAACCAGTCTACCAGGAAGAACCTTGTTGAGCACCTTACTGAAGTCCATGTTGATCATGTCCACCATTCTGCCATCATCAATCTTCTTTGATACTTCTTCAAAAAATTCAATCAAGTTTGTGAGACATGTTTTCCCATGCAAAAAGCCATGTTGACTATCCCTAATTAGTCCTTCCCTATCCAAATACATTAAATCCTGTCCCTCAGGATTACCTCCAACAACTTGCCCACCATTGATGTCAGGCTCACCGGACTATAGTTTCCTGGCTTTTCCTTACCACTTTTCTTAAATAGTAGCACCATGTTAGCCAAACTCCAGTCTTCTGGCACCTCATCTATCAGTCATCCAAATATCTCAGCAAAGGATCCAGCAATCAATTTCATAGCGTCCCACAGAGTTTGAGGGTACACATGATCGGATTCTGGGGATTAATCCACTTTAATCCAGCATCTCCTCCTCTGTAAATTTTCAAGACATTTTTCAAGATGACACCATCTATTTCCCCACATTTTACATCTTCCATATCCTTCCCCACAGTAAACACTTATGCAAAATATTTGTTTTTTTATCTCCCCATCTCCTGAGTTTCCACACATCGGCTGCCTTGCTGTTCTTTGAGGGGCCCTATTGTCTCCTTAGTAAACCTTTTGTTCTTAACGTATTTATAGAATCCCTTTGATTCTCCTTATCCCTATTTGCCAAAAGTATCTCTCTCCCTTTTTGCCCTCTTGATTTCCCTAGTAAGTATACTCCTCCTGCCTTTAATTCTAAGGATTCACTTGATCTCTGCTAACTATACTTGACATATGCTTCCTTCTTTTTCTTAACCAAAACCTCAATTTCTCTAGACATCCAGGATTTCCTACAATTACCATCCTTGCCTTTTTCCCTGACAGGAATATACTATCTCTGGACTCTTGTTATTTCATTTTTGATGGCTTCCCATTTTCTAGTCATTCCTTTTCCCGCGAACATCTGCTCCTAATCAATCTTTGAAAGTTCTTGCTTAATACTTTCAAAATCGGCCTTCCTCAAATTTAGAAATTCAGCTTTTAGATCTGGTCTATCCTATTCTATCACAATTTTAAAACTAATAGAATTATGGTCACTGACCCCAAAGTGCTCCCCTACTCACACCTTCCTGACTTATTTCCTAAGAAAAGATCACCTTCTCTAATAGCTACATCCACAAACTGAATCAGAAAATTATTTTATATACACTTAACAAATTCCTCTCCATCTCAACTCTTAATACTCTGGCAGTCCCAGTCTATGTGTGGAAAGTTAAAATCCTCTTCCATAACCACCCTATTATTCTTACAAATAACTGAAATCTCCTTCAAATTTGTTTCTCAATTTCCTGCTGACTATCAGGGGTCTATAATACAATCCCAACAAAGTGATCATCCCTTTCTTATTTCTCAGTTCCACCCAAATAATTTCACTGGATGTATTCCCAGGAATATCTTCCCTAAGTACAGCTGTAATGCTATTCCTTATCAAAAACACCTCTATAATTGCTATGATATCCCAATCCCATATTTCTAACTGTGCCCTGAGTTCACCTGCCTTCCCTGTTAGGCCTGTTGCACTGAAATAAATGCTATATCATTTTTCAGTCCTACATTTGTTCTCTGCTTTGTTCTTGCCTGTCCTGATTGTTTGACATGCTCCTTTTCCTAACTATACCCATCTCAAGTTGATCTCTTTCCTCACTATTTCACTAGGTCCCACCAACCCCCCCCCCCCCCATTCCCCCCCAACCACCTTACTAGTTTAAATCCTCTTGAGCAGCTCTAGCAAATCTCCCTGCCAATATATTAGTCTCCTTCCAATTCAGGTGCAATCCATTCTTCTTGTACAGGTAACTTCTACCCCAGACGAGATGCCAATGATCCAAAAATGTGAACTTACCCATGCATTCAACTGCTCTATACTCCTATTCCTACTAGCTCATTGCACCAGGAGTATTCCAAATATTACTACCCTTGAGGATCTCCTTTTTAATTTCTTGTGTAACTTGTTATATTTCATCTTCAGAATCTTATCCTTCTTCCTTCCTATTCTGTTAGTTAAAATCTGTGCAATGACCTCCTGCTGGTCCTGCTCCACATTGAGAATATTCTACACCCTCTGAGATATCTTTGATTCTGGCACCTGGGAGGCAACACACCATTCTGATTTTTTGCTGCCAGCTAGAGAAATGTCTGTTTGTCCTCTAACCCTAGAGTCCCCTATCACAATCAATTATTTGGAACCTGACACCCCTGTCATTATATTAGAGCCACTCTTGGTACAAAAAACCTGGCTGTTCATGCTTCATTCCCCTGAAAGTCCATCACCCCCTATATTTATTAAAAGCAAGGGAGGTCATCACTGACTGAAATAAATAGTTGGAAAGATGGATTGAACAACACCTTGATTTAAACCCTAGAGAGTACAGCGTCCCCAAGAATCTCTAGACATTCTGGAAATCCTGCCTGTCATGGCAAAGCTAATATCAAACCCACATTGGAGCAGCTTAAGAACATTATTGATTTGCTTATCATTGGCAAATCCCCAGGTTCTGATGCTATATGTACTCACCACATCAGGCATAAGAAACTGCACTCCTTCAGTATCTACACAAATGTTTCTGCTCCTGCTGGAGGGAGAAGATAAAGCCCTACCATATGTGTGATATTGTAGGTTGTTAATGGATTTACATAATTAGGCTCCACAATCACCATAAATCTGTCATTTGTACTTTTATTTTCTTGAAGTTAAAATCAACACATACATCAAAAGTTGCAGCTGTACATGTAAGCTGAGTGAAACAGTGTGAAACAAGAAAAATTTGATTAAGAATACCAAATTGCAAATCTATCAAACTCTCATTCACGGCACACTCCTCAACAGTGGTCAGACCTGGTCAACATATGCTAAGTGGAAGAAAAGGCTGATAAGTTTTCATCTTCACTTAGAATTAACATGCTGTAAGAGCTCTGTCAACACATGCTCATTCTTAAATCAATGAGATAAGCCCTGGGTTGACCACATGTGCAAAGAATATCTCACAGTGAAATGGCCACTGGATTATGACTTCTTGGGCATATATTCCTTGACTAAAGGTACATTGTAAGTAAGATATGAAGGTGGCAAATACTGAGATTGCCAAATGGGAGACAGTCACTGACAGCCATGACCATATAGACTTACTGTTTAGAAGGGTTATGAAAGAGGTGAACAGAAATGAAAGAGGACAAAGGTAGATTGAATAAAAGGTTTAATTTGGAGAAAAGCCAGTTTTCTCAGTTAGCTGAGAAGAGGTCCCAAAGCAAACAGATGCCAGCAAACTGTGCACCTTCTTGTTACATTGCATATCTGCAGAAAAATTTGGCAAAAACAAACATGTCAGTTTGAGGCTCTTGAGTTGTATTATGCAATGTTTAATACAAAGTTGACTACAACAAAAACCATACCACACTCACAGACAGTGCACTCAAGATTCTAACAGCTCTCCGAAGAGAAATAATCCTCCTGATATCACTATTGCTCTTTATGCAAATTATCCTGTGTGCAACTTAAGAACTCTATTCCCCTATACCTTTACACTGATTTTCTGTAAATTCAGTTTAAGATGATTATAACTCTATACAGCCCATTGTTACTGAATGTCTCAGAAATCTCCTTAAATATTTATTCTTCTATTTCCCTCTTATTCTTTGTGGCTTTATTGTAAGGTCCAATTATTATAATAGTGAGCTTTGGTAGTTTCATAGTGTTATGAAGGTGAAGGAGTGTACTATACCTTTAAGACAAAGCAAAAGCTGTTTTGCACTGAGAGCTTGCAGGAAGCTGTTATGTGACTGACTAGCAGTCTCACAGTGCACTGGAAAATTGAAAATATGTAACATTTGGCTGTGAAACAAATACCTGAGTTTTGGTTGCTGTTTTGACACCCATTCAAATTGAACCAATCAGTTTAAATTATGCCCCAGAATATGAAAAACCAATCGATTTTGAATGTATTGTTTTGCCAACATTGAACCAATGAGATGATCCGATGTTAGTGGTGAAATGAAGCAGACATTTTGACAGTTAGACCGTGAGACCAACTGTCATTGACAGAGTAACTGCCAGCAAGGCAGTCTCTATCAAAGCTACCTTTGTCATAAGAAACATCCTTGCAACAAAGGACCAAAGACGACCCAGGAAAATCTTTAGCCAGAGGGAGACAGACACTGTCAGCCACTGTGTTTTGAAATTGAGTTGATGCAATTTTTAAAATGGGTTTTTATTGGAACAGTATATTGTTGTCGAGTTGGAGGCAGATAACAAACATTTAAGAAAAAGGATGCTTAGAATTGTAAATAGTTCTGGTTTAATGTTCATTTTTAGAGTTAGAGAATAAATTCATACTTTTTCTTTAAATAGTGTAAGTTGGGAATTCCCTGCACAGTTTGTTAACCCAGCCAGTGTTAGGGGCATTAGTCAGAAGGAAATGGGTCTGGGTGGGTTACTCTTCAGAGGGTCGGTGTGGACTTGTTGGGCTGAAGGGCCTGTTTGCACACTGTAAGGAATCTAACCTAAATAATCCACCTGTAGTTCAGGTCTAATTCCTGTCACTAAAGTAAATCATTTACTCTTCATCTGCAGTTACAGACCTTATGCAGTTGAACAAGATTGTGGAAAGGTCCTGGCATGAAAATCTGGCAAAACAAGGATCTTGTTTTTTTACCAAACTGGGTGTTAACTTTGGTTTCTGGCAGCTGCATTTGGATGAGGAATCCAAGCTACTAATGGCATTCTAAAGACTTTCATCAGATATTGTTTCAATCAGCTGTTCTTTGGAATTGCCTCCACACCAAAGATTTTTCAACATACTATCAATGGCATTTTGGACTATCTAAAAGGAATCAACTGCTGTATGGTGACATCCATATCCACAGATCCACTGTGCAAGAACATTACACTTAAGTGCATGCAGTATTGTAGCACTTACAGGTGCAAAGCTCCCATTTAAATATAAACACAAATTCTCAAAACCTACAATCAACATTTTGGGATGCATTATCAGACGTAAGATGACCCCCAGAAGTGAAGGCTATTAAGGACTTACAAATTACAGAGCTTCTACATTTTACAAGCATGGTTAATCAGTTAGGTAAGTTCCTCCCTAATTTGGCATGTGTGAATAAGCCCCTCCAGAAATTACTTAAGTAGGACCAAGCTGGGTGTCAGGATGAACATGAAAAGAAGCATTGAACAAATCACAGATACATATTTCAAGAAGCTAGCTCATTCTGACAGATGTTTCCATCATCATTGCATCAGATGCTTCATGCATTGGTCTAAGGACTATGCTGTACAATACTGAGAGAAATGGTTCTTATATACCCTTACACTATGTTTCCAAAGTACTGATTTCAAAGTAATGATATCCAGCCATAAAAAGTCACACCATAACTGTCATGTGAGTTTGCATGGCATTTCTGGAAATCACATTTACTATCTAGACAGACCAAAAACCAAATATCACCTTGCAATTACTGTGGAATTAGCAAAAAATGCCATCCCAAATACAGAGGAATCTTGATTATCCAAAGGGCATGGACTGGCAGTATTTCGCTCGATTTATCAAATTCCAGATAACATAATTTAGCTGAGCATTGAGACCTTGTGATCTTGCCAGATAATCCAATATTCGGATCAGTGAATGCCGCATAATCAAGGTCCTCTGTATATTTTACGCATGACTCGTGCTTTGATGGCACTATGCAGTGTGTTCACTGTAATCCTCAAACTATAGAAGACATTGTTCTACATGCCTGAACCACAGAACGTCAATTTTGACAAAGATATGGAATTCTACATTCCTTTGACCAAGCAATCTCTACTGACTTCTCGAGGACTCAAGGATATTCAAGTAGCACAAAGTCAATGCAAAGTGCATGTAGCCACAGAGTCCTATCTCAGAGACTAGTCAACATATGATACCAAAGACTGTTCCCCAAACAGGGCTTGGAAAAACATTCCAGCCTCCTGAACAATTTGTTGGTCTACGAAGGAAAAAAGTAGTCATATACAGAGTACTTAATTTCAACATTCTTCAACACTTCTCAGACACAGGCAATTCCAATTCCAGTTTGTCTGCCAATTCCAACAACTTTGCTTTGCTCACTTTTTGTAAAACTCCCAAAGTCACATTTTCCATCCCCAGAAAACTCTTATTGACCAAAAGAGGCATTACTATACACCCTCTTTAAACCAACCAAATTCAGAAGACACTAACACATAGACTCACCGCCTTTGAGTCTGACAATCCTAACTTGGAATGATAGGTTTTGATCCTGACCAGAGACCCCAATTTATTATGGACCAGACCAGATCCCCTCAAAATATTTTAAGAAGATAGATCAGACCCTAATTTATTCTTATTTCAAAAGTAGATGTGAAGCGCATGTTCCAGATATGATGCAACTGATCAAATTACTCAACATTGAGCAAAACACAATTTATTTAGACACTACTGTTAAAATACAGACACAAGAAAGAGGAATTTAGAATAATTTAACTATTAGAAAATTTAATCAAACAATGGACACAGTACCTATTACTAGTTGACTATTCCAATGTAGTAACATCCCATGAACACATCCCTGGCAAAAAGGCAAATTCAAACATAGATTCTTAAAAACAGTTTTCCAGTCTAGGAGGAAATAACATCAAGAGAGATTTCAAGGCAAGCAGCAGTGAGAAATCATTCACTGAAGCTTCCAACTCTTCTGAGACCCCCAAAAGGTTCTGATATTATGGTTAAAAAGCCTGGTCTGTGAGAGCTGACCACTCCCATTCAAGCTGCTCCAATAGATTCATACAGTCACAGCGATGTACACCACAGAAACAGATCCTTTGGTCCAACTTGTCCATGCCCACCAGATATCCCAACCTAATCTAGTCCCTCTTGCCAACACTTGGCCCATATCCCTCTAAATCCTTCCTATTCAAAGACCCATCCAGATACCGTTTAAATGTTGCAATTGTACTAGCCTCCACCACTTCCATTAGCAGTTCATTCCAATTACGACCACCCTCTTAAGAAAAAGTTGCCCCTTAGATCTCTTTCATATCTTTCCTCTCTCTGCAGGGAAGGGAAGTGAAAAACAGGGGAACTGGGGAACAATGGGTTATGTCCCAAGAGAAATTAGATATTTCTGTACTATTAGAATGAAAGTCACTAAGTAATGAAGGAGACAATGTAGAAATATTAAAAGTTCTGATTTTTAGCTGTATTGCAGAGAGCGTGAATGAACTGTATGGGTTCTGCGTAGAGGTTAGAACCCTCATTGTATTTTTAATTTTTCTCATTTTGGTTTGGAATTGTGAACTGAATAGTGACCTATGGACTGTGAGCAGCATTTTTTTTTAAAAAAAGGAATAACAAACTTATGGACTAGATCAAACCCCCTCAAGATGTTTAGATTAGATTACTTACAGTGTGTATTGGGAAGATGGTCTTATTTTAAAGATAAGTGTAAGATGCAATTCAATTTGTCAAATTACTCGACTTTAAGCAAAACACATTTTACTTTTACACCAATGTCAAAATACAAACAACATAAAAAGAAAAGAATTGGCTTAACTGTGATTCTATCAAAATGCTTAACAAATAATAGATAACTGTTACTAATTAGGTGTTCCAACGTAGGAACATCCCATAAACACACCCTTGGCAAAGGTAAATTCAATAAAACAGGTTGTCTTACATGCAATTCCAACAGCAGGAAGAGAACACCAGCTTTTAGATGTACCAGAGAGAGGACTAAGTGCTTCCAAACCCAGTTTTAAAACCTCAGCAATTACAGAAAGCTAAGCTAAAAATCTTGGTTCTGAGGGAGCTTGACTTCACCCATTCAGGTTGCTTCTATTATTCCAACTTGAAAAAACCCAAGGTGTCACAAATTGTTCACGCTATTGGTTTTTAGCAGATTGCTCAGCACCTCTCAATCTTTACTCATGCAAGAAACCAGGAGAAAACACATCTCTTAAAGTTGTGGTATCATCACAAAACAAACCGTTATTTGTTTATGGGACCTGGCCTGGAAATTAATTACACATGATTGTCAGTCAAAAAATTCTAGATGTTTTGGTTTTGGAGATGCATTATTTTCAAGGCTGGCAGATGTTTCGATGTTAATGAGGATCATCACAGGGAGGCCAACGCCAATCTGTCTAGCAGAGACTATGTTGGAAAACAGAAAGAGAAACCAAAGTTTGAACTATGTTTTAGTTTAAAGGCATATGGCTCGGAAAGCTACAGGACAAAGCTTTCATGGCTTTCTGATTATCCTCCCACTGTCAACTTGTTGAAGGTTCAGACAATAGAATCCCAGTTACAAGAATTAAATGAACAATCCTCAGAGCCTATGGAAGGCTATTTACATTGTCCATTGTCTTCAGGAATACAATGTGCCCGTGAATTTATGCATTGCTGGAACAGCTTACATGAACTGACCAGTTACATCTCTTTTTACTTTCTCTTATAATTTATCCCTTAACTATGTTTGTTAGACTATGTGAGAGTGAGGGATCACTAAAAGAATTGGGTTTAATTCATAGGCATTAATTAGTTACATTTTTGTTTAACTTTGTTTTGCTAAAGCTGCTGTATTGAAAATATATTGTTAACGTTTTTGTTTTTAAGTTCTCAACTTGATATCAGGTATTGGTTAATCATGAAGTCTGGCTAGAAACCATTGAGGCAATTGAGGGCCATTACTTGTTTTAATTTACTGTATTGTGAAAACAGGCATAGGGAGGCTGATTTGGTCTGGCTTGCTGTCCACATGTCCTAACAATTGAGGACAGTGAGTTAAGGTCCAAGAGCGGTTGAATACCCTGTTGCTGTTAGAACTCAAACCAAGTTCTCACTTGGGATTGCAGTCAGGACTTAGAAGTCCTGGAGGCTGTGGTGGCTGACAAGAAACTGGGTATCACTGAACTATCAGTACAGCTGAGAGTGGAGATTGAAAATCCACAAGCATGTCTTTGTGTCTCAGCCGTCCAAGATTAGAACTCAGGGAAATGTACAAGAGAAGATTTATATTGGTGCAGCTAGCTAGGTTGTGCTTGTGAATAAATACTGGTCTACAGGTTTCAGAGTCCACAGGAGTGTGGACCTAGGACAGTAGGGAGTAGTTGTTGATGCAGTCCATGGTGGACTGTGTATTGAGAAAGCGCTTCAAGACTGGATTGGTGAAAGTGAAGAATTGTAATTCCTTGTGAAGTTTAACGAAATTTGATGACCCATTGTTCTCCATAAGACCATTAGACATAGGAGCAGAAATTAGGCCATTCAGCCCACTGAGTCTGCTCTGGCATTCACTCATGACTGATAAATTTCTCAACCACATTCTCACACTCATTAATGTCTAGGAAGAATGGGATTTGTCTTGATCGCATTTGTTATTTGATGTGTACTGTGAATGTTCAGTCACAATCTACTACATACATTTACCAAATGTTAATTATGGGTGGTTTAGAAATGTTATTGTAAATTGTATGACTCTAATAACTTGGAAAGTATTGTTGCTTGTTCAAAACTGTGAAATCTTGTCACTTTATTCTGTTACTATGTCTTCTGGATATCACCTTTTGTCTTGTTTAAAATAAATATTACTCATCCCTAACCTGAGCGCATCATAATTTAGTGATTACATCTGGCATCATCATAAATTGATGGCATGGTCTGGGTCATAACACTAAACAAATCATTAAATGATTCAGGGAAGATTGAGAAAATGTTAAGTAATGCATATAGGATCCTGAGTTTTATAGATTGGAGTGTAAATTACAAAAATCAGGAAGTTATGATAAATCTATACAAAACATAGATTCTGACTCAACAGAAGTATTTGTTCAATTCTGGGCACCATCCTTTAGGGAGGATGTGAAGTGATGAGAGAATGTGCAAGAGGGATTTAGAACATAGAACATAGCAAAGTACAGCACAGAACAGGCCCTTCAGCCCGTGATATTGTGCCGAGGATTAATCCTAATGTAAAATAAAATAACCTAATTAACACACCCTCAATTCACTGCTGTCCATGTGCATGTCCAGCAGTCGCTTAAATGTCCCTAATGACTCTGCTTCCACTACCACAATTGACAACACATTCCATGCATTCACAACTCTCTGCATAAAGAACCTACCTCTGACATCCCCTCTATACCTTTCTCCTAATATCATAAAACAATGACCCCTCATGCCAGTCAATCCTGCCCTGGGGAAAAGTCTCTGGCTATTACTCAATACATGCCTCTCCTTACTTTGTATACCTCAATCAGGTCACCTCTCTTCCTCCTTCTCTCCAGAGAGAAAAGTCTGAGATCAGTCAACCTCTCTTCAGAAGGCAAGCCCTCTAGTCCAGGTAATGTCCTGGTAAACAATCTTTGCACCCTCTCCAAAGCCTCTGTATTTTCCTATAGTAGGGTGACCAGAACTGAACACAATATTCGAAGTGTGGTCTCACCAAGGACTTGTAGAGCTGTAGCAAAACCTCGCAACTCATAGACAGTAAATTAAAGCCAAAATACCACATGCTTTATTAACAACCCTATCCACTTGGGTGGAAACTTTGAGGGATCTTTGTACTTGAACACCAAGATCCCTCTGTTCATCCACACTGCCAAGAATCCTGTCTTTAATCCTATATTCAGCAATCGAGTCCAACCTTCCAAAATGCATCACTTCGCATTTATCCAGGTTGAACTCCATCTGCCATTTCTCAGCCCAGCTCTGCATCCTGTCTATGTCACACTGCAGCCTGCAATAGCCCTCCATACTATCAATGGCACCTCCAATCTTTGTGTCATCTGCAAATTTACTGACCCACCCCTCAACCTCTTCATCCAAGTCACTTATAAAAACTACAAAGAGCAGAGGCCCAAGAACAGACTCCTGTGGGACACCACTCAACACTGACGTCCAGGCAGAATACTTTCCATTTACAACCACTCTCTGCCATCTGTCAGCCAACTTTTTCTGAATTCAGATAGCCAAATCTCCCTGTATCCCATACCTCCTGACTTTATGAATGAGCCTACCATGGGGAACATTATCAAATGTTTTGCTGAAGTCCACATACACCACATCCACTACTCGACCTTCGTTAACCTGTCTTGTCACCTCCTCAAAGAACTCATTAAGATTAGTGAGGTATGACCTGCCCCTCAGAAAGCCATGCTGACTACCTTTAATCACGCTATGCTTTTCCAAATAGTCATAAACCCTAACCCTCAGAATTCTTTCCAAAATCTTGCTGACTACAGACATAAGACTGACTGGTCTGTAATTGCCAGGGATTACCCTATTACCCTTCTTGAAAAGAGGAACAACATTTGCCTCCTTCCAATCGTCCGATATGACTCCCGTGGAGAGTGAGGAAGCAAAGATCTTCGCTAGTGGTTTAGCAACTTCCTTTCTCGTTTCCTGGAGCAACCTAGGATAAATCTGGTCTGACACTGGGTATTTAAAATTTTAATTTTTGCCAAAATTTCCAGCGCATCAACTTCATCAATCTTGATCTGTTCAAGCCTATATCTCAACTCCTCAAAGTTCTCATTCACAACAAGGTCCCTTTCCTTAGTGAAAACCGAATCAAAAATATCATTTAGGGCTTCCCCTATCTGCTCAGACTCCACGCACAAGTTCCCTACGCTATCACTGATCGGCCCTACCTTCTCCCTGATCATTCTCCTATTCCTCACATATGAGTAAAATGCCTTTGGGTTTTGCCTAATCCTTCCTGCCAAACCTTTTTCGTGTCCCCTCCTGGCCCTCCTCAGTCCATTCCTGAGCTCCTTTCTAGCAAGCCTGTAATCCTCTAAAGCTGTGCTAGATCCTTGCTTCCTCCACCTTACATAAACTGCCTTCCTTCTTCCTTTTGACGAGAAGATCCTCTGTTCTCATCATCCAAGGCTCCTTAATCTTACCCCTTCTTACCTGTCTCAGAGGAACAAATTTGTGCAACACTCACGCAACATCTGCTCCTTAAACAGTCTCCACGTCTGCTGTGCCCTTTCTGTGGAGCAATTGCTCCCAGTCTATACTTCTCAAATCCTGTCTGATAGTGTCATAATTTCCTTTTTCCCAATTAAATATCTTCCCTTGGTAACTGCTCCTTTCCCTCTCCAAGGCTACTGCAAATGTGAGGCAGTTGTGATCACTGTCACCAAAGTGTTCTCCCACCGTGAAATCTGACACCTGTCCTGACTCATTGCTGAGCACCAAATCCAAAATGGCCTCTTCTCTCATCGGCCTGTCTACAAACTGAGTAAGGAAACCCTCCTGAACACACTTGACAAAAAGTTCTCCATCCATTTGCACTAAGGAGGTTCCAATTGATATAGGGAAAGTTGAAATCACCAATAACAACAACCCTGCTACATCTGCATTTTTCTAAAATCTGCCAGCCTGTGAGTTCTTCAATGTCTCTACTGCTATTAGGGGGTCTGTAGACCCTCCCCCCCACCCCCACCCCACCCCACCCCCCCTCCCCAATGAGGTGGCTGCTCTCTTGTTGTTCCTACCTTCCACCATACTGACTCAGTAGATAAACCTGCCTCAACAACTTTTGTTTCTGTAGCTGTGATGCACTGTCTGATTAGCAATGCTACACCTCCTCATTTTCCACCCTCCCTGTTTTTTTTAAATGTTCTTAACCCTGGACCATCTCGCAACCACTCCTGCCCCTGTGAAAGCCATGTCTCCATTATGGTCACAACATCATAGTCCCAAGTACTGATCCATGCTCTAAGTACATCGTTCTTATTTCTGACACTCCTTGAGTTAAAGCAGACACACTTTAACCGATCCCTCTGTTTCATCACGTGAGAAACCTTCCCAATAGATTCACTACACCCTGTCACTGCCCCATCTACAACTGCCCCCTCTCAGATATGTAGCTCTGATTCCCACCCCCTTGCCAAACTAGTTTAAACCCTCACGAACCACACGAGCAAATCTCCCACCCAGGATATTTGTGCCCCTCCAGTTCAGGTGCAATCTGTCTTTCATGCACAGGTCCCACCTTCCCCAGGAGTCATCCCAATAGATGAGGTATCTGAAGCCCTCCCTCCTGCACCAGCCTCGCAGCCACGGGTTAAGCTACATTCGCTAACTGTTCCTCACCTTACTATCATGTGGCACCAGTAGCAAACCCAAGATCACTAATCAACTCATCCTATTCTTCAGTTTCCAACCTAGCTCTCTGTAGTCACTTTTCAGATCCTCAATTCCTTTCCTGGCTATATCATTGGTGCTAATAGGTACCACAATTTCTGCTGACCTTCCCCCTTCAGAATCCTGTAAACCTGAGCGGCGAAATCCCGGATCCTGGCACCAGGGAGGCAATATACCTTCCAGGAGTCCCGTTCCTGACAACGAAATCTACTCTCAATCCATATAACTACTGAACTCCCTACCACTAGCGCTTTTCTATTCTCCACCCTTCCCTTTTGAGCTACAGTGCCAGGCTCAGTGCCAGAAATCTGACAACTATGTTTTCCCCCGGTAGGCCATCCCCACCATTTACCTAAATGCTTTCAGGAATGAGGACGTTGGGTCTGTTCTTTGAAAAAAAGAAGGTTAAATTTAGAGACATGCATTTGTAAGGGCATTTTAGACTATTACTTGCCATTATCTGATGACATATGTTGGAATTTCTTCGAGTTTTAGAGAGTGAAGATATCAAAGCCTACATACGAAACAGGTTGAGAGGAGGTTTGCTCAAATTTCAAAACCATGGAATCACTGGATAGTGTAGATAAAAAGAAATTCCTCCCTTTGGAACAATCAGGAACTAGAGAAGTGATTGCAATTGGTTGCATCTTTGAATGCACACCTGAGAATGTGATGGAAGCAGATTCTATTAAGGCTTTAAAAGTGGATCATTATATGAAGAGGAAAAATTTGCAGTCCATAGGGCAAAGATAGAGAAATGGCATGACTGAACTGGTCAGGAAATAGTCAGTATGGAAACAATAAACCAAATGACTTTCCTCTGTGCTACAACTCATTCCATGATTCCATGACGGAAAATCAGCTGTTGCAACTTAAATGTGGCCCAGACATTTTTTTTAAATGTCTTATTTCTGGAAGAGGAGAAAGTGAGGACTGCAAATGCTGAAGACCAAAGTCGAGTGTGGTGCTAGAAAAGCACAGCAGGTCAGGCAGTATCTGAGGAGCAGGAGAATCAACACATCGGGTATAAGCCCTTCAACAGAACTTGATTCCTGATGAAGGGCGTATGCCCAAAACATTGACTCTCCTGCCTGGCCTGCTGTGCTTTTCCAGCACCACACTTTTGACTCTTATTTCTGGGAGACCCAGTACCGGTTTGCAAAAAACTAGCCCAGTTGTTAATATCAATAACTGACCTCAATTGTCAATAAATTTCATTAGTGTGCCACTTACAGATGTGATTCTTATTCTGTTTAGGCTAGATGTTTGCCATTGCTTATAGTACAAAACAGATTATATTGTATCAGCCATCTGTTATATACAGTGTCTGATATTAAATTTAATTGACTGTCAATTGAGGACCATGCCATTAACATTATTTTTGTGCAACTGCCCAAGGTGTATTTTTATTTTTGCTTGTTCTTTTGTATGATGCCAACATTTGCAAAGGAGCTGACAATCTAAAGACCATTATACTATAAGATATAGGTTGCGAATTATGCCATTCAGCCCATCAAAACAGCTCCACCATTCAATCATGGTTACTATGTTTCTCAATTCCATTTTCATTCCTTCTCCCTGTAGTCCTTGATCCCTTTATCAACTGAGATTTATCTATCTCTGTCTTTAATATGTTCAGTGACTTTTGGTCTCCATAGCTCTCTGCAGCAATGATTCCAACAGATTACCCACCCTAGCTGAAGACAGTCTCAGTTCTAAAAGGCCATCCCTTCATTCAGAGGTTGTGCTCTCAGATCCTATTCTCTCATACTAGTTTAAAAATTTTCTTTCTGTCCATTCTATCTCGGCTTCTCAGTATTCTGTAAGTTGCTATGAAGTTCCCTCATCCTTCTAAACTCCATCAAGTACAGACCCTGGATCCTCGACCACTCCTCATATGATATGCTCTTTATCCCCAGGATCATTTCTGCAAATGTCCTCTGGATCCCTCCAAGGCAATACAGTTCCTTAGATATTGGGCCCAAACTTGCTCACATTACTCCAAGTGTAGTCTGATCAAAACCTTTTACATCCCCAACAGAACATCTCTGCTCTTATATTCTAACCCTCTTGAAATGAATGCCAACATTGTATTTGCCTTCCTAACTGCCAAATGAATTTGCATGTACACCTAAAGAGAATCTTGAAATGGGACTCCCAAGTTCCTTTGTCCTTCAGTTTCCAAAGCCTTCCCCCATGTAGAAAATAGTCTACACCTCTATTCTTTCTTCCAAAGTGCATAACCTCACATTTTCCCATATTGAATTCCATCTGCTACTTCTTTGCCCACTCTGCTACCCTGTCCAAGTCCTTCTGCAACCTCCCCACTTCCTCAACACTACCTGCCCCTGCATCTATCTTTATGATCGTCTGTGCAAATTTAGCAACAATGTCCTCAATTTCTTCATCCACATCATTCATATATAATGTGAATAGTTGTAGTTCCAACATAGACCAATGTGGAACTTCGATAGTCAAAGGCTGCCATCCTGAAAAAGACTCCTTTATAATTATTGTCTGCATTCTGTCAGTCATCCAATTCTCTATCCTTGCCAGTAAATTGCCCCTCACACCATGGGCTCTTATCCTATCAGCCTTCAGTGCTGCATCTTTTCAAAGCCCTTCTGGAAGTCAAAATAGACTGCATCCACTGGCTCGTCTTTGTCTCATGTGTTTGATACCTCCTCAAAGAATTCTAACAAATTTGGTCTATTCCATCAAAGAAGCCATGCTGATTCAGTCCTACTTCACCATGCACTTCCAACTGCTCCACAATTTTATCCTTAATAATAAACACTAAAATCTTACCCTGAGTTCAGGCTAACCAGTCTATAGTTTCCTGTCTTTTGCCTACTTCACTTCTGAAAAAAAAGTATTACGTTAGCCATTTTCCAGTCATCTCAGACCCTCCCTGGCTCTATGATTTCCTGAAAGATCTCCATCAATGCCTCCATAATCACCTCAGCTATCTTCTTCAGAACTTTGACATATAGTCATAGAGTCACAGAGAGGTAAAGCATGGAAACAGACCCTCTGGTCCATCTTGTACAAGCTGACCAGATATCCTAAATTAATTTAGCTCCATTTGCCAGCATTTGGCCCATATCCCTTCAAACCCTTGCTATTCAAGTACCCATCCAGATACATTTTGAATGTTAGAATTGTACCAGCCTCCACCACCACCTCTGGCAGCTCATTCCATCCATGCAGTTCCCTCTGCATGAAAACGTTGCCCCTTAGATTTATTTTAAATCCAGGGAAAATAGCACCAGCTTCTCACCTTCCTTCATTGAATCCCTACAGTGCTGAAAGAGACCATTCACCTCAACAGGTGTGCATTGAAGAACATTGCACCAAAACAGCCCTACCCCTCCCCGTAATCTCACATGGGAATTTTACTATGGCTAACCAACGTAACCTGCACATCCCTGGACACCAAGGGGCAACTACTAGCATGGCCAATCCACCTAACCATCTGAATGTTTAGATTGTTGAGAGAAAAATAACTTGTTTGTATTAAAGATGATTAATAATGATTAATACCACTTTTTTAATACCAGAGACTGTTTTATTTTAGCTGCAACTGAATTTGACTGAAACCTGGTATTTACTTTTGGATTAAAAGTCAATTTTGTGATCTGCACAGGGTCAATTTAATTAAATTATGACTTGACCTCTGACCATCAACCAAAAAACAAAAAAAATGTGAAGTTCAATTTATGTATACTCTGATGCCAGGCACAAAAATATAAGTTCATACACCAGTAATAATACTGGTGAAACTGTAGAAGTTCAATCAATTTTATAAACATTATTATCATGGAATCAAGTTATGTCAGATTCACTTTCATTGAGGAGGTATTCACACAGTGATGTTGACGTCACTTAGATGCTGAATTCTATGATACGGTCACTATTTTTTCAGACAATTATTTGTACATTTAGTCTTAGAGTATGAGAGATTGAGATTTTATGTTGGAATCTGTTATAAAAATAAATTTGGAGAGCTGTTATTTTTCCTTATATTTATTGTCAACAATAATGTGTGAGACTTTATTTTGAACCGAGGGCATCAGAGCTTTTAATATAATGTTTGGTGCACATTGTTTTTGATTAACACCATTTAAAAGTTATACATCTCTGGAGACTGGAAAAAAAACAGTGCAGATATGAAAAGGAAAAGCAGTCAATTTGCTTATGTAACAATATAATCTTGGAAGCTGCTGATTTTTCAGGGCATGGAGCCCAAAGATTTAAATGTTCAAGTTAAGGAAGACACAGATTTTAGGCTTCTTTCCCTCAGGCCCAATAAAATGGGTCATTTTATTGCTGGATCACAGGTGCTCATGGATTGAAATTCATTTTCCATAATTGCATAAAATGACCATCGGCAACCAGTCTTATTCCTTATCGGAATTTTTTCCCTCTGAAGACTAATTTTGACATCCAAATGTTTATGATGCAGTAAAATCTATGAAGAGGTAATATGAACTGAAAAACTGAACTCCAAAATGTTCAAATGAAATTAAGAACAGGCAGTCCAAGAATTCGAATGAGTTCCGTCCTGGAATCCATTTGCGAGTTTAATTGTACACAAGTTGAAACACAATGCAGAACAGAGTAAAATAGTTGTTTGCAAGTGCATGACATGATTGTATGTAGAGTCTTTAAAATTACACTCCTGCATGGGTTCACATTAATCAAGTACAAGTATAAGTTAGTCAAGCGTGGATAAATTGGGAACCCCCTTTAAATAGTTCCACAAGAAATGTTAATCCATTGAGTAAACTCTTGAATAATTACTTCACAGACTGTATTCTTATCTGTCACCCCCAACTACACTTCTCATCACTTACACATCCCTTCTCTCTCTCTCTCCAAACCCTAGTGCACTGTGGTGCACCAGACTCAACAGTTCCTCTGCTTAGGATCTGCTCCCCACAACCCCCTCCACTTCCCTCATCTAGACCAGCCACCTTTTCCCTTCCACAATTTACAATCTGATCTGCCTCCACCCCCTCCTCCCTCAACATGGACAGGAAAGGTTTAGAGGGATATGTGCCGAATGCAGGCAAATGGGACTAGTTCAGTTTAGGAATACTGATCAGCATGGATAAATTGGGCTGAAGGACGTATTTCTGTGCTATATACCTCTATAACTCTAACTGACCCAATTCACTCCACTCCTAGAATCCCACACCTATTCTCATCCATACCCTTCCAGAAATAATTTTACCTACTACACCAATCTAGGCTAAATACTGCATCCCTTACCCAGCACCAGCAACCCCCCCCCCCCCCCCCCCCCCCCCCCCCCCCACTTGTATCTTGACACCCTTCCTACCTGACACCCTAAATTTTAGGTATCCTACACACCTGGCATCCTACTCTGTATCCACCTGGTATAAACCGACCTGCTACTCTACCCACCTTGACATCCTATTTCCCCAGCCATCTAGCACTCTACATCACACTTACCTTATATACCACTGTTAAAGTGACTGTCTGAGATTCTGAACCATTAAATTTCAGAATGTGGCAACTGACTGTTTGAAAATGAGGCAATGTTGCCTTCCCCTGACAGTTCTGCATCACAGGAGAACTGTTAGAATGGAAGTATGGCTCCACATTTCTGAAGGAGACCTGATTTGAAGCGCCTGTCAGAAATGGAGAGCTTCCAATTTTTGTAAAAATAATGGATGGTGTGGCAAATTGTGTGAGACTGTCACAACTCAGAAATCCAGTATTCTCATTTCTGTCATTTTCGTGATGACTGATCCCATACAGTTGAAAATAGTAAATGGAATATACCATAGAAAAATCATTTTTCCTGATATTTATTGTCAACAATAATGTGTGAGAATTTACTTTTAAACTAGGGTGCCAGAGTTTTTATATAACAATGTTTGATGCACGTATTCCTGTTTTTCATAATATTAACACCATTTAAAAGCTATGTGTCTCTGGAGACTGGAATACCAGTGCAGATTGGTAGGAAAAACTAATATGCAGAGAATTGCTTAAATGCTAAAAGATGGAAAGTATAGATTAAGAAGGAACATTTGTGGTCTTGTCAATACATACTGACAGTTCACTTGCAGATGCAGCAAGGTATTAGGAAGGCTCATGGAATGTTAGCCTTTATTGCAAGAGGATTTAAGTACATGAATCGGGATGTCTGCCTTTAAACATATAAGAGCTTGGTTAGGCCACACTTGGAGTATTGACCAGAAGACTATAAGACATAGGAGCAGAAATTAGGCCATTCAGTGCATCCAGTCTACTCTGCCATTCAATCATGGCTGCTACATTTCTCATCCCAATTCTCCTGCCTTGTCCCCATAACGCTTGATTCCCTTGATCCCATTGATACTCAAGAACTTATCTATCTTATTCTTTAATACATTCAGTGACCTGACCTCCACAGCCTTCTGTGGCAGTGAATGCCGTAGGTTCACCACTCTCTTATCCCTTATCTCTATTCTAAAAGGTCTTCCATTTACTTTAAGGCTATGCCCTCAGGTCCTACTAATGGAAACATCATCCCAACTCTACTCTGTCTAGGCCATTCAGTATTCTGTGAGTTTCAATTAGAACGCCTCTCATCCTTCTAAACTCCATTGAGTATAAACCCAGAGTCCTCTAATGTTCCTCATATGTTAAGTTTTTCATTCCTGGGACCATTCTCATGAACCTCCTCTGAACATGCTCCACGACCAATGCATCCTTCCTGAGATATAGGGTCCAAAACCACGCACAATACTCCAAATGTGGCCTGACCAGAGCCTTAGAGAGCCTCAGAAGTACATCCCTGCTTTTATATTCAAGTCCTCTCAAAATAAATGCCATTGTTGCATTTGCCTCCCAAACTACTGATTCAACCTGCAAGTTTACCTTGAGACAATTATATTAGAACTTCCAAGTGTCTTTGCACTTCAGACTTCTGAATTTTCTCCCCATTTAGAAAATAGTCCATGCCTCTATTCTTCCTACTAAAGTGCATGACCTCACACTTTCCCACATTGTACTTCATCTACCACATCTTTACACACTCTCCTAATCTGTCCAAATTCCTCTGCAGCCTTCCCGCCTCCTCAATGTTACCTATCCCTCTACCTATTTTTGTATCATCTGCAAATTTAGCTAGCATGCCCTCAGTTCCTTCATCTAGATTGTTAATGTATACAGTGAAAAGTTGTGGTCCCAATACTGAGCCTTGCGGAACACCACTTGTCACAGGCTGCCATTCCGAGAAGGACCCTTTTATCCTGACTCTCTGCTTTCTACCAGGCAGTCAAGCCTTCATCCATGCTAGCATCTTGTCTCTAACACCATGAGCCCTTATCTTACTCAGTAGACTCCTGCGTGGTACCTTGTCAAAGGCTTTCTTGAAGTCCAAGTGAATAACATCCATTGACTCTCCTTGGCCTAACCTGCTTGTTACTTCTTCAAAGAATTCTCGCAGATTTGTCAGGCGTGACCTGCTCTTGATGAAACCATGCTAATTTGGCCCTATTTCACTATATACTTCTAAGTATTCAGAAAGCTCATCCTTCGTAATGAATTCCAGGATCTTATCTACAACCAAGGTTCGGCTAATTAATCTGTAAGTTTCCATCTTTTGCCTTAGTCCCTTTTTAAATAGGAGTCTCATGTTAGCAATTTTCAAGTCCTCTAGGCCCCTCCCAGATTCTAGTGATTCCTGAAAGGTCACCACTAATGCCTCCAGTATCTCTTCAGCTATCTCCCTTAGGGGGTTTAGTCCATCTCATCCAGGTGATTTATCCACCATCAGGCCATTCAGGTTTTCAAATACCTTCCCCTCGGTGATGGCCACCATACTCAGCTTTGCCCCTCACTGTCTCAAAATTTTGTGAAATTACTCGTGTCTTCCATCACGAAGGCTGACGCCAAGTAATTATTCAGTTCCTCAGACGTTTCCTTGTTCCCCACTACTATCTCTCCAGTATATTTTCCAGAAGCCCAATGTTCACCTTTGCCTCTCTCCCGCCCTTTATATATCGAAAGAAACTCTTACAGTGTTATTTATGTAATTGGCTAGCTTACCCTCATACTTAATCTTCCCTCTCCTTATTTCTTTTTTGCTGCCCTCTGCCGTTCATGACATTATCTTTTTTCTCTTTTGCTTTTATTCTATCCCAGATCTCTCTAGTCAGCCATGGCTGCCTCATTGTCCCTATACCACGCTTTCTTTTCCTCAGAATGAATCTCTGTTGTGTCATCCTAATTACTCCCAGAAACTCATGTGATTGCTGTTCCACTGTCTTTCCTGCAAGACTCCTCTCCCAGTCAATTCTACTTAGCTCCACCTTCATGTCTCTGTTGTTGCCTTTATTCAGCGGTAATACCCATTACCTCTGATTCTATCTTCTCCCTCTCAAATTGCAGAGTAAATTCAATCATATTGTGATCACTGCCTCCTTAGAGTTCCTTCACCTTAAGCTCCCTTATCAGGTCTGCCTTATTGCACAACACTAAATCCAGTATTGCCTGTTTCCTAATGGGATTCTGGATCAGTGGTGCTGGAAGAGCACAGCAGTTCAGGCAGCATCTGAACTGCTGTGCTCTTCCAGCACCACTGATCCAGAATCTGGTTTCCAGCATCTGCAGTCATTGTTTTTACCTGTTTCCTAATGGGGTCCACCACAAGCTTCTCCAAGAGATCACCTCATAAACATTTCACAAATTCATTTTCTTGCAATTCATTTCCAACCTGACTTTCCCAGTCCACCTGCATATTGAAATTCCCATGATCACTGTAACTTTGCATTTTCTACAGATCTTTTCCATGTCTTGGTGTACCTTGAGCCCCAGCTCCTAACTACTATTTGGAGGTTTTTTCCACTTTTGCAGTTCCTCAATTCTGCCCACACAGATTATATACCATGTAGCCCTACTTCATTTCTTACTATTGATGTAATTTCATTTCTTACTAATAAGACAATACCACCCCCTCTGCCCACTGGCCTATCTTTTTGATAGAATGTTTTTGATAGAATATTCAGTTCCCAAACCTGATCCCCTTGAAGTCATGTCTCCATAATACCCACCACATCATACCTGCCAATTTCAATCTGCGCCACAAGCTCATTTACCTTACTCCTTATACTGCCTGCATTCAGATATAACATCTTCAGTCCTATACTAACCGTCCCTCTTCTCATTGTCACTTATTTATCCTGTGTGCTTGTTGTTTGATTGCTAAACCTCTCCAAGCACTTTGTCCTATTTGTGTCTGTGCTGGAGATTTTCATAACCTCTCCTGAGTTCTGCACTCTTACCTCTTCCTATAATTTGGGTTTTCAAATTTCGTCAATAACTGACAGCCCCAGCCCCTGCCCCCGTTTAGTTTAAAGCCCTATCTACAGCCCTAATTAAGCGATTCACTAGGACTCTGGTCCCAGCAAAATTCAAATGAACACCATCTCACCAGAACAGCTCCCTTCTTCCCCAGTACTGGTGTCAGTGTCCATTGAATTCAAACTCATTTCTCCCGCACTAATCTTTGAGCCACACATTTATCTGCTTAATCTTATTGACCCTGTGCCAATTAGATCGTGGCTTAAGTTGTAATCCAGAGATTATTACCTTTTACGTTCTGCTTTCTAATTTATATCCTAACTGTTCATTCTCCCCTAGCAGAACCTTTGCCCTACTTTTATCTATGTCATTAATATCTACATGGACAATGTCCACGGGATCTTTTACTCTCCTACTCTAAGTTCCTCTGAAGCCCAGATGAGATATGCTGAACCTGAGCACCAGGCAGGCAACACAGCCTTCACGACTCTCAATGTTGGTATTATGAAGATGTGGGAGTACTGTATCTTAAAGAAAGTTAAAAACTAGCAGAACTGCCTGACAGCACCAAGTGTTCTGAACAAGATGCAATGTAAACTTTTGGTCCAGCAGCTAGTGTAGCTGGTTGCCAGGAGACAAAAACAAATTTGAATTGGGCCAATCGGTTTAAATTATACCCAAAAAAATCCAGACTTCAATAAAGTTTCAATTTAGTATATTGACAATATTAATACTTGCACAGTTGAGGGAGACCTGCCAAAAGACCAACAGATATAGGCTATTAGTAAGAACTCTCTGAGAGGTACCTGTCTCGAGAAGGAGTTTGCACAGAGCAAAAAACATTGGCACCAATCTGGAGAAAAGTTTTACAGAGGAAGATACAAAAGGAAGATTCGACAGCTACCTGGTTTTGAAATTTGAATTTTCAGTAAATCTTAATTGGGGGTTATCAGACTAGTCTTATAGAAGGGAAAGTGAAAAATAAGGTAGAGGAAGGAGTTATAAATAGTTGTTCATTACCCATTCTCTGTATATCTCAAGAAAAAAAGTTGTTCATTTTTACTTTAAACAGTTCTTGGCCTCTCGAATTTTCACAGATTACCGCATGGAGTAAATCTTTTCTGTGTTAAGGTTTAAATTAGCAGGGGGTTTTGCCCTGTGTCGTAACAGCTTGGGGGTTCGTCATTGGGATTTGAACTGGTTTAGCCAGATTTGAATGGATTTGGGAGTATGAAAACTTCCAGCAGGTTAGTGTCCGAGATGTTTAACTAAAATGTAGGTGAGACCATTTGATTAATTTCAGAGATTTGTGGTCACTGTGATTAAGAGTGAAAGAAATGGCTCTTGAAATTGCTGAAGAGATTCTGGGATTTGCAGATGATTCTCAATTTTGCCAAGAAAGTTTAGAATGAAAGAAGAAGGCCATACTTTTAGAATTAGCAAAGAAATTAGATTTGGGTTTAACCAAGGACAAAACTCAAGCTGAAATTGTAAGGGAATTACTCCAACACGTAGTGTGTCAGAGAAACAGACAAGTGCAGTCAAGGTAGAAAAACTTTAATTACAATTGAGAAAAATGGAGTTAGAAGATAAACAGAGAGAGAGAGAGAGAAGAAAGAGAGAGAAGGTTATTAACTGAGCTAAGAGAGAGAGAGGAAAGGGAGAGAGAAAGGGAGAGAAGAAAGGAAGAGAGAAAGTGCGAGAGAAGAGAGAGAGGAAAGAAAAAGAGAGAAGGTTTGCAGATGAGCAAACAGACAGAGAATTTGAAATTGAGAAGTTGTGACCGAGTCAGTAAAGTCAAATTAAAATGATGAAGATTAAAAGGGAAAGTAGTGATATATACAAATATTTCAAAACTCAGCCACATTTTGATAATGAAAATGTTGAAGCCTTCTTTATTTCATTTGAAAACTTGGCTAGGCAAATGGAGTGGTCGGAGGATTCATGGGTAATACTAGTTCAGACTAAACTGGTAGGCAGAGCTAGTGAGGTATTTGCTGCACTGTCAGATGACAGGTCAAGAGATTATGAAGAGGTTAAACAGGCTATTTTAAATGCTTATGAATTGGTACCAGAAACCTGGATTACAGAGGAACCTTGATTATCCGAATGAGATGGGCAGGGACTATTTCGTTCGGATAATTGAATATTCGGTTAATCACTTCAATGCCTTTCCTCTGGGGCTCGGAGTTTTCTATTATGTCAGCTCCCCGTTCAGGAGACTAGCAGCAGCACAGCATGCGCGAGCCCTTGGCCGTCCCCCAAACCCCATCCAACACTGCTTCCCAACATCGCACCCACCCCCCCGCGATGTGCCCCCGTCAGCCCCCAACATCATATCCCGCCGGCCCCAGCTCAGACTTTTGTTGAGTTTGAAAGAATTAAACATAACCATTTTTATAGGTGAATGTATGCTTTAAAAATAGATAGAACCTTTGAGATTTGACAAGTGATTATTCTGCTGGAGGAGTTTAAAAACTCACTTCCAGAGATAGTAAGAATTCATGCAGAGGAAAAGAAAGTTCAGGAAGTGAGAAGGGCAGCAGAATTAGCAGATGAATTAGCATATTTTGGTGCATAAGACAAGCTTCTGGCCAGAATTTCATCTTGTGAGGGATAGAAATTTTGAGAAGGGAAGATCCTACACTAGAAAACCAAGAGCAAAAAACACTGTCAAGAATTTACCGCAGGATAAAAAAGAGGCCCAAGAGGGTGGAAAGCAGGTGAAAGGCCTTGGAGCTCTCACTGTGGTAAAATGGGACGCATAAGGTCATAGTGCTAGTCATTAAAGATTAAAGAAAGGCACTGAGGGAAAATATGTGGCAAAAAGGTTTAGCCAGTGGCAGAAGTGAAGATGGTAAAGAAGACTTCAAAAAGAGCTGAGGAGCTGGAGGAGAGTGCACAACGTAGACAGAGGCTGGGTATAGAGTTAGTACCTGATCCCCACAAAGAATTTGCCACTGTAGATAAAGTTTATTCAGAAAGAACAGTGGGGCGAAGGACAAGAAGTTTTAATTTTGAGAGATGTAGGATCAAACCAGTCACTGATTGTAAAGGATGAGCGAATATGCACTCTTTCTGATCTGTTAAGTGAGAGTGTGGTAATTTGTGGGATAGATGGTCAGAAATTTAGTGTTCCCCTATGTAAGGTCAGATTGGAGTGCCAACTCAAGACTGGGGAAGTTACAGTGGGAGTGATTGACAGAGTGTTAGCTCCAGTAATTCAGTTTGTTCTTGGGAATGATTTAGCAGAATCCAAGGTGTGAGTGTCACCCCTTGTTGTGGAAAAGTCCATGGAAGACCAAGAAACTGAGGAGTTAAAACAGAAATATCCTGGTATTTTCACAGACTGTGTGGTAACCAGATCCCAATGTTATAAGTCACAGCATGGAGCAAAAAGTAAAGAAAAAGATGAAGGAGTTATGGTTCAGTTAGCAGATACCCTGTTTGACATAATGGTGCAGGAAAAACCTGAACAGGCAGAGGGTCCGACAGAAGTGTTTAGCCCTGAAAGGCTAAGAGACTTGCACAGCAAGACAAGACCATAAAAGATATACTTGTGAATGCGTACTTTGAAAAGAAGGCTGAGAATATTCCAAAAGGTTATTATCTGAAAGATAGAATCCTAAGACAGAAATGGAGACCACGGCAATGCAGAGGAGAAATGGGTCAAAGCACTCCAGATTCTGTTGTCCGCAGTATACAGACAGGAAGTGCTACGAGTAGCACATGAACTCCCTATAGGAGGTCAACGAGGGGTGCGAAAGACTCAAGTTAAGATACAAAAGCATTTTTACTGGCCTGGAATGTACAAGGATGTAGTTAACTTTTGCCGAATATGTCACTGATGCCAAATGGTAGGTAACCCACAGGTTGTAATAAAACCAGCACCTTTGTTGGCAATTCCCACAATTATAACCCTTTCACGCAGGTATTGATTGATTGTGTAGGTCCCCTTCTGAGACCTAAACATGTGAACCAGTACTTGTTAACCATAATGGATGTCTACCAGATTTCCAGAATTCCATTATGGAATATCAAGGCAAAAAGATAGGAGACGAATTAGCAGTTTTCTTCACATGGTATGGAGTACCATAGAAATTCAGTCAGACCAAATTTTACTGCTAGGCCGTTTAAGGAGGTTATGGATAGCTTAGGTATACAGCACTTTAAATCTAGTGCGTATCATCCTGAATCCCAGGGAGTTTTAGAAAGATGGCATTAGACCTTGAAGACCATGTTAAGAGCATATTGTCAGGATTACCCAAATGATTGGGGTAAATGTATCCCACTTGTATTGTTTGCCATTAGAGATACCCTAAATGAATCTACTCAGTTCATTCCCTTTCAGTTAATATTTGGACATGAAGTGAGAAGTCTTTTGAAATTAATTAAAGAAAAAAATACAGGACCAAAGTCGGAGATCTCACATTTGGATTATGTATCAGAGGTGGAGAGACTAAATCGAGTAGGTGAGTTAGCTGAACAGCACTAAAAGAAGGCACAGTGTAGAATGAATCAGGTGGCAGATAAAAGCTCTGAGACAAGGACACTTTCCCGAGGGGATGGCGTGTTAGTACTGGTAGCAGTGATAGGAGATCCCTTCAAAGCCAGGTGTAGTGGTCCCTATCAATTTCAGAAAAAGTAGAGTCAGTTGAACTATCTAGTAAAGAAGCCACATAGAGAAAAAAAGGTTTCGGGTATATCATGTGAACATGTTGAAACATACTATTTCGAGAGAAAGAACTGGAGAAACAGATTTTTGTTACTGCCCTGCCGAGTGAGGAATCATATCGATTAAAAAAATGAAAAAGTCCTTGAGGAGTAGGATAGGTTAGGGAGCTATCTGTCTCGGGAGCATAGGACACAGTTGAAAGATTAATTACTGCATTATAATGATCAGATGGGGAGGACCAATGCTATTGTACATGAAGTACATGTAAGGAATACTGCTCTGATAAAACTGAACCCCTATTGGCTTAATCCTTTCAAAGCCAGATGGGTCCAGAGGAGGTGGAGGACATGCTGGACGAGGTATAAATGGGTAGAAGTTGAGATTATGTGTATGTTAGGGTAATGTGTTTAAAGAATAGAGTAGTCATCTTTTCATTATGATGGTTGATTTTTTTCTTAAGAGGGGAGGTGCTGTGAAGATGTGGGTGTACTGTACCTTTAATAAAGTTAAAAACTAGCAAAACTACGTGACAGCACCAAATGTTCTCAACAAAATACAATATAAACTTTTGGTCCAGCAGCTATCGTAGCTGGCTGCCAAGAGACAAAAACAAATTTGAATTGGGCGAATCTCAGCTTAAATTATACCTCTAAAAATACCAGACTCTAATCAAGTTTGAACTTAGTACATTGACAATTTAAAAAACCAATGACCCAATCCAATGATTTAGGGAATAAGACCAAGAAAACTTGAACAGTTGAGGGAGAACTGCCAAAAGACCAATAGATGTAGACTGCGAGTGCAAACTCTCTGAGTGGTAGCTGTCTCGAGAAGGAGTTTGCACAGAGCAAAAAACATTGACACCAACCTGGAGGGCAAATCTACTGGGGAAGATACAAAAGGAAGATTCGACAACTGCCTGGTTTTGAAATTTGAATTTTCAGTCAACCTCAATCGGGGGTTTATCAGACTAGTCTTATCCAAGGGAAAGTAAAAGATAGGTTAGAGGAAGGAGTTGTAAATACTTGTTAATTAATTATTCTTTGTTATACTTTAAGAAATAAACTTGTTAATTTTCACTTTAAATAGTTCTTGTTAGCTTGAATTTTCATAGATTACTGCAAAGGGTAAATCTTTTCTGTGTTATAGGTTTAAATTTGTGGGGGTGGGGATTAACTCTGTGTCATAACACCGATCACAGAGAACAGTGTCTATGCTTCTATTTATGCTATCACCAATTACACTAACACTTCTCTTTTCTCCCCCAACCTTGAATGGCTCTCTGCACCATGGTGTTGCGGTCAGTTGGTTCATCCTCCCTCCAGTCTCCATTCCCGTCCATACAGGGAGCAAAACTCTTGAAGCTATTGCACAAGGACAAGGATTGAGGCTCCTGAAAATCTACCTCTTGGATCCTTCTACCTTCCTCACTCACAGCCACACCCTCCTATCCCTGACCGCTGGCTGAATTCAAGTTAGTCAGTTTACAGGGTGTGACTGTCTCTAGAAACACAGTGGCAAGGTAACTCTCCCTCTCCCTGATGTGTCATAATGTTTGAAGCTCAGAGTCCAGCTCATCAACTCTGAGCCAAAGTTCTTCCAGAAACCAAACTTTACTGGAGACATGTTTACTGAGAACCACAATGGGGTCCACCAGTTCCCACATCATGCAGAAACAACAAATCATCTGACCCTCCATAATATTTTATTTAATTTAATTAGTTCTGAATTTTAAAAAAAATTATGACTGTTTTTATAGCTCTGTTTATGCAAATTATAATCAATAAATAAGTTGTATCCAATAAATTAAAAAGGTTTAATTTAACAGATTTGAATTTAGTAGACGCTTAATTAGCCAATCAAATCATAGGCCTCCTGTGACTTTACCTTCCAGTTTCCCACTCAGACTCGATCACTATCACTTACCTTCCCAGGCTGCTCTCCGCTCAGCTCATCTCCTGAAACACAATTTTGGTCTTCTTATCTCAAGACATGTTATTGTAATAGAGGAGTGCAAAAAAGCTTCACCAAACTTGTTCCCAGGGTGGCAGGAATTTCCTGTGAAGAGAGAGTAGGCAAACTGTCCCAGTATTGCCTTCAACTTTAAAGATTGAGAAGTGACCTCATTGAAACCTATAAAATACTTAAAGACATAAACAGGATAGGTGCAGCTAAAATATTTCCCCAGGTTGAAGAGTTTAATAACCAGGGGTCACAATTTAAAAATGAAAGAGTGCAACTTCAGTCTAAGATGAGGAGGAATTATTTTACTCAGAGGGCTGTGCACCTTTAGAATTTTTTGCCATGGAGGACCCTGGAAGCTTGGTCTTTTGAGTGATACAGTCATTGAGCCATAGAGATGTGCAGCACAGAAACAGACCCCTCGGTCCAACTTGTCCATTCTGACCAGATATCCAAACCCAATCTAGTCCCACCTGCTAGCCCCCGGCCCATATCCCTCCAAACCCTTTCTATTCATATACTCATCCAAATGCCTTTTAAATGTTCCAATTGTACTACCCTCACCACTTCCTCTGACAGCTCATTCCATACACGTACCACTCTCTGCATGAAAAAGTTGCCCCTTAGGTCTCTTTTATATCTTTCCCCTTTCACCCTAAACCTATGCCCTCTGGTTCTGGACTCCCCCACCCCCACTTGTCTATTTATCCTATCCATGTCCCTCATAATTTTGTAAACCTCTATAAGGTCACCCCGTAGCCTCCGATGCTCCAGGGAAAACAGCCCAGCCGGTTCAGCCTCTCCTTATAGGTCAAAGCCTCCAACCCTGGCAAAATCCTTGAAAATCTTTTCTGAACTATTTCAAGTTTCACAACATCTTGAGGAAGGAGACCAGAATTGCAAGCAATATTCCAACAGTGGTTTAATCAATGTCTTGTACAGCTGCAACATGACCTCCCAACTCCTATACTCAATACTCTGACCAATAAAGGAAAGCATACCAAACGCCTTCTTCACTATCCTATCTATGTGCAACTCCACTTTCAAGGAGCTACAAACCTGCACTCCAAGGTCTCTTTGTTCAGCAACACTCCCCACGACCTGACCATTAAATGTATAAGTCCTGCTAAGATTTGCTTTCCTAAAATGCAGGACCTCGCACTTATCTGAAATAAACTCCATGTGCCACTTCTCAGCCCATTGGCCCATCTGATCAAGATCCCATTGTAATCTGACATAACTTTCTTTGCTGTCCACTATACCTTCAATTTTGGTGTCATCTGCAAGCTTACTAACTGTATCGCTTATGCCCACATCCAAATCATTTATATAAGTGATGAAAAGTAGTGGACCCAGCACTGATCCTTGTGGCACTCCACTGGTTATGGGCCTCCAGTCTGAAAAACAACCCTCCACTAACACCCTCTGTCTTCTACCTTTAAGACAGTTCTGTATCCAAATGCCAATTTTCACTGTATTCTGAGAGTTTGTTTAAGGTAGATAGGTTTCTGATTACCAGTGGCATATAAGGTTATGGAATTGGGGTGAGTAAAAGGCATTGAGGTGTTTGATGAGCCATGACCGTATTGAATGGCAGTGCAGGCTCAACAGGTTGAAAGGCATCTTCCTGTTCTTAGGTCTTATTTTCCAATTTGCCAAAACCAGAATTGTCCACAAACAAATGTCTTCAAAAGCAGATTCCTGTAAGTGCCATAAAGCAATGCTTTCCTTTCAGTTAATAAAAATGAACCCAGATCTACTTCAAACAACAAGAATTTCTCTCAGACTTCTCTAAAACTTTATAACAGAAACAAACACTTACCTAGTTTTATCACTGTGCCATTTTCAGTTTTCCTTTCTGTTACGGTGTCACTTTTCCTGAATGTCACCTAAGGACCTCAGTGCTAAGTTATGCATGAACACAAGGATTAGGAGAAGTCGACTATTTTCCTCTCAAGCCCATGTTGCTGGTTTGGCCATCCATATTTGCCCCCGAGAAGCCCCCAAACATCTTCAATGCTTCATGATTCTGTTCATCATAATGTTAGAAATGGGGATTTTAACTGATGTGCAACAAATTCGTTCATTCAACACTCCTCAAGTACTGAAGAAGTCCATATCCGTATACAGCAAGATTAATGGAATATTCATGCTTGAGCTTATAAGTGGCAGGAATGTTAATGCTACAAAAGTTTAATGTCCATATCCAACAAGAGAGAATCAAAAAATCTCCCCTTGATCTCATTGCTGAATCCCTAAATATCAACACCCTATAGGGTTACCATTAACTATAAACTGAACTGGAACAGCGACAGTTAGGGTTACCATTAACTATAAACTGAACTGGAAATGCTGCGGCTGGAAGAGCAGATCAGAGACTGGGAATTCTGCAACCAACAACCCACTTCCTGAATCCCTAGTGCCTGTTCATCTCCTACAAGACACAAGTCAGGATTGTGATGGACTTAAATGGATGAATGGACTTAAATGGATGGACTTAAATTAATCACATAAGATTGTCAAGAACATTTTAAACATCTAAAGGCAATCGTTTGCAATTCAGTGCCATTTCTATTTGCAGTCCAGAGCTTGGTGTTTTCTTTATCTTTGTCATTTACCATTACCAAACCCAAATCCACACTGTCGCTATTTTTGAAATAATTTGATCACAGGATACCACTGTTTTGTTTTGACCCATTTTGTGAAAGTATGTTGATTTCAAGTTACGCTACAAAAATTGATGTTTTAATCAAAGAATGCAAAGTCCCTAACTTACCTGTCAGATTCAAGCTAACAGAAAAAACTGATCAGGTTCCTGTACTTAAATAAGTAAATTCCATTCATAATTAAATAGCTATGAACATACAGGTTTTTTTTTTAGATTACTTACAGTGTGGAAACAGGCCCTTCGGCCCAACAAGTCCACACCGACCCGCCACCCACCCATACATATACCCCTTACCTAACACTACGGGCAATTTAGCATGGCCAATTCACCTGACCCACACATCTTTGGACTGTGGGAGGAAACCGGAGCACCCGGAGGAAACCCACGCAGACATGGGGAGAACGTGCAAACTCCACACAGTCAGTCACCTGAGGCGGGAATTGAACCCAGGTCCCTGGTGCTGTGAGGCAGTAGTGCTAACCACTGTGCCACCTTGTCTCCTAGTTAAAACTCTAACTCCCTTCTAAAACACTTACACATGTATAGATGGGCAGACACAAATAAGCAAAAAACAATTTGTTTTATGCACAGTATGAAGAAAATCTAGGTACCACAATTCAGTAACACCATCCTTCAGGTTTGCTAAGATGATCCTTTTGCTTGCCAGGATCTTTTTTGTTCTTCAATCTCCTTTCTCAAGAATCTTCACTTTTTTTTTAAACAGGAGGCACAGGACACCTAACTGCAAAATACCTTACTTACTGTATAAAGGCAACTGCTTATAGCAACTGAAGAAAGGGAAGCACAACTATTCCTTCTAGAGGTCTAAAGACTTCACACTGTTATTCACATTCACATGTTGTTCAGTTAACCAGGAACCCAGAATTGTGATCAAGTTGATGATCTTTGGGCTCCATGTCCAATTACAATTGAATATACATATCAGCTACCTGTTTATAGAATCCCTAAAGTGCAGAAGCAGGCCATCTGGCCCATCAAGTCGACATTGACCCTTCCAAAGAGCATCCCATCCACACCCACTTCACCTACCCTATCCCTGTAATCTTGCATTTCCATGGCTAATCCACCTAGCCTGCACATTCCTGGACACTGTGGGCAATTTAGCATGGCCAATCCACCTAACCTGCAAATCTTTGGACTGTGAACTTTATTGGCAGCCAAATCTCACAATACATACACAACACATCTCAGAACCATTTAAAAAAAAACTTCCTCCAATGAGACCTTGGAGTGCAGGTTCATAATTCCTTGAAAATAGAGTCCCAGCTAGTCAGAACAGTGAAGAAGGTGTTTGGTATGCTTGCCTTTATTGGTCAGTGCATTGAGTATAGGAATTGAGAGGTCATGTTGAGCCTGTACAGGACATTGGTTGGGCCACTTTTGAAATACTGCATGCAATCCTGGTCTCCCTGGTATAGGAAGAATGTTGTAAAATTTGAAAAATTAGATTACTTTCCGTGTTGGAAACAAACCCTTCGGCCCAACAAGTCCACACCGATTCTCCAAACATCAACTCACCCAGACCCATTCCCCTACATTTATCCCTTCACCTAACACTACGGGCAATTTAGCATGGCCAATTCACCTAACCTACATAATTTTGGACTGTTGGAGGAAACCGGAGCACCCGGAGGAAACCCATGCAGACACGGGGAGAATGTGCAACCTCCACAGAGACAGTTGCCTGAGGCGGGAATTGAACTTGGGTCTCTGGCGCTGTGAGGCAGCAGTGCTAACCACTGTGCCACTGTGCTGCCCACATGCCAACGTGCTGCCCACATAGTGGGTTCAAAAAAGATTTACAAGCATGTTGCCAGGGTAGGAGGATTAGGGAAAGGCTGAATAGGCTGAGGCTATTTTTCCTGGAGTGTTGGAAGCTAAGGGTTATGAACCTGATAGAGGTTCATAAAATCACAAAGGACATGGATATGGTGAAAAGACAAGGACTTTTCCTGGGGTGGAGGAGTCCAAAACTGGAGGACAAAGGTTTAAGGTGAGAAGGGAAAGCTTTAAACTGGATATAAGGTGCAACTTATTCCACGCAGAGGATGATGCATGTATGGAATGAGCTGCCAGAAGAAGTAGAGGAGGCTGGTACAATTACAACATGTAAAAGTGTTTGGATCAAGCCAGACCCCTTCAAAACATTTCAAGAATGTAGCCTGGACCTTAATTTTGCTAGTTGCTTTAAGCAGGTGCAGAGTGGATATTTCATGAGAGAATCAGCTGGTCAAACCACTTAATTTCAAACAAACAGAATTTATATACACAATTAACAAATGAAACACAAACACCAAATGAAACACAAACAAAAGAGAACAGAATACCAATAATTTAACCTATCTGAAAACCCAACAGATCATCCCAATTTAATGATGCCTGGCACAAAAAGTAAAATCAAGCACACGGTCTTACAGGAGAGAAGTCACAGAAAGAGAAGGGTCAGCATGGACTTGCTGCTTTGGATCCAGAAGCTTTTCCAACTGCCTGACCACCTTCAATTAATAGGCATACTGCCAAAACCAAATTAAACCAGAGAAAACCTGAGTTTGGAGAACTGGTCAGTTCCCTTTCATTGTACAAGTTGTTTTTTTTAAACTTGAATGCCTTTTTGCTGAGGCAGTATCTGTTAGCTATAATCAAACTGGCCTTAAAACCTTCAACTTAGACCTTTTAGAGTCTGTGTCTTTTTCAACCTCTGAAAAAAACAAGGACAACATAATCTTGTTAAATGAGCAGCATCATCACACTGCCAATATCCAAGTATGGCTTCAATTTAAAACCCTTCAATTTTGAAATGTTAGTACTCTACCCCGACGCATAGACACTACATTGAACATAACCATGAAACATGCACTACCACATTTTGTTTCAGTCTGTTTGACTCCTGGCACTGTTTCTCATTCAAGTCTTGGCAATACAGCAATCACATTCTCTCATCCTGCCTCATGCACAATTTTCAAATTGAATGGCTGTAACAACAAGCTCCATCTAAACAGTCTGGCAATTTTCTCCTTAAGTTTCTCCAGAGACTTTAATGGGTTATGATCACTGTACATGATTGTCTTAGATACATTACTGGTAACATACACATTGAAATGTTTTAACGCCAACACCAAGCTCAAAGTTTCCTTCTCAATTGTCAAATATATTTGCTGATGAATGTTCAGTTTCCTGGGGAAGTATTCAAGAGGTCTTTCTATCTTCTCATTGTCTTCCTAAAAGAGACAGTGTATTGACACCTACATCACTTGCATCGATAGCCATCTTAAATGGATTTGTGTAATTAGGTGTGGCTAATACTGGGGCAGTGGTTAACTTACCTTTCAGGCTGTCAAATGACTTTGGACAGTCTGCTGTTCACTGAAACTTCTTGTCCTTTAGAAATTCAATGGGTGGAGCAGCCACACTGCTAAAATTTGGTATGAATTTTTAATAAAATCTACTCAATCTCAGGAACCATAGTACTGCTCTTTTTGTCGATGGTAAGGGAAACTCTCTGATTACCTTTGTTTTTGCAGCTTGTGGGGCCATTTGTCTATGTCCAATCACATGACCTTGGAAGGTGACTAGGACTTTAGCAAATTCACTTTTAGCCAGGTTTATCACCAAGCCTGCCTTCCAAAGTTGATTGAACAAGTCTGACAAATGTTACAATGTTCCTTCCATGTGTGACTAAACACCACCAGGTCATCTACAGAAACAACACAATTGGGTAATCCAGCAATGACCTTATTGGTTAGTCTCTGAAATGTGGCTGGTGCATTTTTCATACCAAAAGGCATATCTTTAAACTGATACAGTCCATTTGGCATTACAAAAGCTGAAATTGCCTTCGTTCTTTCTGAGAAAGGTACCTGCCAGTTTCCTCTCAGCAAGTCCAAATTAGATATATAAGTTGCTTGCCCCACTTTTTCAACACAGTCTTCTAAATGCAGAATCAAATGTGCATCAGTTTTTGTAACTGCATCGACTTTGCGATAGTTCACACATGACTGTTGGGTACCATCAGGTTTTGGCACTATTGTTTTGGGTGAGCTCTAGTCATTGTAACTCAACTTCGCTTTTGTCATCTTAGAGCATGCATTCAAACACCTTTTGAGCCTGTGCCAACTTTAGATTATGCCTGAAAGGATGTTGCTTAATCTGAACAGCTGCTCCTATATCTAAATAATACATAATTAAGTTAGTACTTCCCAGCATATTTCCTCATATCTCCCCATGTGATAGTAATAACTCCTTCAGGTCATTTCAATTTCAACATGGAAGGTAACTTCCTCATTGTCCAATTTAATTTGAGGAATGCCCAGTTCAGAATCCTCTGAACTTCTTTAACCAATAACACATAATCCTCTTGCTTTCCTTCTCTGTCACAATACCCTTTTGAGCATATTTACATGTCACATTCTGTGAGATTTCTTTCTGTCATGAGTCCTTATGAAATAGCTTGCCTGATTCAATTTCCTTTCAAATTGATGAATCCATTAAACATTGCTTTTAAAGGTTCACCTATCACTGGAAATAAAACCAACACTTTATCCCACTTATCAAAATTGTAAGTTTTTGATTTTTGTCTGCTTCCCATTTCATTGCATGCTGTGATTCTTTTAAATGTTGTATAGCCAACTCCCCCACTCTATTTAATCATTCCCTAAAATCTGACACATAGTCCAAATATGTGGTCTCTGAATACTCGCTTACAAATTTCTTTAACAATTTTAGCAGTCCTCTCACTTCATGCCCACAAACTAATTCAAATGGACCCAATTTGGTTGATTCAGTTGGTGTATCTCTGATCGCAAAAAGTACAAACAGAATTGCCTAATTCCAATCATCTGGACAGTCTTGACTATAAGCCCTCAATAGGGCCTTTAATATCTGATGCCATCTTTCTAGCACTTCCTGCAATTCTGGATGTACACAGTAGATTTGGATTGTTTATTCCGAAGCTGTCCATAACTTCCTTGAATAATTTTGATGTGAAGTTTGACCCTTGATCTGATTGTATCTTTGTGGGTAGTCCATATCTAGTGAAAAATTTGAGTCATTCGTCTACAATCCTTCAGCTGTGAGATTGCATAATGCAACGGCCTCTGGAAATCTAGCCGACACGCCCATTATTGTTAACAAATACTGATTCCTACTTCTTGTTTTAGGTAAGGGTCCTATGCAATCAATTAAGGTTCTTGTAAAAGATTCGTCAAATGCAGGAATAGGTAGTAAAGGTGCGGATTTTATTACTGCCTGTGGTTTTCCAATTATTTGATATATATGACATGTCTGGCAAATTCAACTATATCCTTGTGCAATCCAGGCAAGTAATTTAGCTTGAGGTTTTCTCACTCCTAAATGACCCCCTAAGTGGTAGCTCATGCACTAATCGCAACACCTCCATTCTATAACCACCGGTAATATGACTAGATGCACTTCTGCTCATTTCTCATCTGCCTGAATATGTGATGGTCTCCATTTCCTCATTCAGACATCATTTTTAAAATAATAACATTCAGAGATACATTCAGATTCTTGGTCTGTGTATGCCTTTTGATTCATTGCTTCAAATTTTCATCATTCTGCTGTAACTCAATTAAATCATCTGAGCTAAAGATGTCTGCTGTGTCATCTATCTGCTCCTGGCTTGTCTCAACCAACTGATCAAACGTGGTTTCTGTTAATGCCATGTCAACTTTCTTGCCTGTGCTCTTTAATCTCTCCTGTTTCAACTGGTGACTTTGTGACCTCATTATCACACAGTCAGGAAAAATCCAAGGATATGTGTCCTGCAATTGTTCAGTTGCCTGAATTTCCACTGGTTTTTCAACCACAGTAGGCAGCACTCCTACCGATAATCAGCAGTGCAAATTGTATTCCTGAAGCTGAGAGTTTGTCCAGTGTTCCTACCACAACTTCCCCACTTGTCACTGAACACTTTAACCTCACTTTACATAATTGAGCGCTTCTTATCTCACCATGAATTCCCGTTAGTAATACCTTTACTGGCAATAGTCCTTCAGAGATACATATCTCATCAGCTTCATAATCATCAACCATTTCAGCTGCCAATCTTGCTGTTTTAACTCTCCGCTCTTCCACATGAGTTCTCCCTTTTTCAAAAAGTGAATTTTTAAACTCCTGTCTAAGTGCCAATTTCTGAAATTCAAACTCCCTCTCTTTCCCCATTTCCTTTCTCTCCTCTCTCTGTTTCTCTTCTGCTTTTAATTATAATTCCTTATCTTTTGCCACTAACTCAAATTGCTTCATTTTCAATTCAATTTTAGCCATCTCTAAAGATTTGGATGATATTTCCAACAAATTTAAATGCTGAGCTATTACTGTAATTACCTCTCGTTTCCTCACAGAAGGAGACAGTTCCTACCCCAGCTTGACTGCTAATCCAGTAACTTGGCCTTAATCACTTTTTGCAAGACCACCCGCAGAAAACTCTTGGTAAATGAAAGAGCCATTGACATCCCAAGCACTATTTAAAGCAACTGAATTCAACATTCAGAACAAATACATTAACACTCTACCACTTGCCGCCTTCCGATCCAACAACCCTAATCCCAAATCGGAACTCTAGAACAAATTCCACAAAGACCCTCCAATCTGTTATGGACCAGACCAGACCCTCTCAAAACATTTTTTAAAAGTAGCCTGGACCCCAACTTTGCCAGTTATTTTAAGCAGGTGTGGAGTGGAAATTCCACAAGACAATCAGTTGGTCAAACCACTTAGTTTTAAACAAAACAGAAGGTATTTGCAAAGTTACCAAAAGAAACACAAACAAAAGAGAACAGAATACCAAATAACTTAACCTATCTGAAAACCCAACAGATCATCCCAACTTAACAGTGCTGTTCTAAATACTTGCAACAATCCCCAGAAGCACCCCTTGGCACAAAAGGTAAAATCAAACACAGGGTCTTACAGGAAAGAAGTCAGAGAAAGAGAAGGATCAGCCTGGACCTGTTTCTTTTGGTCTAGCAGCTTCTACAACTACCTGACTGCTTTTAATATATAGCCATACTGCCAAAAACCAAATCAAACCAGAAAAACCTGAAATGGGAGAATTGGCCATTCCCTTTTCATTGTGGAAGTTTTTTTAAAAAAACATCTTGAAAGCCTTTTATCTGAGACAGCATTTGTTAGCTATAATCAAACCTAAAACCTTAGGCCTAAAACCCTTCAATTTAGACTTTTTGGAGTCTGTGTCTTTCACAAACTGTCTGAAAAAAGACCAAGGAGAGCCTAACTTTGATAAAGGAGCATCACCGTCACAAAAGGCATCGGGACAGGTATGTGAATAGGAAGGGTTTGGAGGGATGTGGGCCAAATGCTGGCAGATGGGACTGAATTTATTTAGGATATTTTGTTGGCATGGACAAGTTGGACCAAAGGGTCTGTTCCCATTCAATATAGCTCTATGACTCTATAGCCCAATTCACAATTTCAGAGAACCTTTGCAAATCATTCATGAATTGTGCTCTCAGTAAAGGGGATGTATTGTACATAGATTTCCAGAAGACATCTGGTAAGATGTTACATTGAATTTTTTTCTGAAAATAAAAGTACATCATGTAGGTGGTAACATAATGGGCATGAGGAGAAGATTTAGAACATAGAACATAGAATTGTAGAGCACAGTACAGACCTTTCCGCCCTTGGTGTTGTGCCGACCTTTTATCCTACACTAAGATCAAACAAATGTACATATCCTTCATTTTACTATTATCAATATACCTATTCCAGAGTTGCTTAAATGTCCCTAATGTATCTGACTCGATTACCACCACTAGCAGTGCATTCAATGCACCCACCACATTCTATGTAAAGAACCGACCTCTGACATTTCTTCTTAACCTTCCTCCAATTACCATAAAAATATGCCCGCTCATGGCAGTCATTTCTGCCATTGGAAAAAGTTTCTGACATTTCACTCTATCCATGGCTCTTATCATCTTGTACACCTCTATCAAGTCACAATCACCCTTCCTTGCTCCAAAGAGAAAAGCCTTAGGTCCCTTAAACTTTCTTCATAAGACATGTCCTCCAGTCCAGGCAGCCTCTTGGAAAATCTCTTCTGTCCCCTCTCTGAAGCTTCCACATTCTTCCTATAATGAGACAACCTGAATTGAGCACAATATTCCAAGTGTGGTCTAACTAGGACTCTAGAGAGCTGCAGCATAACATTGCAGCTCTTAAACTCATCCCCCTGCCACTGATTTAAAAACTAACCTTGAGCGTCAGGGCCCTCCATTTTTGTTTCAGCAGCAGGAAGAGTGTAAACATTGACCGGGGGTAGACGGGAAGGTGAATCACTGATTTTAAAACTTACATCATGAAAAGGCGGAGTGCCTGCTGACCAGGACAGGACATGGGACTGCTGAGTATGTGAAGTAATATAGCTGGGTGGTTGTGTTACTCGAAAAACTACTTAGGTAATGTCTCCCACTCATCCTTTTCTAATCAAAAACAAAGGTTCTGTATGCTGGATTGGTAAGGTAATCAGTTTTTTAAAATTCTTTATTTTTCTACAATCTCTTTGGGAATTTAGAATAGTGGGGGTGGTGGTTAGGGCAGTTGAATGTTCCTCCTGTGGAATGTTGCCTCCCAGGAGCCAGGGCTTGTGATGTCTCAGATTGTGTTTTTGGGATCCTTGAGGGGGAAGGGAACCTAGATGACTTCAATCTAAATAACTTAGATGAGGGCGTAGAAGGATGGGTTAGTAAATTTGCGAATGACACTAAGGTCGACTGAGTTGTGGTCGGTGCCAAAGGATATTGCATGTTACAGAGTGGCATACATAAGCTGCAGAGTTGGGCTGAGGCCTTAGAGACTAGTAATATTTGGATTATTCCTGGTGTTACGAGCTAGTGAGGGCAGAAATAGGAGGATAGAGCAGATGAATGCATGGCTGAGAAGCTGGTGTATGGGAGAAGGATTCACATTTTTGGATCATTGGAAGCTATTTTGGAGTAGGAGTGACTTGCACAAGAAGGACGGATTGCACCTAAATTGGAAGGGGGCTAATATACTGGCAGGGAGATTTGCTAGAGCTGCTCTGAAGAAATTAAACTAATAAGGGGGAGAGGGGGAATCAGGGAGATAGTGAGGAAAGATTTCAATCTGAGACTGGTACAGTTGAGATCAAAAGCAAGTCAAACAATCAGGGCAGGCAGGGACAAAGCAGAGAAGATAGGACTGATAAATTAAACTGCATTTATTTCAATGCAAGCGACCTAACAGGGAAGGCAGATGAACTCAGGGCATGGTTAGGAACATGGGACTGGGATATCATTACAATTATAGAAACATGGCTCAGGGATGGTCAGGACTGGTAGCTTAATATTCCAGGATACAAATGTTACAGAAAGGATAGAAAGGGAGGCAAGAAAGGAGGGGGAATCGCATTTTTGATAAGGGACAGCATTTCAGCTGTACTGAGGGAGGATATATATCCAGAAATATATGCTGGATGACTAAAGAAACTGAGGGCTTGGTTGAGAAAAAGAAGGAAGAATATGTCAGGTATAGACAGGATAGATCAAGTGCAGTAGGAGCATACTTAAGAGAGAAATCAAGACGCAAAAAGGGGACATGAAATAGGTTTGGCAAATAGTTAAGGGGAATCCAAAGGGTTTTTACAAATACATTAAGGAAAAAAGGGTAACTACGAAGAGAATAGGGCCGCTCAAAGATCAGCAAGGTGGCCTTTTGTGTAGCCGCAAGAGATGGGTGAGATACTTAATGAGTATTTTGCATCAGTATTTACTGTAGAATATGACGTAGAAGATATAGAATGTAGGGAAATAGATAGTGACATCTTGAAAAATGTCCATGTTACAGAGGAGAAATTGCAGGATGTATTGAGATGCATAAAAGTGGATAAATCCCCAGGACCAGAACTCTGTAGGAAGTTAGAGAAGTGATTGCTGGGCCTGTTACTGAGATATTTGTATCATCGATAGTCACAGGTGAGGTGCCGGAAGACTGGAGGTTGGCAAACGTGGTGCCACTGATTAAGAAAGGAGGTAAGGACAAGCCTGGGAACTATAGACTAGTGAACCTGATGTCGGTGGTGGGCAAGTTGTTGGAGGGAATACTGAGGGACAGGATATATATGTATTTGTCAAGGCAAAGACTGATTAGCGATAGTCAACATGGCTTTGTGCATGGGTAATCATGTCTCACAATCTGGGGACTCATAGCAGAGGCAGTTATGCAAAGGTTAGAACAAACAGCCCTACCACAAATTCAACCCAAACTCTGGGTCAGATATGTCGATGACGCGTTTGTAATCATCAAAAACGCGGAAATAGAAAATACATACCGGATCATCAACGCCACACTCACAGGAATCCGATTCACGAGAGAAGAAGAAAAGGATAGCCAACTCCCATTCCTAGACGTGATAGTACAGAGAACACCAAACGGAGAATTCACCACAAGGGTACACAGGAAAACAACACACACAGACCAAACTATGAAAGTAACCACCCCAACACACACAAACGAAGCTGCATCAGGACACTATTCAAAAGGGCCACAACACACTGCAGTACACCAGAACTGCAAAAAGAGGAAGAGGAACACCTATACAAGGTATTCGCCAAAAACGGATACCCGTGCAACTTTATCAACAGATGCCTAAGAGACAGACCACGGAACGAGGACATGCCACAACCAAAAGGACTAGCCACACTACCATACATCAGGAGCGTTTCAGAACTGACAGCCAGACTACTGCGACCCTTAGGACTCATAACGGCACACAAACCAACAGCCACGCTCAGACAACAACTCACTAGAACAAAGGACCCGATACCCAACATGAGCAAAACTAATGTAGTTTACAAAATACCATGCAAGGACTGCACAAAACACTATATAGGACAAACAGGAAGACAGCTAACAATCCGCATACATGAACATCAACTAGCCACGAAACGACACGACCAGCTATCCCTAGTAGCCACACACGCAGACAACAAGCAACATGAATTCGACTGGGAAAACACTACTATCATAGGGCAAGCCAGACAGAGAACAGCCAGGGAATTCCTAGAGGCATGGCATTCATCCACAAACTCCATCAACAAACACATCGACCTGGACCCAATATACCAACCACTACAGCAGACAGCTGAAACTGACACCCGGAAGCGGCAAGGACAGATCACTATAAATACCGGAAGAAACATCAAAGAAGCGCTTCGCAGGAGGGTCCAAAGCACTGATGATGTTGCCTAGCCAGGGGACGAAATGTTTGCAACAAAAACTTCCAGCTCGGCGAACAGAACCACAACAATTTATATCAATGTTTTATATGTGAGCATAAGAGGTATAGTTAGTAAGTTTGCAAATGACTCTGAAATTGGATTTGTAGTGGACAGCGAAGAAAGTTATCTTAGGTTTCAATGGGATCTTGATCAGATGGGCCAGTGGGCTGAGAAGTGGCAGGTGGAGTTTAATTCAGATAAATGTGAGGTGCTGTATTTTGGGAAAGCAAATCTTAGCAGGACTTATACATTTAAAGGTAAGATCCTCAGGAGTGTTGCTGAACAAAGAGACCTTGGAGTGCAGGTTCATAGCTTCTTGAAAGTGGAGTCCCAGGTAGATAGGATAGTGAAGAAGGTGTTTGGTATGTTTTCCTTTATTGGTCAGAGTATTGAGTACAGGAGTTGGGAGGTCATGTTGCGGCAGTACAGGACATTGGTTAGGTCACTGTTGGAATATTGCATGCAATTCTGGTCTCCTTCCTATCAAAAAATGTTGTGAAACTTGAAAGAGTTCAGAAAAGATTTCGAAGGATGTTGCCAGGGTTGGAGGATTCGAGCTGTAAAGAGAGGCTGAACCAGCTGGGCTGTTTTCCCTGGAGCATCGGAGGCTGAGGGGTGACCTTATAGAGGTTTACAAAATTATGAGGGACATGGATAGGATAAATAGACAAAGTCTTTTCCCTGGGGTGAGGGAGTCCAGAACTAGAAGGCATAGGTTTAGGATGAGAGGGAAAGATATAAAAGAGACCTAAGGGGCAACATTTTCACACAGAGGGTGGTACGTGTATGGAGTGAGCTGTCAGAGGAAGTGGTTGAGGCTGGTAAAATTGCAACATTTAAAAGGCATCTGGATGGTATATGAATAATAAGGGTTTGGAGGGATACGGGCCGGGTGCTGGCAGGTGGGTCTAGATTGGGTTGGGATATCTGGTCGGCATGGATGGGTTGGACTGAAGGGTCTGTTTCCGTGCTGTACATCTCTATGACTCTATAACTCTATAAATGAAGTTTAATGCAGACGAATGTGAGGTGATTCGGTTTAGAAGGGGCAGCAGGGAGATCATGGTGTCCATGTACATAGATCCCTGAATGTTGCCACACAATTTGAGAGGATTGGTAAGATGGCATATGGTTTGTTAGTTTTTAATACTAGAGGAAATTGAGGTTCAGAGCCATGAAGTCATGCTGCAGCTGTACAAAACTCTGGTGCGGCCGCACCTGGAGTATTGCATACAGTTTTGGTAACCGCATTATAAGGATTGGAATGGGTGTAGATGAGATTTTGCTGGTATGGAGGGAAGGTCTTATGAGGAAAGGCTGAGAGACTTGAGGCTGTTTTCATTCGAGAGAAGAAGGTTGAGAGGCTCTTTTCAAAGTTTAAACAAAATGAGGTGAATGAATAAGAGACAGCAGTAAACATAAAATGTAACGCTACATTGTGCATATTATTGATTAGTTTTATGATATATTGATGATATTCATGAATTATTTCATTTGCACGTGATTCTGCTTAGCTATAGTTGGACCTGATTTCTTACCATGATGACAGTATACTGTGCATTTATTCCCAACATACATTAACAAATTGCTTAGTTATTTAAGGTCTTAAGAGAAAACTATTCCTTGGTTAACTACTTTTCAGCTCAGTCTTTTATTCAAAATTTGCTTTAATAACCCTATGTTTTTCAAAAAGTTTTGTTTTGTGGACAATGAGACATGAAATGTAAAAATGTAACAACTGAATGTATCTGTATTAGTAAATGCCTGGCATCCTTTGATATCAAGACATTGACTGGTCAAATCTGGTTCACGAGATCCTTTCATTTAATTGACCAGAAGCTTATCCCCTGCTTATGTGCCTACTTATGCAAAATTCAGACTTTCACCTACAAGTATTTATATTTAGCACACCCAAACATTAGAAAACACCAGTAAAGTAGTATGCTTTATGCATGCATTAAACTTGAAGCATGTTTAAAGTGAGATGAACTTCTAGTTTCAATTTGATCAGTGTGAGATACTGATAGATAGATAGATAGATAGATAGATAGATAGATAGATAGATAGATAGATAGATAGATAGATAGATAGATAGACAGACAGACAGACAGACAGGACACAGATATGACAGTGATGCCATTGTTTAAGAAAGGCAGTAAGGACAAGCCAGGGAACTATAGATCAGTGAGCCTGACGTCGGTGGTGGGCAAGTTGTTGGAGGAAATCCTGAGGGACAGGATGTACATGTATTTGAAAAGGGAAGGATTGATTAGGGATAGTCAACATGGCTTTGTGCATGGGAAATCATGTCTCACAAACTTGATTGAGTTTTTTTGAAGAAGTAATAAAGGGGATTGATGAGGGCAGAGTGGTAGATGTTATCTATATGGATTTCAGTCAGGCATTCAACAAGGTGATGGGAGATTGGTTAGCAAGGTTAGATCTCATGGAATACAGGGAGAACTAGCCATTTGGATACAGAACTTGCTCAAAGGTAGAAGACAGCGTGTGGTGGAGGGTTGTTTTTCAGACTGGGGGCCTGTGACCAGTGGAGTGTCACAAGGATCAGTGCTGGGTCCACTACTTTTCATCGTTTACATCAATGTTTTGTATGTGAGCATAAGAGGTATAGTTAGTAAGTTTGCAGATGACACTAAAATTGGATTTGTAGTGGACAGTGAAGAAAATTATCTTAGATTTCTCTGTATATGTGTGTCCTTGTGTATGTATGTATAGGAGTGTGCGCATGTGTGTGTAGGGGTGTCTGTGTGTATAGTAGTGTCTGTGTGTGTAGGAGTGTCTATGTGTGTGTATAGTGGGGTATAGTGTATTATGCGTGGGGACACCTCCCACCTTGTACATGGCAAGTACTCATGTCACTCAGCCAACATTGTCTATCTTATACATTGCAGGCAAGGATGCCCTGAGGCATGGTACATTGGGGAAACTGAGCAAAGGCTACGACAACGGATGAATGGGCACCACACAACAATCAACAGACAGGAGTATTCCCTCCCAGTTGGGGAACACTTCAGTCATCCAGGACATTTGACCTCGGACCTTCGGGTGACCATCCTCCAAGGCAGCAGCAAAAACTGGCCGAGCAGAGGCTGATAGTTAAGTTCGGTACCCATAGGGACATCCTCAACCGGGACCTTAGGTTCATGTCACATTACATGTGACCACCATTGCACTATACCCACACACAGACACTCCTACACACACACACACACGGATACACATATACACGGACAAACATATACACAGACACACACACAGACACCCACACACATTCTTACAGACACACACACTCACACATGCATCCCCTCACAGACTTAAGATACTCAATACTCACTACACACACACATACACTTTCTCACACTCACAACACACACACATATACTTTCTCACACTCACAACCCCCAACCCAGACAGACAGACACATACAGACAGACAAAGACCCACATACACACATATATTTTGTGGGGTGAATTTGAACTTGCAGGGTTATATTGTACTTTGCTCAAAAGCTGTAGAACGCTGAGCTCAAAAACTGCATGAATTCATGTAAAATTCCATTATCTCACTTTTTAGATTAGAATCAATCTAAACATCATGGCATAGACAGAGAACACAGGGAGCTAACGCCTTCAATATATTGTCTAGCTATCGCCCATTGTTAACAGCTAACCTGAAAACGCAACTTTTTAAAAAAAAGATTTTGTGGTGTACACATGAAAGAAGTGAAACTATCATGGTATTCAAATAGATGAAAGACTCAACAGGCAATCAATTTTTCAATGTATAATTTCACTTACATCACACTGTAAATTTTTGCTATAAATTCTGTGTGTTAGGATTGAGCCCTCCACTATCACCTGATGAAGGAGCAACGCTCCGAAGCTAGTGTGCTTCCAATTAAACCTGTTGGACTATAACCTGGTGTTGTGTGATTGTTAACTTTGTACACCCAGTCCAACACTGGCATCTCCAAATCATACCTGCTCTGAGTTTAATTGAACAGAGTTATGAAAATAACAGGGTCCCCACGTGGCACCTCCTTGCTAATTAAATGATCCCTGCCTTCAAACTCACATCAGGAGTGGGTATTCCACCTCACCCAGCATTTTCTTTTAATGCATCAGATTAAATTTTCAATATATAGGGACATTTGGAATTTTTACATATGTGTTGTTATAAACTTGGTGGAGACCATGAACTGCATTTTTATTTTTAAAATTTCAAAATCCAGGCTATTTACAAAAATAATAAAGCTATAATATTCCATGATTTAAAACTGAAGAATTTTTAACTCTACAAAAACTAAACAAACACTAAATATTTTCTTTGATAACTTCATCCTTTATTCTAACATGCAATGTTAATGTAAATTAAGCATGAATAAACAGGCAAATTCCAATCAATGATACTATCAATGATCAATAAACTACCCATCATATGTCAGATACAACTAAGATAGATCATTCAAATTGACTCAGCAGTCCACACAGCATATGGACAATTAAACTCAGTCATAAAATAATTCAAAATTCTGCCTTTCTTACAAAGAAATTCAGCTTCTCTTCTTCCTGGATATAGCCTCATTCCTAGACACTAGTAAACCACAACTAACTCAAATTCCATAAATATTGTTTTCACAATATTTAGTAGGTCTGCAGAATACCCTCTGGTCTCAGAAACAGCTGCAGCAATTTGTTCTCATCTTTTGAATCTGAACTCTGTGAACTTCAGCTTGCCTGTACTGCACCATTGGATCATCAAATGCTACACTTGAGCTTGGATGATTCTACATCCATTTATATAGCCTCAATCAGTTTCAATCTACATAGGATGTTTAGTTTCCAAATCTAAAGGTTAGTTTTTCAATCCTGAGAAATTGAAAGAAAATGTTTTCAATCTCTTCTTTCTTTAGTTTGCCTTTCAGTTCCTGTTTCCAGCACAGGTAGTTCTCCTATAATGCCGTAGCTGATTTCCAGCGAAACCTCACTTAATATAAAATCGGTTAATAAAAATAATGAGGTCTATGTGAAAATTGGGGTTGGGGCAGACTAGCAAAAAATAACACTCAAAATTGCTCAAAAATCATCCAAAAGCCTAACACAAAGCACAGCCTGAATGAAGGTTTAAATCATATTTGTTAATGAAACAAATATAAAGTCAGCACATTATATTGAAAAAATCTCATTAATGCAGGGATAGTGGGTCATCATCATCACTATCACCTTCAGGTGGAGTTGTGGTTGTAAAAATGGGTGGCTATGGTTGAGTATCTTCTGACTATTTCTTAGGAGTTGGTTTAGATTGTGTGAAAGAACAAATTAGAAAGGCCAGTGGTATGTATAAGAGTAATGCAATCCTGCAGGAATTGTACAGGGCTTATACAGGAATTTTAAAAGAATATTCTTGTCTCAAAGGCAGAACATTCATTAGTTTAATTTTTGAGATGAGGCTGCTCAATTTATAGTACTGAATCTCTCATATGTTCTGTTGGCAGCTACCATCAGCACATATGCAGAATGGCATGAAGACTTCAGCACTGACATCGGTGCATGTGGAGACCAGTGCGGAGACTTCAGTGCTGACATCGGAGCACGTGCAGAACGAAATGTGCAAAATAATTGTCGCTGGAATCTTGCTATTGCAAATAGAGGTAAGCATTCTTGAAAATACCATTCCCTTTTTCTTCAGCGACATTATAGCCAAATCGCACTGCCGAAACTCATTTTATACAGGAACTACCTGCATCCAGTTTCAGTCCAGGCACGTCTCAAAAGGATACAAACTTTGAAAACACAGGTTCCATTAAAGTGCAAAGAAGGAAGAGTGCACAGAGTATGAAAGATTTTAATTTCATGCAGTCATTCATCAGTTGACAGGCAAAATGTGATGTATATTTGTTCATTAGTTCAGGCCTCACAAGAGTAACAATCTGAAACACACGGTTCAGCTTCAAGCTTCCAGTGAGCTTCTGATGTAAAAATAGAGACCAAAGTATGTTGTTGGTTGGGAAGGTGGGATATTAGCTGGTTTCTGCACAGAAGGTCTCAGCATGGATTTGGGCTCACAGAGGCCTCAATTAGCCTCCATGTTGGACTAGGTACTTTTGATAGTTTCTTGTGGCTCTGCAATATTAAAAAAGTTAAAAGAATCCTGGTCAGGCATTTAAACACTAAAAATGTTTGGCGCATTGGTGGTCTGGTGAAATTCTTTCTTTTACATTCACTTGTACTGTGTAAGTTCCCCAACAAACTGTGAATATTGTTAAATTTGTGGAATAAGATTTTCCAATGGTTGCTATATTTGACTGCTTCAAAGGTTGCTATATTCAATCCTGTCAAGGGAAAAAAGGCAGATCTTATTGTAAGATTTTCAAAAGAATAGTCAGGTCAGTTAAGTGTTGTGGTCATTTTTAGAGTTAGAGAGAAAGCTAGACACCATATGGCAAAAGTGTTGCTTTTTGCTGTTCTGCAGAGAAGGTGTTTGGAGGCCACTGACTCTGATCATAAGGCCATAAGAAATAGGAACAAGTGTAAGCTATTTGGCCTCTCATGCTTACTCCACCATTCAATAGAATCGTGAATGATCTCACAATGCTCATGTTTCATGCCTTTTCTCTGTAACACCTTGATTCCCCTGCTGATCAAAAATCTATCTTAGCCTGAAATATACACAGGGAATTCTCTGCCTAAGTGGGGTTAAGGGAGAGCCCTTCTATTGCTCCATGCAATTAAACTACTAAGAAGTCCTGGAATGTATTAGATGCAGCCAAGTGTGTGGGTATAGGGGGTGGGGTGGGTACAGTTCATGAAAAGCATGCAGATCATTATTATTTCAACGTAACTGAGAATGGAGGATAAAAGCAACCAAAAAAAATACTTTGCTGGTACGGTGGAAAAACATTAAAACTCAGAAAAATACAGTGGCAAGAGTAGTTTGGCGAAGGTGAATTTATGCTCACAAACATGCACAGGAGTGCATTTTCCAGCATCCAGGTGTGTACAGGCCCAGGAAAGGTGACTGAACTGCTGGGACATGAGAAGCTGTTGGGACAGTCAATGACGCTATTGCTTTTGAGGGAGTTCTAAAGTTGGGTTTTCAAAAATACTGAATTAGAATTAGAATCCCTTGTAAGTTTTAATGAGATATGATGATCCATAATGTCACAACTGTTTTTGGGGTTGCTGAGAAATCAAAAGAATTTGTCTTTATTGCTACTTGCTATTGATGTGCTTTGTGGATATTTGACCATAGTTTCTCTATTACTTTGGATGTTAGAATACACATTGTGATTACAACAATTACAACATTGAGAAGATATTTGGACAGGTACATAGAATGTAAAGGTTTGTAGGGTTATGGGCCAAATGCAGACCAGTGGGACTAGTTCAGTTTAGAAAACTTGGTCAGCATGGATGCGTTGGACTGAAGGGCTTGTTTCAATGCTGCATGACTGTATAACAAATAGATTGTTATACTTTTTAACTTTTTATATTGTATTTTTGCTTATTCAAAACAATGAAGTCTTGTGACCCCACTCTCTCAGTATCTCAAACTTTGTTTATTTCTAAAAAAAACCCTCATCAACTTGTTGTATAATTTGGCTGTCTGGTCCAGGATCAAAACATAGTACACTACCCATTTGAGCCTTAAAACCCTATATAGGAAATGATAAATTTCTTGAGACTTCTATTTATGTACTACAAACTGCATCCTACCTGAGGCTAACAAAACAATGCTGCTTCTCATCTCACGACATAATAGTAGCAGCCAGAATGCCAGTATAAATGTGGCAGTAAGCAACTCAGGACCAGGATATTCAGCATCATTCATGACTCATTAGATAGTGAAACAGTCTGAGTCCATATACAGCAAGACTTGGACAACATCTAAAACTGAGCAAATAAATGGAAAGTAACAGTCTTGCCACACAAGTGCCAGTCAATGACCATTTCCATGTGCCTAAACCACATGGGCCTGCAGCAATTTGAGAAAGTGCCTCTAAGCCAGTTGTTCAAGTGAAATTTCAGGGTGGTCAATGAATGTGATGGCCTAGTCAGAAATACCCACATCCTGTGAACAAGTAAATCAAAAAAAAACAATTTAGGCTGCTACCACCTTGTTAAATCAAAATGGAAAAATTTAAAATTGACCATGTTTCCAAACCCAGATCATATTCTGCAGACATTAACTTCAAACATAGTAAAATTGAAACTTATGTTTCACATTTTTTCCACATAAATTTGAATGGTAAAAATAATACAACAAACTTGGCAAATTCAAGCAGATGGAAAATGTTGTTAATGCAATAATAGAATGGAAAAAAATCTGTATTACAAAATAGAAACAATTGGGCTGGACATGATGTATCACTAGATGTCCTGCACTAAAAATAAATCAATATTTCAACATCGTGTGAATCCAGGTTTTCTACGTGTTTTTTTTCAAATTTTCTCCTCCAGTTGAAATAGCAAGCAGTGACTCCCAGAAAAAGAAAAAAGTTCCACTTGTCAAATTTTCAAGGCAGCTAAACAGATCTGTACCTTTTTATGGAGTGAACAAACAAACCATAATAGATTGAAAGGATGTCAGCTCACTTCAGTACTGTATTTCCTATCATGCAAAGTGTGATATGGGAAACATAGTCCTGGCCTGTTCCACTGGCATCTACACAAAAAGCAGGACAAATCCAACCCAGTAAATTACTGTCCTATCAGTCTATTCTCGATCATCAGTAAAATAATAGAAGGTATCATCAATAGTGCCGTAGCAACCTGTGACTGCTCAAGTGAAATAAAAATGATTAAGAAGGGATGCCAGAAATACAGGCACAGCAAGTAAACATGGTATCAAAACTGGCAAAAAGCAAAGTATGCTGGGAATGCTTGAGCCTAGACAGACATAGAAGAGACAATTCTGCCCAGGGACAAGTCCTTGCAAGAACTAAGCCCAGGCAACTGAAAACCAGAGAGGCACCAGAACACATTAGGAAGTGTGAAAGGGTATTTCAACTCTTCCTGACAAACAGACGACACGAGAGGCATGGCACAGACTTGCCTCAGTAAAAGACTCGATGTATATTTTGGGATGAAACTAGACTTCCAGGCCAAAGGACAGACACATAGAAAGAGTCATTGTTAAACAAGCCATCAAGAGCCATTTGCAGCATTTCAAGATGATAAAGCCAATTAATTCAATATTTCTGGTTGGTCAAATCCTTGGAAGGCTTCAGAGATAATCTGGAGGGCATAAGAACCCAGCCTGGTAGGACTTGAGGAATCTCACTCGCCAGCCAACCTAGAGGCATGTTAGAATATAGCAATAACCAGAGCAGCTCACTCTCTGACCAGAAGAGAATTAACCAGGGAAGAAAGGTACAAACTGAACAATTTGACAGACCCAGCAAAAGTTACGAGTTTCTGGGAAATATTTTAAGTTTCTAAAGAATTGTAAAGTTAGAAATAGAGTTGTTAAAAGTGTAAAATTTAACTCTTAACCTTTGTTGTCTTCAAATAACGTGGCAACCTGGTTCACTAACTCTAGACTCTTGCTGTTAGTCCTTTTCTGATGCTAAGGTGCATGGGTAAATTAATATTGTGTACACTGGTCAAGGAGGCTGTAGGGTATTAGACAACAGTGCAATCAAGCAGCACCTGTTTAGCAATAACCTGCTCACTAATGTCCAGTTTGGGTTCTGTTATGGCCACTTGGCTCTTGACTTCATTATAGCCTTGGTTCAAACAAGGACTGAATCCCAGAGGTTAGGTGAGAGTGACAGCCCTTGACTTGTGTAGCAACAAGCAGACCTAACAAAACTGGTTTGGAGAGATATGGGCCAAACACAGGCAAGTGGGCCTAGTTTAGTTTGGGAACATAGTTAGTGTGGACTATTTGGACTAAGAGTCAATTTACATGCTATATGCCTCTATGAGGCAAACTTTCCATTGTCTGAAGTCATACCTGACAGATAGGAAGATGGTTGTGGTTGTTAGAATTGATCATCTCAGTACCAGGACACATCTGCAAGAGGCCCTCAGAGTAATGTCCTTGGCCCAACCATCTTCAGGTGCTTCATTAATGATTTTCCCTCCATCACAAAGTAGGAATTGAGATGGTTGCCAATGACTGTACCATGTTCAGCACATTCATAAGTCCTCAGATATTAAGGCAGTTCATGTTCAAATAAAACAAGTTCTGGACAATATCCAAACTTGGAATGATATGTGGCAAGTAACATGTGCACCGCACAAATGACCATCCGCAATAAAATACAGTTGAACCATCATCCCTTGACATTCAATTGTGCCATCTTAACTGAAACCCCAACTATTAACATTGACCAGCAATTCAATTGGACTACCTATATAAATACAGTGACTACAGGATCAGGTCAGAGACTAGGAATAAAGTGATGAGTAATTCACCTGACTCCACAAAGTCTGTCCATCATATACAAGGACACAAGTCAGAAGTGTGATGGAGTAGTCTCCACTTGAGTGGATGGGTGAAACTCTAAAAATACTCAAAAAATACACTATCCAGGACAAAGCAGCCCATTTGATTGCTACGCATCAACAAGCACCCACTTCCTCCATCACACTGATGTCCAGTGACAGCAGTGTGTACTATCTACAAGACGCACTGCAGAAATTCATCAAAGATTCTTACACAGCACCTTTCAATCGCATGATCACTTCTACCTAGATGAACAAGGGCAGCAGATATGTGGGAACCTGTAAGTTCCCCTCCAAGCCACTCACCATCCTTCACTGTCACTGTGAATTCCCTCCCAATGGAATTGTTAGACTATTTAAAGTACATGGACTGCAGCGGTTGAAGGAGACAGCTCACTACCATCTTCTCAAGGCAACTGGGGACTGGCAATAAATGCTGGCCAGCCAGATACACCCACATGAGTATCAAAATAAGTGAAATAATTTATGGCCATGAGTGTACATTCACATTTTCACCCTTGTTCCAATATCATCAGGTGGAACCAGATGGTTTTCATTACCACCTCTATCTCCTGTTGGTGTAATTTAAAATACTGCTCTTGTGATATAGCCAAGCCTTATTTAACCTTGACAAAAGTTTCTGTCAATTTTTGTACAGAATAAGAAAAATGTTTTATGCTTTTTTCCAACTCATCCCTAATGCTTCCAGTAATGTTAAAGACCACTTCCCTCCAATTGGTGTTTATCTGCTCTCTCAATTTGTTCCAACAAAGAGGGGAAGGTGGGACTAGTCTCTGCTGCCCAGAAATATTTCCTACTCTGCAGAGCAGTTGGTGACAATCGAATAGATGAGTCAGACGTCACAGCTGATATAAGGTCAAACTAGTAAACTGGAAAATGAGATCTTTTAAGTTGAAAGTCGATCAGATACTTCTCACTTTTGTATCTGCATTCTAACTTCCCCAATTTGCTGTACCACTCAATTTCCATATGCAAAGCAAATATCCCTCTTAGTTGGCTGGTCATTATCATTTTGAGCTTTCATAACTAACCCATTAAGCCTGAGCTTCATTTTTGAACTGAGACACCAACACCCAAATTGTGCATGTTAAATCATGATCATTTTGTAAAGAGTCAGTTTGGATTTGCTGTTTTTTCCTCAGGATATGCTTCAAGGATGAGGTGACCAAATGGTTTATACAGTGGACAGTTAATCAATTGTGCTCTGCATTTGTGGTTTCAGAGCCCATCTTCATTGCATTGCTTCAGGGGTCAGTTAACTTAGTAGGCTGTATGACTAGTTTGCAATGCAGATTAACACCAATAGCATGGGTTTAAATTCTGCATTGGCTGAGGTTACCAAAAAGGACTCTCCTTCTCAACCTTACCTTTGCCTGAGGCATGGTGACCCTTAGGTTAAACATCAGTAAAGTATATCTCTCTAATTCAAGAGCACCCTTGAGGTCCAGTAGGATCATGATAACTTTTTTTGTTCAAAGTATTGCAAGCACTTTTACCTTTTATTGGTCCAAATCACCAATGTCCATTGTATTTACTATTCCGGTTCCCCTATTGAACCCTTTGTCACATCATTCCATAAACTCCTTTTCTTCCTTCAATTTCTTTTCCCTTTATACTCTTTTATTTTCTCTTGCTCATACCAAGGCCTGAACTTGTGAAACTTTTTGCCTGCTCATTTATTCAATACATGTTTAAATAATTCTCTGGATAGCCATTGAGTTCAATCATGGTATCATGCAGGTAACTCTATTCCTGTCAAATTTATTATTACAGGTACCAGTTCGTACTATATACTGTCATAGAAGATTCATTTTTTTTAATCAGCATGAGACCATTTTCCGGACCAGGTCTTATTTCTGGATATGGGGTTTTTGTAATGGATCCCCAGACCACATAGTGGTGGGTCAGGTTGGCTTTTCTTTTGTAAATATCTCAAGTGTTATTTTATTTGAACTTCACATGTTATAATTAACTGAATATTATTCATCTGATTCTAAGTCTTCAGTTGTATTTACTGTATCACACAACTCTAGATGAAATCTTGTTTGGCTGAACTTAGTATAAAAGGTGATTCTTCACATGTTGATAGCCTGCTTTTCTCTGGATGTAGGTTTGCTCGCTGAGCTGGAAGGTTCATTTTCAGACGTTTCGTCACCATATGAAGAAACATCTTCAGAGAGCCTCCGGATGAAGCATCGGTGGTGTAGCCCGCTTTCTGTTTATATGTTTGAGTTTTCTTGAGTTGGTGATGTAATTTCCTGTGGTGACATCATTTTCTATGGTGATGTCATTTCCTGTTCTTTTTCTCAAGGGTAGTAAATCGGATCCAAGTCAATGTGTTTGTTGATAGAGTTTGAGTTGGAATGCCATGCTTCTAAGAATTCTCGTCTGTGTCTCTGTTTGGCTTGTCCTAGGATGGACGTGTTATCTCAGTCAAAGTGGTGTCCTTCCTCATCCATAAGTAAGGATATTAGTGGGTCATGTCGTTTTGTGGCTAGTTGACGATCATGTATCCTGGTGGCTAGTTTTCTGTCTGTTCATCCAATGTGGTGTTTGTTACAGTTCTTGCAAGGTATTTTGTAGATGACATTAGGTTTGCTTATTGTCTGTATAGGGTCTTTCAAGTCCATTAGCTGCTGTTTTAGTGTATTGGTGTGTTTGTGGGTGACCATGATGCCAAGGGGTCTGAGTAGTCTGGCAGTAATTTATGAGATGTCTTTGATGTGGGGGAGAGTGGCTAGAGTTTCTGGACATGTTTGTCTGCTTGTTTGGGTTTGTTGAAAGTTTCCTCTAATTTGTTTAGTTTAGTGATGACAAAGGTGTCATCTATGTAGTGAACCCAAAGTTTGGGTTGGATGAATGGCAGAGCTGCTTGTTTGAGTCTCTGCATCACTGTCTCTGCTAAGAACCCTGGTATTGGAGATCCCATGGATATTCCTTGGTTTGTCTGTAGATTTGTTGTTGAAGGTGAAGTGGGTGGTAAGGTATAGGTACACTAGCTTGATGATACTGTCCTTGCTGATGAAGTTGGTGGTGTTTGGTGTATGTGTCTTTGGTTCTTCTAATAATGTAGTCAGTGTTTCTTTGTCCAGGTTGATGTTGATGGATGTGAACAGGGCTGTTACATCAAAGGAGACCATTATTATATCATCTTCTATCTTGGCGTCTTTGATGGTCTTCTGCTTTTCTCTATTGGACATGTCACACATCTCACCCCCCTTTGTTGCCTTTTCCAAAATTTTGTTAGGACCAATATCTTTCGCATAGTCATTTTCAACAGTGATGCAGCTGCAGAAAATGTTGTCCACATAACAGATTTGGTTCACTCAGTTAATGTGCATGGTTGTCTTTCCTGTTGCCATAAGGCTGAGTCCAACAAGGATCATTAACCACAGCAAGTCTTCCTCCCCTCATGTTTCCTGATTATCTGCCAAAAAGATCAAGATAGCAACTTTATCTCTCTGACTGTCTATGTATTTTGCTTTGCCCAGATAGACTCGAATCCATCAATGTCTGTGCAGACTAATTAAACCTACATTTTTCCATTTACAGAGGTGAGCCTCTGCAGCATCACCAACCATTTCCATCCCCTTTGCAGTGAAATTGGCAAGCGGAGTTCAGAATTCAGATGTGTTCTCTGACTATCTTAGTATTGCCTAGAAGGAAGAAACTTTCCTGACTCTTGGTGAAACAAACAATCTGTCAAGGTCCTCTCCAAAGTTTTTCATCACCTGCATCACACTGAGGCTCCCAAAAACCTAATTCAGTTCTTTGATCTGTCAGACCACTGATTCTGCATTCCACATGGGCAATACCATTATCAGGTGGCTTTGTTAAAAATCACACAACACCAGGTTATAGTCCAACAGGTTTAATTGGAAGCACACTAGCTTTCTGAGCGTCGCTCCTTCATCAGGTGATAGGGATCACCTCTTGATGGAGCAACGCTCCAAACGCTAGTGTGTTTCCAATTAAACCTGTTGGACTATAACCTGATGTTCTGTGATTTTTAACTTTGTACACCCCAGTCCAACACTGGCATCTCAATCAGGTGGCTCTGGATATGTTTCTCCCAATGCGTGTAGAATCACACAATGCTGGTGTTTGCTTTATTTCTTGTAAAGTTTTAACTGGTTCAGATAGTATCACCCTTCATTTCTTTGTTCAACACGACCTTATATACTCAGCACGTACTATACTATGGGGTCCTACATACTTTTGGTACAAGCAGGTCCCAGTTTGCTGGATATTGATCATAATGTCTTGTCCTACATTTAATTAAATCAGTTTTATCCAATCATCAAAATATGCCTTCTTTTGTTTCAGTTTTTTTCCCCATGTGTACTGCTGATACCTTCTGCAATTTTGCCAACAATTTTGTGGCAAATTTCTCAGGTTTAAGACCAGTAATTGTGGTTCAGAAAGGTCCAGTCCATTGAGGCCTTGATTCCTCTCATCTGCTGTCCTATTATACAAAATAAATCCAACAGTGCTGGATACCATTTTTGTCATGATCATCAGAACATATGGCAAGACCATGTTTCATGTGGAATTATTTTGTTGCACTGTTTTTCTCAGTATTCCATCAGGATTCTAATCTTCATCTCCTAAATCTTACTTTTCTTGGTGCGATAAGCTATATGGAATTTTTGTTCAATCACTAGCATTTTCATCACATTCTGCATCACACTGACAATAAAGTGAGACCCTTGGTCTGCTTCTGTACATCATGGCAATCTCCATTTGCTAAGTACATGTACCAAAATATCAATATTGATTTGTGCCACTTTGGTTCCAATAGGAAAACTTCTACCCACTTGGATGGGGCAATGGTTCTACGTAATTTGTAAATTTGTCCAAAACCCATTCACTGGCCTTCTGTGTTTTAGTGTCCTATTTTGTGTATAATGATCCAGGTTATTCTGAGCATACATCAAGCAATTTTTCACATAGTGTTTCCCATTCCATATCGCCAATTAATTATTTTAGCTTCGTGATCATAGTTTCCACTCCTGATGCCCTTGGACATCACAGTATTGAGAGATTATCTGACTCCTATCCTGCATTGGTACTATATACTTTCCTCTTTTAATTACCAGTCCGTCTTATATTTGTATCTTGGGAATACCCTCAGGCCATTGTCCTGCTTTCACCAATTTTAACATGTGTCTTGGTTCTATGCTTCTATTAGGTATTCCACCTCACTTTACTTACCTTCGAAGTCTTCCCGTGCCATAACTAAAAATGCACTTGGATCCCAAAATTCTTGGGCCCTATCTTTGCTAATTTGTCATTTTTCTTATTTTCTCTGGGAGTTTCTTCATTATGAGCCCTTAATTATATGATATCAATCCCCTTCTTCTCTCATTGTTGTTATCACTTGCAGATTACAAGAGTTTTCCATCTGCTAAAACAAATCCTCTCACTTTGCACAAAGGTAAAAACTCATTCAAGCTGCTTCATGTATACATATGCCACATGCAGTTGACATTTATCTGGTTACATTAGCACAACCAACTGTTGCCAATTCTGCCACTTGTGCATTCATGGTTGAGGCAATTCTTTGACAAGTATTCCATACCCTGTTGATCTCATCCTATCCTGCACTGTGGAGGATCTAACAACAAAATTTTCAGTGTTGCTATCTCATATGTTGCATGCATTCCCCCTTTCCCCCAAACCCACATTTGTTTTTCCTCTCTTTTCCCATTGGGTTACATTTAATGCCCAGGTTCGAATCACTCACCTCAACATCCACTGTTCAAAGTGTGTGTTATCATCAGGGTCATGTGTGGTACAATTGTTCTGGCTTTGTTCATTCAGACAGGATTTACATGCATTTGCTTAGGCAAGCACTGATTAGGGATTGTCAGCATCGCTTTGTGTGTGGGAAATCATGTCTCTCTAACTTGATTGAGTATTTTGAAAAACTAACAAAGAGGATTGATGAGGGCTGAATGGTGGAGGTAATCTATATGGACTTCAGTAAGGCATTTGACATGGTTCCTCATGGTAAACTGGTTAGCAAGTTTAGATCACATGGACTTTCAGGGTGAACTAGCCATTTAGATAGAGAATTGCCTCGAAGGTAGAAGACAGAGGGTAGTAGTGGAGGGTTGTTTTTCAGACTGAAGGCCTGTAACTGGTGGTGTACCACCGGTCCACTGCTTTTCGTCATTTATATAAATGATTTGGATGTGAATATAGGAGGTATAGTTATTAAGTTTGCAAACGACACCATAATTGGAGTGTAGTGAACAGCGAAGAAGGTTACTTCAGAGTACAGCAGGATCTTGATCAGAAGGATTAATGGGCTGAGGAGTGGCAGATGGAGTTCAATTTAGATAAATGTGAGGTGCTACGTTTTAGAAAGGCAAATCAGGGCAGGAATTATACACTTAACGGTAAGGTCCTGGGAAGTGTTGCTGAACGAGAGACTTTGGAGTGCAGGTTCATAGTTCCTTGAAAGTGGAATCTCAGGTAGATAGGATGGTGAAGAGGGTGTTTAGTATGCTTTCCTTTATTGCTCAGAGCATTGAGTGTTGGAGTTGGGAGGTCACGTTGCAGCTGTTCAGGACATTGGTTAGGCTACTTTTGGAATATTGTGTGCAGTTCTGATCTCCCTGCTCTCGGAAGAACATTGTGAAACTTGAAATGTTTCAGAAAGGATTGACAAGGATGCTGCAAGAGTCGGAGTGTTTGAGCTCTCAGGAGAGGCCAAATAAATTGGGGCTGTTTTCCCTGGGGTGACAGAGGCTGAGGGGTGACCATACATGGGTTTATAAAATAATGAGGGGCATGAATAGGGTAAATAGTCAAGGTCTTTTCCCTGGGGTGGGGGAGTCCAGAACTGGAGGGCATAGGTTTAAGGTGAGGGGGAAGGATTTAAAAGGGATCCAAAGGGCAACTTTTTCACAAAAAGGGTGGTGTGTGTATGGAATGAGCTGCAGGGGAAGTGGAGGAAGCTGATACAATTACAACATTTAAAGGCATCTAGATGGGTACATGAATAGGAAGAGTTGAGAGGATATGGGCTAAGTGCTGACAAATGAGTCCAGATTAATTTAGGATATTTGGTTGGGATCGACAGGTTGGACCAAAGGGTCTGTATCCTTGCTGTACATTTCTATGACATCATGACTAATTGGGCAATAAGGATCTGAAGCCACTTAGATTGATCAATAATCTGCATGGTGCTTCAATCCAACCCTGAACCATGAACTCTATCATTGTTGTGCCATAATCTATTGACATTTGATACCAGGTGCTCATCGGACGTTTGTCTACACTCATTCAACTGGCTGTGGAGTCACCTGGGTTGAATTCTGATGTAGCCAAAATTGCCTGTTTCATTTCTGCCAATTACTGGTGCCCATTTGTTGGGCTTACAGGATATCTAAGAGTAGTGTTGAAAAGTGTGGCGCTGGAAAAGCACAGCAGATCAGGCAGCATCCAAGGAGAAGGCGAATCGATGTTTCAGGAATAAGTCCTTCATCAGGAATGATAAAGGGCTAATTCCGGAAACGTTGATTCTCCTGGTCCTTGGATGTTGCCTGACCTGCTGTTATTTTCCAATGCCACACGTTTCAACACTGATCTTCAACATCTGCTGTCCTCACTTTCTCCTAGCTGACAATAGTGTCTAGTTGAAACACATATCTAATAATTTAACCAAATCTGAATCATCTTACCCATGGAAAATCCTTTACAGATATGTGGTCTGTTGCCACAAAATTAGAAAAAGGGCCTCATGTTCCATCAAGTTTAGATATTTCTTCCCTGAGATAAGCTAATTGGCAATATGCTCAAGGAAGGGGAATAGATTAGAATGCCATCACCCCCTCCTGTTCCTCATATGCAGTCCATGGACAGGGACGCTAAGCTCACTGGAGCAGACCAACCGGTCGCTTCCTTTCATACTTGCTCACTTTGTCCTGTACTGGTACGACTATCAGTTCAGATGTTAGGTAAGAAGGTGTGGGTTCCTAATTTGGGAGTCCTTCCAGATCATAAACAATACCTTCCCTATCTCCTCACTGGCTTATCTCATCCACTAAATCCTTCCAATCTGTACTGTCACAGTCCTGTGTGTCGCTAATTGTGCATATTACGCCCTGTGGACTCAGAATTGGGACTGTATTTTATCTAATTTCTTTCTGACACTTGTGATTTGTTCTGTAATGGCCTTGCCCCTTAGACTGTATCACAATGTCATCGAGGTAGCCTGCAAATCCACACACTTTTATTCTATGTGTCAGATGTTCCTTTACTTTTTTTGTTTCACCTCAGCCTTAATACAACTGTTTCAGCCTGAGTTTGGAATTGACTAAAATGAACAACCTACATCCAATTATTTTCTTTTGCTTTTATCACCCTATCTTACCTTTCATTTTTCTCTTGTTACAATGCCTCTAACCATTATTTGTCTCTTATTTTACTTTATTTTAATCATATAATTCCATCAAACATGATGTAGTTGCAATAAGCTTTGTTAACTTCTGTGCTCATCTCCCCTTTTCTTCATGTGCTCATTTCCAATACAATTCACTCCTAGACCCTGGGCCTATCAATTATCAACATATTTTATTCACTTTGGCAATTTCTTGTTAACTGTTTATGGAATTCTAACTCATATTCTGACAAAGCTGCTGACATTTCAATTATCCATGAGATTTTCACCAGTTTGCCTATTGATTTTGATTCAAACTCAGAGTGATTCTTCGAATCGGATTATAGAATTACTTCCCATCTAGGTTACCTTGTCAAATGATACTTACACTGTTGTAAAGTTGGTGTTTGTAAAATTCTGGGGAGAAAGCATTACATAATCCTTTTAAAAGTGTTTTTTCTGTGCTTAAAGATTTTTAATAGATGTCTATAATCAGCAGCTTGAAAGTTTGCAAGTATACAGAGAACTCAAATTGAAACATTTGTATTGGAAGGCCATACAGTTAACAGGCCAAGCAGCGGTTTTACATGCTTTTGAATTTATCCAATCAATTTGAACCAGGCGCTTAGATATCAAAACTCTATTAAATTTAAATCTGATGGCTTTTACAACATAAGACCAATCCTCTTGTAAGAAATATTGATATGCCATCAAGGGTATAAAAGAAGGAGACAGTTGGACAAAGACCCCAACGCAACTGCCATCTGCTAGAACTACTGGCCCTCAGCTCTCAAGAGAGAATTGTTGGCTGTCACAGCCTCATCTTGCATTAGGGAAAGCACTATATAAATAACAACAGTACCAATGACACAACTAATGAATATTCCTGACAGAAAAAATAATGGAGAAGGTGTTCTTAACAGAAGAATCAATGGAGAAGGCACAGAACGTAACCTGGCTGTAATTTCAAGAAACTAAATTCTATATTTTTGTCAGATGAGCTGGACTTCTATTTTTTGGAATAGCAGATTATTAGAATTTTGTTTTATTTGGGAATAGTTGGTAGTAAGAAATGTATTCGCTTTGTTAATAGTTTAATTAATTTATTCACTGTTAGAGTGAGATAAATAAATTGTTACTTGTTGATGTTAAAGTGAGTGTAAGGGATTTATTTTATTTAACCACTAGAAGTTGATTAAAACAAGATTACACCACTTTTCACACTCCTTTTTATAGATTACAGGGCGAGGATCTTCGGTTTTAATCCTCAGGGACGTCAAACCCCCCTTTATAACAACACACACAGATAGATACAAAACTACCTCATAGTTTATTCAAACAAATGGATTATACAAGCACTGACAACTTGTATAGAGTGCTCCCATTAAGACCATCATAAAATTATAGAAGCCCGACTATGGGAACAGGCCTTTCAGCCCATCGAATCAACACCAACCCTCTCAAGATCATCCTACCCAGGCATACTCCCCCTACATAATCCTGTAACCCTGCATTTCCCACAGCTACTTCACCTATATGACACAAGTTTGGACACTGTGGGCAATTTAGCATGGCCAATCCACTTAACCTGCACATTTTTGGACCGTGGGAGAAACCCAGTACACCCAGAGGAAACCCATGCAGATGCGGGGAAAATATGCAAGCTCCACACAGGTAGTCGCTGAGGCTGGAATGGAACAAGGGTCGCTGGTGCTATGAGGCAACAGTGCTAACACTGAGCCACTGCGCCACCCCATCTTATTAGAATAAAATGTGATAAGTCTCTGTCTCAGACTCAATGAGTCCCAAACTAAGGGCTCCTTCGCAAGTGGTTTTGCTGAAAATTGTCTCTGTCCCTGAAACTGTATCCTCTTGATGTCTCCACCTTTCAACTGCTTTGTGGAGATGGACACGTATTCTTTGACTACCAAATATGTTTCAACCAGTCATTTGGCAACCAACCCATTACTCCACATGCAGTATTATTAGCTTTTTTGAAAAAAAACTTCTTGCCTGGTTTTGAAATTAACTCAGCTCAGTATGATTCTAACAGACTTCAAATGATTTTCCATTCTTAGCTGAGTAGACACAACAGCTCACATCTCACAGTTCTTACATTTGGTCAAGTTGTTCAAGACCATAAGATCACCTGACAAGATGTCGTTAACTTGATGCTGACAGTCTTTTCCAATTCATAGTTCTGTTCCAGCAGTAAGGGGATTAGAAATCAACAAAAAGATTCCAGATAATTACGAGAGTTTAATGAACTTAGGTTGAAAAAAACAAGACGTAGAATCAATTTGGATAAAGATAAGAATTAGGAAAAGTAAGAAGTCATTTGTAGGACTAATTTATTGGGCTACTAACACACATTACCCTGTAGGACAGATATGCAGGGGCAAATAACAAACAGGAGGAAATACATGAGATTTTTAAGGAAGTGCCACAATAATGATGGGTACTTTAATCAACATACAGATTAGGTGAATCAGATTGTAAAATCATTTTTCAGTCACCTTTTTCAAAGTGTAATCGTAACAATTTCTTAGAATTTTTAGATCTAACTGGGGAGCAGGCTATTCTAGGCCTACTAACAAACAATATGATTGAATTAATCAACAATGTTATGTGAAAAGGGCCTCGCGATAACAATGACCATCATCTGATAGAATTCCACAGTCAATTTGAAGACGACATGTGTGGCTTTAAGATTAATATTTTAATCCTGAATTAAGATAATTTTGAAAGGTGTAAAAGCAGATGTAACTAAAGTATACTGGAAAACCAGTTATAGGTAGTTTGTATCTGTCTGTGTGTGTTGCAGAAATGCAGTGGATGACTAAAGGAGATAATTAGTTCTAAAATTTATTCAAGTAAGAAAGGAAGACTGAGAAAAATGCAGCGTGTGAGGTAAACAAGGAAATTAAGGAGATAGTAGGTCCGGCAGAGTTCCAGGATTACAACAGGAACATTCACAATTGGTTTCTCATCAACAATATGACTTGCTCATTATCCTTTATACATTATCTAATATTGCTTTATATATTCATGCTTTTGTGCATAGGGGTGTGTGTTCAACTGTGGAATGGATGTCTTTACATTTGACAATGGAAAAATACCTTGAACGTGCCTGATTAATAACAATTGCCTCTGCATTGTACTGCCAACCAATGTTTATTTCAGTTAACGTTTTGACATTAGCTCCGCTATATAATCTCTTTCACAAGCTTTATTATTTGGACCTTCATAAAAATGCTCAAAATCCAAGGATGGATTATACACTGCATTGTCATTGTCAATTCCATTTACTTAACACGGAAGATCCCAGTAGAATAGGAATATCAGACATCCTGTTCATCCTGAGAGCTGGCTCTGAGGCAGCTGAATTAGTGTCAAAGACTCTCCACATGTAAACAAAGTGTGACTTGGTGACAGGATTCTGGCCTCTGCAGTGTTATTTTAGTGGTGAAGAGAGAAAAGCACACTTCTGAACAAATTCACTTGTAACAGTCATCTTTGAATTAGGCTATGTAGTTCTGGCATCATGCCATAATGTGGGAAGCTTCATGGTTCAATCCTGCTGTTGAAGGGTAGGCCCAGGATATGGAAAGAATGTGTTACTTTGTCCAGGCAAATGACATTGGAGTAGATGAAAAGCAATGAGTAATTCTTCTGACAGCTTGTGGACCCACAGCCTTTTGGTTTTTAGGAGCCTAATTTTCCTGAGGCACCAGACACTAAAGCCTTTCAAGATTTGATGGATTGAGGTAAGGAATATCATGACCCCAATCCTCTTCCAACCCTAAGACCATTATCGGTTTTGTTTGGCAATTTGAGAATCAATACAGGTATCCCTCACTTTTCAAACGTTTGCTTTACGCAATTCATTTTTACAAAAGACCTACTTTAGTACTTTTTCTTGCTAACCGAGAAAGGATTTTCACTTCTACAAAAAACGCACACTGCAAGAGTGTCGCCACTAAGCATCTTCCCCGGGAACTACATCCAGCATCTTAGCATCAAGCTGCCAAAGCTTTGAATTGTGTCAGTGAGCACCTGTGCTTTACCTCGATTTATTTTGCGCATCATCAGCAAGATGTGTCCTAAGATAACAGAAAAGCACATGGAGCTGCATGGTGGCACAATGGTTAGCACTGCGGACTCAAAGTGCCAGAGACCAGGGTTCAATTCCCTCCTCAGGTGACTCTCTATGTGGAGTTTGCATATTCTCCCCGTGTCTGCATGGGTTTCCTCCGGGTGCTCCAGTTTCCTCCCACAATCCAAAAATGTGTAGGTTAGGTGAATTGGCCATGCTAAATTGACCGTAGTGTTAGATGAAAAGGTAAATGTAAGGGAATGGGTCTGGGTGGGTTGCGCTTCGGCGGTTCGGTGTGGACTTGTTGGGCCGAAGGGCCTGTTTCCACACTGTAATCTAATCTAATCTAAAAAAAAAGCCTAAGAGAGCTCGTAAGGCTGTTATGCTTAGTGTAAAACTGGACGTAATTAAGCACCTTGATCATGGTCAACAAAATAAAGACATTGTGCACGTGTTGAACTTGCCTGTATCCACCATTCAAACTACACACAAGCAGAGAGAAAGAATCTTGAAAGCTGCCGAAATTACTCTTGGTTCTGGTAGTAGTAAAGTGGTCTCTTTTAGTTGGCATCCAGTAATGGATGAAATGGTAAGTCTATTGGTTGAATGGATTGTAGAAATTGCAATGTTCTGTTGTTATCTTATACTTAAGGAGAAATTAGTCAGTCTTTTTAATAAGCTTAAACAGAAAACACTGGACAATAGTGATGAAAGTGTTGCGAAAGTGAAATTTAAAGGTAGTCATGGATGGTATGATTGGTTTGAGGCAAGAGCAGCTTCATAGCTTAAAAGTTACTGGAGGGAGTGCTTCGGCCGATACTGAAGCTGCCAAAATGTTCCCAGAAGAACTGAAGAAAATAATTACAGAAGGTGGTGTTACAAAACTAGAATTTATTAGGAAATATTGCCAAGCAAGACATTTATTTTGATAGAAGAAAAGCAGGCTAAGGGACACAAGACTCAAAGGACAGGTTAACCCCAATGCCTATTCTTAATGCCACTGTTGATGCTGTCCTTCGGCCTCTACAAGTGTACCATTCAGAAAATCCGAGGGCACTTAAATGCGTTGATAAGAATACAGTTCCTGTTGTGTTTCATTCACATCCAAGCGGTTGGAATACCCAAACGATTTTTTTTTTCTGAGTACATTAGTGGATATGTTAGACCTTTTGTTGGAAAATACTGTAGAGAATATAACCTCGATAATAGGTGTCTTGTGATTATTGAGAACTGTACGGCTCATCCACCTGGCATTGCCAAGTACAACAGTAACATTTGTGTTGTGTTCTTACCAAAAAATATGACATCATTGCTATAACCATGTGACCAAGGCCTAATAGCCACAATTAAGGTTTACTACATGCAAAATGTGATGTGTTTTATTGTAAGTGCCACTGCGCAATTCGGAAGCAGCTTTGCGAGAGATCTGGAAACAGTACAATATAAAATTGGCAATCACCAACCTTAGAGATGCTCCCAATAGGTTAACAGCCTTGATGAGAAATAGTGTTTGGAGAAAACTGTGTCCCAAAGCAGTGAACTATTTTAAAGGCTTTGAACCAACAACAATAAATACGACAATAGTGATTTTGGTTAAGGATGCTGAGTTTGTGGAAGTTGATGAAGATGATGTTGAAGAGATTTTGGCATTCCATGACCAAGAACTGACAGATGAAGCATTGATCCAATTACAAGAGGAACTGAACGTGAAGCACTTGCGTGAGATTTTTGCTATGCTTGACAGTGTTGCAATGATTGCGGAAAAGTATGACTTTAATTTTGAAAGGACACATATGTTTAGGCCAGATTTGCAGGATTTTTTGAGTGCCTACAAAGAACTGTATGATAGAAAAGTGGTTGAGGCAAAGCAGTCATGCATAATGTCATATTTCAACCCTTCCACATCAGCCACAGCAGACGATAAACCTCAACCTTCAACCATGAGGCAGGCAGACATAGAAGAAAGTGTAGACATTAGTGACCTGCCTGTCCTGATGGATTCAGATGACAATGATATATTAATAGATGACTCTCTTCCCCTCTCTCCTAAACCCCAGTCTCCTGTGCCTCCCACCATCCCAATCTCCGACGGCCTTTACTATACATTCGTGTTAGTTTAGGTTTTATGTGTTATTTGGTATGATTTGGCAGGTTATTTTTTTGGTCTGGGAATGTTCAACAAATTTTCCCATATAAATTAATGGTAATTGCTTCTTCACTTTACCCCATTTTGGCTTACTAATGGTTTCATAGGAACGCTCTACTTTCGGATAACGGGGGACACCTGTATCAGGATTTTTGACTAGGTTAAGATGTCTGGCAGAGGAATATGGCTTTGATTTAATCCTTAATGAGATGCTGAGAGACTATTTGGTGTGTGGGATTAATGATATAACCATGCAAAAATTCCTACTAGCTGAGAACCATTTAGATTTCAACCAGGCATTACAACTAGCTTTATCATTAGAAAATGTAGCAAGTGGAGCAAATGAAGGTATTCTTATGGACATGGTCACCCTTGCCAATCCAACTGAGCTTGGGGAACACTACTTGAGTGAAGGCAATTGCTTAGCCTCTCTCAGGGCATATCCTAAACAGGGGGACTCTAGGTCAGCCCTCAGCAAATCCCAAAACAAAGCCAAGCCTTGGCCAAATTTTGTTCAGGATCCAGACTGCCAAGCCACTGTAGTTGCTGGCAGTATGTGAACTCAAGACAAAAAGAATCTGACTAGACCTAAATTGACTAAGATAACTCATAGGCCAGTATCCAGAAGAGGGCATGCCCTATAAAGTCCAATTCCATCTGATTTGGAACAGTTAAATTGTTTAGCAAAATCAAAATCAGAAACAATCAAGATAAATGTCCTGTTAAATGGTAACCCAATTCTAATGGCCATCGATACCAGCACAGCTATTTCAGAGATCAAAGAACAAGCCTTTAACTAAATTTGTTCTGGACTCCAATCCTTAAGTTGGTGCAAGACCTCGGCTAGACTGAGAACCTATATTGGGGAAACTTTGCAGATTAAGGGGACAACTTTGGTTTTTATGAGAAGCAGCTGGTTCAGTAACCACTGATTATAGTAGCTGCCTGAGGAAGAAGCGGACCCTCTGAAAGCTTGCGGTTTCAAATAAACTTGTTGGACTATTACCCGTGTCGTGTGATTTCAGATTAATGAAGGCAGAGTGGTGGCCATTGTTCACACGGAGTTCACATGGGATGGAGGTGGAAGATAGATTTTAAATTAGATAAATGTAAAGTGTTGCATTTTGGAAGGCAAATCAGGGCAGAATGTATACACTTAATTGTAGGTCCTTTAGAGTGTTGCCAAACAGAGACCTTGGGGTGCAGGTTCATAGTTCCTTGCAGGTGGAATCACAGGTAGACAGGATAGTGAAGAAGGCATTTGGTATGGTTGTCTTTACTGAATTCAGTATAGGAGTTGGGATGTCATGTTGCAGTTGTACAGGGCCGAAAATGTGTTGCTGGTTAAAGCGCAGCAGGTCAGGCAGCATCCAAGGAACAGGAAATTCGACGTTTCGGGCAAAAGCCCTTCATCAGGAATGAGGAAAATGTGTCCAGCAGGCTAAGATAAAAGGTAGGGAGGAGGGACTTGGGGAGGGGCGATGGAGATGTGATAGGTGGAAGGAGGTCAAGGTGAGGGTGATAGGCCGGAGTGGGGTGGGGGCGGAGAGGTCAGGAAGAAAATTGCAGGTTAGGAGGGCGGTGCTGAGTTTGAGGGAATCGACTGAGACAAGGTGGGGGGAGGGGAAATGAGGAAACTGGAGAAATCTGAGTTCATCCCTTGTGGTTGGAGGGTTCCCAGGCAGAAGATGAAGCACTCTTCCTCCAACTGTCGTGTTGTTATGTTCTGGCGATGGAGGGGTCCAAGGACCTGCATGTCCTTGGTGGAGTGGGAGGGAGAGTTAAAGTGTTGAGCCACGGGTGGTTGGGTTGGTTGGTCCGGGCATCCCAGAGGTGTTCGCTGAAGCGTTCCGCAAGTAGGCGGCCTGTCTCCCCAATATAGAGGAGGCCACATCGGGTGCAGCAGATGCAATAGATGATGTGTGTGGAGGTGCAGGTGAATTTGTGGCGGATATGGAAGGATCCCTTGGGGCCTTGGAGAGAAGTAAGGGAGGAGGTGTGGGCGCAAGTTTTGCATTTCCTGCAGTTGCAGGGGAAGGTGCCGGGAGTGGAGGTTGGGTTGCTGGTGGGTGTGGACCTGACGAGGGAGTCACGAAGGGAGTGGTCTTTGCGGAACACTGATAGGGAAGGGGAGGGAAATATATCCCTGGTGGTGGAGTCCGTTTGGAGGTGGCAGAAATGATGGCGGATGATGCGCTGTATACGGAGGTTGGTGGGGTGGTAGGTGAGAACCAGTGTGGTTCTGTCCTGGTGGCGGTTGGGGGGGCGGGGCTCAAGGGCAGAGGAGCGGGAAGTGGAGGAGATGAGGTGGAGGGCATTGTCGATCACGTCTGGGGGGAATCTGCGGTCTTTGAAGAAGGAGGCCATCTGGGTTGTTCGGTATTGGAACTGGTCCTCCTGGGAGCAGATGCGGCGGAGACGAAGGAATTGGGAATATGGGATGGCGTTTTTACAGGGGGCAGGGTGGGAGGAGGTGTAGTCCAGGTAGCTGTGGGAGTCAATTGGTTTATAGTAGATGTCTGTGTTGATTCGGTCGCCCGAGATAGAAATGGAAAGGTCTAGGAAGGGGAGGGAGGAGTCTGAGACAGTCCAGGTGAATTTGTGGTCGGGAAGGAAGGTGTTGGTAAAGTTGATGAACTGTTCAACCTTGTGGGAGCACAAGGCAGTGCCGATACAATCATCGATGTAGCGGAGGAAAAGGTGGGGGGTGGTGCCAGTGTAGTTGCGGAAGATGGACTGTTCCACATATCCTACGAAGAGACAGGCATATCTGGGGCCCATGCGGGTGCCCATGGCAACTCCTTTAGTTTGGAGGAAGTGGGAGGATTGGAAAGAGAAGTTTTTCAGGGTGAGGACCAGTTCAGTCAGTCGAAGGAGGGTGTCAGTGGAAGGGTACTGGTTGGTGCAGCGGGAAAGGAAGAAGCGGAGGGCTTTAAGTCCTTCGTGATGGAGGATGGAGGTGTACAGGGACTGGATGTCCACGGTGAAGATAAGGCGTTGGGGACCGGGGAAGCGAAAATCATGGAGGAGGTGGAGGGCGTGGGTGGTGTCCCGAACGTAGGTGGGGAGTTCTTGGACTAAGGGGGACAGAACCGTGTCAAGGTACGCGGAGATGAGTTCGGTGGGGCAGGAGCAGGCTGAGACAATGGGTCGGCCGGGGCAGTGAGGTTTGTGGATTTTGGGCAGGAGGTAGAAACGGGCGGTGCGGGGTTGTGGGACTTTGAGGTTGGAGGCGGTGGATGGGAGATTCCCTGAGGTGATGAGGTTATAGATGGTCTCGGAGATGATGGTTTGGTGGTGGGAGGTGGGGTCATGGTCAAGGGGGCAATAGGAGGAGGCGTCCGCGAGCTGGCATTTGGCCTCAGCGGTATAAAGGTCGGTGCGCCAAACTACTACCGTGCCTCCCTTGTCTGCCAGTTTGATGGTGAGGTTGGGGTTGGAGCAGAGGGAGTGGAGGGCTGCACGTTCTGAGGGTGAGAGGTTGGAGTGGGTAAGAGGGGTGGACAGGTTGAGTCGGTTAGTGTCGCGGCGGCAGTTGGCTATAAATAGATCGAGGGCGGGTAAGAGGCCAGCACGGGGTGTCCAGGTGGATGGGGTGTGTTGGAGGCGGGAGAAGGGGTCGTCAGAGGGTGGTCGGGGGTCTTGGTTGTAAAAGTAGGCACGGAGGCGAAGGCGGCGGAAGAATTGTTCAATATCTCGCCGCGTGTTGAACTCATTAATCCGAGGACGTAGGGGAATGAAGGTGAGGCCTCTGCTGAGGACTGATCTTTCATCCTCAGAGAGGAGGAGGTCCGGAGGGATGGTGAAGATCCGGCAAGGCTGGGAGCTAGGACCTGGTGTGGGACTGGAGCAGGGAGTGTGGGCGGGGTTAGGGGCAGGGGCAGGGACGGAGATCGACGTAGGGGCGGGGTTAGATGTGGTGACGAAGCTCGGTGTGGGGGCGGGGTCACGCGTGGTGACGGAAGTCGGCGTGGGGGCGGGGGTACGCGTGGTGGCAGAAGTCGGCGTGGGGGCTGGGTTACGCGTGGTGACGAAAGTCGGCGTGGGGGCGGGGTTACGCGTGGTGACGAAAGTCGGCGTGGGGGCGGAGACACCTGAGGCGTTATGATCATGCAGGTTAGTAATGTCACTGGGGCCGGAAGTGGCTGCGGCGACGGCAAACGAATTGGCGGAAATGGTTGTGGCGACGAAAGAACCGTTGTCATTCCCGATAGCTGCGGGGGTCGCGAATCCATCGGCAATCTTCCTGGCGATCGTGGAAGCGGTTGTGTACAGGGCTTTGGTCAGACCACTTTTGGAATGTTGCATTCGGTTCTAGTCTCCCTGCTATAGGAGAGATGCTAAATCTTAAAGCATTCAGAAAAGATTTACAAGGATGTTGCTAGGGTTGAAGGGTTTGAGCTATAGAGAGAGGCTGAATAGGCTGGGGCTATATTACCTGGAGCATTAGACGCTAAGGATGATGTTATAGTGTTTCATAAAATCAGTGAGGGACTTGGTTAAGGTGAATAGCCAAAGTCTTTTTCCAAAGTTAGGGGAGTCTGAAACTAGAGGGCATAAGTTTAAGGTGAGTGGGAAAAGATTTAAAAGGGACCTAAGGGACAACTTTATCACCAGGATGGTGATATGTGTATGGAATGAGCTACCAGAGGAAGTGGTGGAAACTGGTTCAATTACAACATTTGGATGGGTACATGAAAAGGAAGGAATTAGAGAGGTAGAACAAAGAACAAAGAAAATTTACAGCCCAGGAACAGGACCTTCGGCTTTCCAAACCTGAGCCAATCCAAATCTACTGTCTAAACCTGTCCGTCAATTCCTAAGCATCAGTATCCCTCTGCTCCCCACCTACTCATGCAGCTGTCCAAACATGGGCCAAATTGTGGTAAATGGATGTCTGGTCAGCATGGACTAGTTGGACTGTAGGACCTGTTTCCATGCTGTACAGCTCCAGCATTTGAGGAATTTTTCACAAGAGTCTTGATTGATTGCATAGGTCCCCTACCTCAAACAAAAAGTGGGAATAAGTATTTATTAACAATAATGGATGTATCAACTGGATTTCCAGAGGCAATCCCATTACTCAACATCACAGCTTAAAAGGTTGTAGAAGAATTACTTAAATTTTTTACCAGATACAGACTATCATTAGAGATCCAGTCAGATCAAGAATCATACTTCACATCCAAGCTATTCAAGGAGACTATGGATAACTTGGGAATAAAACTATTCAAATCTATTGCATACCATCTGAAATCGCAGGGAATGCTAGAGAGATGTCATCAAACACTTAAGACTATGTTGCGGGCTTATGGTCAGGGTTATCCAAGATGATTGGGATAAGGGAGTTCCATTTGTACTTTTTGCAATCAGAGATGTACCGAATGAATCGACCAAATTCAGTCTATTTGAATTAGTTTTTGGGCAAGAAGTAAGAAGACTGTTAAAATTGATTAAGGAGAATTATTAAGTCAATGTTCAGAGACCACCCATTTGGACCATGTGTCAAATTTTAGAGAATGATTAAATAGAGCTGGAGAGTTGGCTAGACAGCATTTAAAAGAATCACAGCATAAAATGAAACAGGAAGCGAATAAGAAATCACAAATTCACAATTTTGCAATTGGGGATAAGATATTGGTGTTACTTCCAGTAACAGGTGAGCCTTTAAAAGCAAGGTTTAGTGGACCTTATCAAATTGAGAAGAAATTGTGTGAGGTGAACTACTTGATAAGGACTCCAGACGGGAAGAAATCTCACAGATTGTGTCATGTGAATATGCTCAAAAGGTATTTTGAAAGGAAAGGAAAACAAGAGGAGAAGGTGTTACTGATTACAGCACAGAAGGAAGAACCAGGTTCAGAGGATTCTGAATTGGACATTTCTCAAATCAAATTGGACAATGAGGAAGTTGTCAAAAATTGAGATAAATTATTGAGTTACCTTCCACAAGAAAATCAAAATGACCTGAAAGAGTTATTACTATCACATGGAGAGAGATGTGGAAATAAACTGGGAAGTACTAACCTAATTGTGCATGATGTAGATATAGGAGATGCTGTTTTGATTAAGCAACATCCTTATCAGCAATACCCTCTAAAGTTGGCACAGGTTCAGAAGGAAATAGAGTGCATGCTCCAAGATGACATTATCGAAGTGAGTTACAGTGACTGGAGCTCACCCATAGTCAGGATGCCAAAGCCAGATGGTACCCAACAGACTATTGCAAAGTCAACGCCATTACAAAGACTGATGCATATCCAATTCCACGGTTGGAGGACTGTGTCGAAAAAGTGGGACAAGCAACTTACATTTCTAAGTTGGACTTGCTCAGAGGCTACTGGCAAGTACCTCTGTCAGAGAGAGAGCAAAGGCAATTTCGGCTTTCGTAACACCAAATGGACTATATCTGTTCAAAGTCATGCCATTTGGTGTGAAAAATGCTCCAGCCACATTTCAGAGACTGACTAATAAGGTCATTACCGGATTACCCAATTGCTTGGTGTATATTGATGACCTGGTGATTTTTAGTCACTCACGGAAGGAACATTTACAGTATTTATTGGACTTGTTCAATCAATTTCGGAAAGCAAGCTTGGTGGTAAACCGAGCTAAAAGTAAATCTGCCAAAGCCCAAGTAACGTTCCTGGGCCATGTTATTGGACATGGACAAATGGCCCCATGAAATGTGAAAATGAAAGTAATTGGGGAATTTTCCAAACCGTTAATGGAAAAGGCAATACTACGGTTCCTGAGATTGAATGGATTTTACTGAAAGTTTGAGCTGAACTTCAGCAGTGTGGCTGCTCCACTCACCGAATTGTTGAAAAAGGGAAAGAAGGTTCAGGGGACAGCGGATTGTCAAAACACATTTTACAGCCTAAAAACTGTGTTTACCACTGCCCCAGTATTAGCCATACTGAATTACACGAAGCCTTTCAAGGTGGCTAATGATGCCAGTGATGGGAATGTTGGACGATTACGAGGGAATATAAAGATTCATCAGGTATTTTTCCAGGAAGTTGAACGTTCATCAACAGAAATATTCAAGGGTGGACAAAAAGACTTTAAGCTTGGTGTTAGCATTACAACATTTCAGTGTTTATATTATGAGCAAAGTATCTGAGACAATCGTATACACTGATCACAACATTTGTGGAAAATTTTAAGGACAAAAATGCCAGACTGTTTAGATGGAGCTTGATGTTGCAGCCATTCAATATGACAATTGTGCATGTGGCACGTCGCAAAACGTGATTGCTGATGCATTATCGAGACTCGAATGAGATACGGAGGCGTTCGGTGGTGGGAGTGCCATGGCCTGAATTTGCATGTGCTTGTGCATGTTTGCTTAATTCTAGTTAGTATATGTGTGTTTAGACTACTAACTGGGTTTTGAAGGGTTAAAAGTGAAGCCATCTTTTGATATTGATGGTTCTTTTTTTTAAGGGGGGGGAAGGTTTCACAAAACTAATCCCTGTTTTTCTAAAAGCTCTTCCTTCGCTCAAGGAGACTCTGTCCTTGATGCTTTTCAGAGGGGCAATAAACCGGGCCGGACTCCGGTCAGTCTGGTTTGGTACAGAGATGAAAAGGATTTTTAGAAAGTTTTTGTTTAAATGCAAACAGATAAGAATTCAGGCCAAAGTGGTCATGCTTTAGAAGTGACCAGTATAAAGAAAGAAGAGTGGTCAGCTCTTTAGCTTAGCTGAGCTGTTTTTAGTTGAATCTTGAACTGTGGAAACTGTCCCCCTTTTCTGCCCTTCAACTTCAACCTGTAAGCATGTGTTCCATTTATACTGGGTTTTAAAGGGAGTTTGGTTATTGGGACTGTTGTGTGTATTCAGAACAGCATAATTAAGTCTAGTTAGATTGGCTGAGTTCTGAAGGGATTCTTTACTGTGTTCGTTGTGTTTTATTGTGTAAGTTTAGGAATAAATTTTTCATCTGTTTTAAAATCTAGTAGTCATAGTGGTTCTGTTCGCCGAGCTGGAAGTTTTAGTTGCAAACGTTTCGTCCCCTGGCTAGGAGACATCATCAGTGCTCTGGAGCCTCCTGCGAAGCGCTTCTTTGATGTTTCTTCCGGCATTTATAGTGGTCTGTCCTTGCCGCTTCCGGGTGTCAGTTTCAGCTGTCCGCTGTAGTGATTTGTATACTGGGTCCAGGTCGATGTGTCTGTTGATGGAGTTTGTGGATGAATGCCATGCCTCTAGGAATTCCCTGGCTGTTCTCTGTCTGGCTTGCCCTATGATAGTAGTGTTTTCCCAGTCGAATTCATGTTGCTTGTTGTCTGAGTGTGTGGCTACTAGGGATAGCTGGTCGTGTCGTTTCATGGCTAGTTGGTGTTCATGTATGCGGATTGTTAGTTGCCTTCCTGTTTGTACTATATAGTGTTTTGTGCAGTCCTTGCATGGTATTTTATAAACTACATTAGTTTTGCTCATGTTGGGTATTGGCTCCTTTGTTCTAGTAAGTTGTTGTCTGAGCGTGGCTGTTGGTTTGTGTGCCGTTATGAGTCCTAGGGGTCGCAGTAGTCTGGCTGTCAGTTCTGAAACGCTCCTGATGTATGGTAGTGTGGCTAGTCCTTTTGGTTGTGGCATGTCCTCGTTCCGTGGTCTATCTCTTGGGCATCTGTTGATAAAGTTGCACGGGTATCTTGGCAAATACCTTGTATAGGTGTTCCTCTTCCTCTTTTCGCAGTTCTGGTGTACTGCAGTGTGTTGTAGCTCTTTTGAATAGTGTCCTGATGCAGCTTCGTTTGTGTGTGTTGGGGTGGTTACTTTCATAGTTTAGGACTTGGTCTGTGTGTGTTGTTTTTCTGTGTACCCATGTGGTGAATTCTCCGTTCGGTGTTCTCTGTACTATCACGTCTAGGAATGGGAGTTGGCTATCCTTTTCTACTTCTCTCGTGAATCGGATGCCTGTGAGTAATCATCAAAAACATGGAAATAGAAAAAACACACCGGATCATCAACGCCACACTCACAGGCATCCGATTCACGAGAGAAGTAGAAAAGGATAGCCAACTCCCATTCCTAGACGTGATAGTACAGAGAACACCGAACGGAGAATTCACCACAAGGGTACACAGAAAAACAACACACACAGACCAAGTCCTAAACTATGAAAGTAACCACCCCAACACACACAAACGAAGCTGCATCAGGACACTATTCAAAAGAGCTACAACACACTGCAGTACACCAGAACTGCGAAAAGAGGAAGAGGAACACCTATACAAGGTATTCGCCAAAAACGGATACCCGCGCAACTTTATCAACAGATGCCTAAGAGATAGACCACGGAACAAGGACATGCCACAACCAAAAGGACTAGCCACACTACCATACATCAGGAGCGTTTCAGAACTGACAGCCAGACTACTGCGACCCCTAGGACTCATAACGGCACACAAACCAACAGCCACGCTCAGACAACAACTTACTAGAACAAAGGAGCCAATACCCAACATGAGCAAAACTAATGTAGTTTATAAAATACCATGCAAGGACTGCACAAAACACTATATAGTACAAACAGGAAGACAACTAACAATCCGCATACATGAACACCAACTAGCCACGAAACGACATGACCAGCTATCCCTAGTAGCCACACACTCAGACAACAAGCAACATGAATTCGACTGGGAAAACACTACTATCATAGGGCAAGCCAGACAGAGAACAGCCAGGGAATTCCTAGAGGCATGGCATTCATCCACAAACTCCATCAACAGACACATCGACCTGGACCCAATATACAAATCACTACAGCGGACAGCTGAAACTGACACCCGGAAGCGGCAAGGACAGACCACTATAAATGCCGGAAGAGACATCAAAGAAGCGCTTCGCAGGAGGCTCCAGAGCACTGATGATGTCTCCTAGCCAGGGGACGAAACGTTTGCAACTAAAACTTCCAGCTCGGCGAACAGAACCACTACAACAAGCACCCGAGCTACAAATCTTCGCACAAACTTTGAACATCTAGTAGTCAACCTAGCTATTTTACTCTGGGTAATTTTCAGTGCACACTTACTGAAACAAATTGCAAAGTTAGATCTGCTTAAGAATGTTTTGTGTGGTCTGGCCTAGTCTGTAACAGTGTGATGCTCTTCAGAAGGACAATGCGGACTCGGTGAGCCAAATGGCCTGTTTCCACACTGCAGGGATTCTATGATTCTTCCCGGATGCTCTGGGCAGGAGCCAAGCTACTGTGCATTATACATTGTCTGCATCTGAGGCAGAGCTGGAGGAACCTGACCCGGTGCTTAAACAACCCAGGAGAAACTAGAATAAAAAAACAGACTGTGTCCACGAACTCTGAGAGAAGGATGTAATGATTGTAATGAAGTCAACCAGGTAGATCTCAAGAATAATATCCTTGACTGGAGCTGTTAATCTGGTCCAGTCAGGGAGTCTTGAATGCCTGATAAGAACAGAATGTCAGACATCATGTTCACTCAGAGCTGATTCTGAGGGATCTGGATCAGTGTCAAGCATTTTCCACATGTAAATAAAGGGTGTCTTGGTGATTAGATTCTAGTCTCTGTGGAGTTATTTTGGTTTCCCTCCCTAAAAAGGACATTAATGAACCAGATACATTTCTCCTGAAGTCGAAAATGGTTTCATAATCATTGTTAGATTTTTAATTTTAGATTTTCATTGAATTCAACATCCACTAACTGCCTGGCTCCCCAGATATACAATCTGGCAATAGTAGCACTCAGCCATCTCCTTCATTTCATCTCCTTTCCAAAGGCATAAAACAATACTGAAACATATGATTGCATTGAAATACAACTTGTAAAAGTTTTGGATAGAGGATTTACACATTATGTTGAAAAATTACCAATCAATCCAGAAGTTTCTGAAGCAATATTGTTCGAATGTTTTAATAAAGGTAGCAATACATATTTAGAATCATACAGCACAAAAGAAGCCTTTTGATCCATTAAGTCAGTGCCAAGCTATCTATACTAATCCCACTTTCCAACGTTAGGTTGAATGCTATAACATTTCAAGTGCTCGTTCACATACGTTTTAATGGAGGTGAAGATTCCCATCTTTACTATCCTCCCAGCTCGTATATTCCAGATTTCCACCACCCTTTGGTTAAAGTCTTTTCCTCAAATCCCCTCTAAACCTCCTGCCCTTCGCCTGAAAATTGTGTCCTCTTGTTATTGACTCTTTGTTTCCTATGCACTTCTATATCTTAATCATGGTTTATTTTGCAGCACTGTGGGAGTATATGGATCATGTATACATTGGTTGTGGGCATTTTCATCCCTTTTTAGTTATTTGAGAAATCTTCTGTTGTACTTTTGATTGTACTTCATCTTCATGCTCCTGATCTTTGGACACTTGGTGCAGAGGAGTGTGGGCAGATTGGAGGTTAGACTTGTGGGTCTGCCTCTGGGTCTGGACAGACTGGTGATAAACAGGTCCAGTCAGTGAGCTTTGGACGGAGTCATCTCTGCCAACTGCCTGAGCCTGGGTGTCATTGGAGACAGAGCACCCAGTGTCCATCAATGCTCTTGATGCTTTTAGAGTGAGGTGGGCACTGCAGGAAATACAGTGCTTTATTTCCTTCTCCAATTTCTTTTTGATTTAGTCCTCTCCCTCTCTCGTTCGCTTTCTGATGTCAGCATTGCCCTTAACAGGTTTTGTTTGTAAATTGCCATTGGCCACATAGGTATCTCCAAACTGGTGAAGAAAAAAATATAATAATAAACTATTTGCAGGGGAGGCTCCATTTTTTGTGTCACTATATAAGAAGGTATAATCGGGGTAATTTGGAAAAAAAAATAAAATGGGCTCTCCTTTAAGGGGCCCTAAAAGGAAACTCCTTAATCAAGTCCCTCCTCAGCCTTCTCTACTCAGAAGGAAATAATCTGAGTCAATTTTTCCTCTCTTCACAGTTAAAATTCTCATAAACTAAGAAAATCCCAGTCAGTCTCCTCTGCTCTCCTCTCCAGTTCAATCACATCCTCCTTATTATGCAGCAATCAGAACTGAACAGAGTACTCCAGCTGTAGCTTAACCCAAAGTTTTGTACTACTCCAACATAATCTCCCTGCTCATATAATCTATGCAAGTGCCCCATATATCCTCTTCATTCACCTGTCCTGCTGTCTTAAGGGATCTATGGACAAGCACCAAGATCTCTCTACCCCTCTGAGCTACCTTGTGATCTATCACTCATTCACTACTCCCTTGTCATGTTACACTTTGGAAAAAAGTATCATGTCACACTGTTCAGGGATAAATTCTGCCACTGCTCTGACCAAACTGTCTATAACCTCCTGTGATCCGAGACCTTCTTCTACATTATTTACCACCCAGTCATTCTTTGTTTTCCACAAACCTAGTTCACATCTACACCTACATTCTCATATATATTGTTTGTATGAATCACAAATAGTAAAGGGACACAGCACAGAACCCTGTGGTACACCACAGGACACTGGTTTCCAATCACACTAAACAGACTGCTACTACATCCTCTGTCTACTAACAATAAGCCAATTTTGGATTTTTCTTGCCAATTACAATGGATCCCATGCACTTTTACCTTCTTTACTAGTCTTCCTTGTGGGACTTTTCCAAAGGCTTTGTTGAAATCCAAACAAATTATAGCAATTGCACTAACCCTCATCTACACACCTAATCAACCTCCTCAAAAAATTCAAACAAATTTATTTAGCATGACCTCGGTCTGATGAAACCATGCAGATTATCCCTGATCAAACTTTGCCTCTCCAAGTGGAGATTAATTCTTTCCTTTAGAATTTTCTACAATAGATTCCCTAGCACTGATGTCAGGCTCACTACTCTATAATTCTCTGGTTTAACCCAGCCACCCCACATCAAAAGTGGAACCAAATTGACTGTCCTCCAGTCCTCTGGCACTGCCCCAGTGACCAGAAAGGAATTGGAAATTTGGGTGTTTCCTCCCTCATGTCCCACAGCAACCTAGGCTACAATCCATCTGGACTTGGGAATTTGGTCAATTTTAACCCGAACAAAACCTCCAATGCCTCCTCACTCCCCGTGTTTACTCAAGTTCTGCACCTGCCTTCTCCTCCTCCTCCCAAGGGAAGACAGAACACTCTCAGAAATGTGACTGGCTTCTCTTTTATTCTTAAACTCTACCACAAAGCCTTAGTTGAAGGGCCTTCCAAGATATCATCCATCCTTATTGCAGTGACTGACTGTTAATTAATAATGCAACACCATCACTTGCTCTTTGATAACCACACCTGAAGATCCTATATCCCAGAATAACTAGCTGCTAGTTCTGTCCCTTCTTCAAACATATCTTTGTGATGACAACATTATAATAATTCCATATATTAATCCACACCCATAACTTATCTCTCTTAACAATAATACTTGTAGAATTAGAGGCCAGCCAGCCTCCCCTTCCTCCTTTGAATCTCAACATGGCTCAACTGTGTCTTGGTTCCTTTACTATACTGTATGTCCCTGTTCAACTAAGATTCTGTGTCTTGTCCCTGTGCTGAACTTGTTTAAACTTCTCCCAACAGCACATGCAAACCTACCCACAATGATACTTAGTTCTAAAGAAGGGTCACCAGACCAGCCAAGTTTCTCCTTGCTACCCACAAGGATGTTGGTCCCATTCTTGTTCAAGTACAGATTGTCCTGCTTGTACAGGTCCCACCTTCCCTAGAAATGGTCTTAGTAATCCAAGAATCTCAGACCCTCCCTCCTGCACCAACTCTTGAACTAAGCATTTGCCTGTCCTATTCTCCTCTTTCTGTACTCACTAACATGTCACACCAGGAGTGCACCAGAAATTACAACCTTCAAGGTCATGCTTTTTAATCAACTACTTGGTTCCTTGAATTTTTAATGCAAGAGCTCATCCTATCGAAAACAGTGGTATCAACTTGTACCGCAACATCCAATTTACCACCCTCCCCTTTCAGGATGTCCTGTAGTATTCAATTTCTAATCCTGACTTTAGAGCAACACATCATCCTCGGGTCATGTCTGCAGCCTCACTATAACCTACCATTACTTCCTTTAGAATCTTGTTCCTTCCCCATTGTGCAGCGGAATCACCCATGGCATCCTGAACATTTCCTTGCTGCACTCTCTCAGTTTAAGTAGATTAATATCTCGGCTACATTAGTAAAGTGAAACATTTAATATGTATATAGTAAACATTTATATAAAACATTATTCACAATATTTCTACTCTATAATAATTAGACTGCAAATTTCTGCCTGTAGTTTATTTTCTAAGGGCATGGAGGCCCAGAATATTGCATTGGCCAACAATGAACAGAAATTCTGGTTCATGAAATATGCCTTAAAATTTTCCGTATAATCTTCTTAGCAGCCTACAACAGACTCTTTAAGGATTATTGTTTTGCCTGCATTCCACCTGTACAAATTGGTAGGGTGTATCCTACCTGCTTACATCTCAAAATTCTAAACACCTTTGTAGATTAGATGACCTCCTGCGATAAACAGACAGGTGTGCTGATCACACATTACATGACCTGACTCAAACTAGTGGCAGCTGGAACATCTGTATAAATGGTGAATTGTTGATTTTTTTGTGAAGGGGACTAGTACCTCATTTATGTCTCACAAAGCGCTTGACTCTATCAAGTCTATTTAATCAATTTTATTGTGGAATCATTCCATAAACTCTTAATTTTTCATTTATGAGGCATTTCAACTTCATTTTCAAGTTACCTTTCTAGCAATGTGAGTTTACGTGTTGCATTACTGTGCTTTGACAATTAGATTTTAAATGTTGTTGAACAATAGGATGCAAATTACTTTTTAAAAACACTGGCTTCATTCATAGAATCCCTACAGTGTGGAAGCAGGCCATTTGGCACATTCAATCCACACCAACCCTCAGAAGAGCAGCCCACCCAGACCCACCCAAAACCCTATTCCTGTAACCTTGCATTTCCCATGGCTAATCCACTTAACTTGCACATCTTTGGCCTGTGGGAAGAAACAAGACACCTGGATGAAACACACATTGACACAGGGAGAATGTGCAGCTCCGCACAGACATTCACCCAAGGATGGAATCAAACTTGATCTTTCACAATGTGAGGCAGCAATACTGCACATCATTTAAGGGCTGCAAGGGAGATCTTCAAGCCAGAGAACAAAGCAAGGTCAGAGGATGGAAGTCCTATCGCACACAGTTGGGATATCGTTAATCTTCTTGATTGTCAATTTTTCCATTTGATAAACGGTGGGTCAATCTGGTTGCTCACTTGGAAGGACATTCATTAAGCCCCTAAAGATGTTGAATGAAGCTTTTGTGAGGTAATACATGGCAAACAAGAGTTAGCACATTCAGCCATCATGACAGTAGAATTGATAGAGATCCAATTTTGTAACTTGGATAGGGAGAGATAAGAAATTGTATGACTGGAAGAGAATACCAGGGCTGGAGGAAGGAGAGCAGCAATTTGGCGGTTTGCTAACAGAGAAGCCATGTTTGGTAGTGACAGGAGATGGAGAGTTTTTTTTGTGAGAGGGAACAGTGTAAGGGGTAGAGTTCACAAAGAATGCTTGTTGAGGTACTTGTGGAATGAGTAGTTCCCGTTTCCTTTTCATTGTTAAGTTTCAGTTCATCAGGTAATTGGTGTAGCAGCAGAGTAAGTTTTAAATGGGGCTCCAAAAGTGCTATATCAATGAAGTATCCTCAAAGGTAGAATACCTATGGTGTCACAACATCCACCAACAAAAATAGAGAAGCCTCATGTGCTGTGTGTTGAAAATATGTTGTCCTTATTTAAGACCAGAACCATCAACTCTTGCCTGTCATACAACGGGTTACTATCAAAGCTATCAAAAACTATCAAAGGAACATATATTACACAACATTTACAACATAGACATAAGTCATTTGGTTGCATAGCTCTATGCTGTGTTTAAGTTTCATGCAAATCTTTTCCCATCTCAATGTGCACAATTGAAGTATCCTTATTCTTTCTCCCCTTTTTTAATCTAGCTCTTCACCCCACCTCTCCACGTGACAGCAATTTCCACATTCTAATTGCACTGAGTAAAAACATTTTTTCTGAATGATGTATCAAAGTTAAGAGTAACATCCTTCTTTATAGTACCTAATTTTGTACCCTCCCAGAAGTGGAATCATTTCCTCTATCTCACTGAACCATTTTCTTAATTTCAGGACCCCATCAGGTCATCCCTCAGCCTTTTTCTACAGAAAACTGTCACAAACCGTTTAGTTTTCCACAGTCTAAATTATTCAATTCTTAGTATAAGCCCTTTTAAGTCTTTTTGGTATGTTTGTTCAGTGTTCCTAAGTCTTTTATTGTATTCCCAAAAACATAACAATGCAAGATATTTGAAATATGCTCTCACAAGCTTCTTCATAAATTTAACAACCTATTGCCTCTCAATGTTATTCCATGGAAGATAATCCCAGGACTTTGTTGATACTTGTGGTTCTGATAACTACTCATATTTTTTAAAACTTTGAGAATTATCATTGGGTCAGTTTGTTACTCTCAGAATCAGATAATATAAGGAGCACAAAAAGAGGGCTCCAATAACACTCATCTTCTCCCCTTCACCTTACATTATCTCCCTTTCTAGGTAATAATCCAAATTCCTCCTGAATGTTTCCACCACGTTTTCAGGCAGTGTATTCTCAACCTTAATTGCTTGAGAGAAAACAAAACGCTTTCATGCAATATGTCTCAACTGCTTCTTTAATCTCTTAATCCTGTGCCCTCTTATTCTCGATCTTTCCACTGTTAAAAATAGTTTTCCCCATTTACTATCTAAACCCCTACTATTTAAATACTTCTATTACGTCATCTCAACTTTCTCTCAAAGGAAAATAGTTTCAATATCTCCAACTATGTATGCAACTGAAGTTCTTATCCCTGGAACCATCTGAGCAAATCTTTTCTCAGTGCCATCATGTCTTTCCTAAAGTGTGGCATCTTCAACTTGATACAATACGCCAGGTGGGGTTAACCTGCAGTGTGTCGGTTGTTCATTGCATTCCTTCTCTTGTACATTATCGCCCATTAATATAGCCAAGGACATTGAGTGTTTTATTAACTACTCCATTAACCTGAGCTGCCATCTTCAATAACACAGATCTGTACAACCAAAATGAATTCCTTCACACTTCTTTGCCTTAAATTTCACCTGCTACTTGTCCATCCATTCTGCTAGCTTCTCTTTAAAAGTTTAACACTGTTTTTGTCACAGTTCACAATGCTTCAAGATTTTGGATCATGCACAAATTTTGAAATTGCGCCCTCTATACCACAATCCAGGCTATTAATATGTATTAGGAAAATGAATTGCAACATTACATTCTGGGGAATTCTGCTACACACTTTCATCGTGTGTCTGTAAAACATCCACTAACTATTATCCTCTGTCTGTCACTGAGCTATTTTTGCAGTTATGTTGCCTGTATGAATTTGTCCCAAAACTCATTTACCCCATGCTTGGCAAATCCACTAGAATTCATTGAGGATGTAACTAGTAGAGTTGATAAGGAGAGCCAGTGAATGTGGTTTATTTATACTTCCAGAAGGCTCTCAACAAAGTCCCACATAAGATATTAATGTATCAAATTGCATAGGATAGGGGTCGTATAGGGGTCGGCAGATGCAATATAATGTGGATAAATGTGAGGTTATTGAATTTGGTAGAAAAATTAGGAAGGCAGTTTATTATTTGGTGTGAATTGAAAGAGGGGAATGTTCAATCGGACTTGGGCATCCTTGTGCACCAGTAGCTGAAAGTAAGTGGGCAGATGCAGCAACCAGTAAAGAAGACAACTGTATGTTGACCATTATAGCAGATTCATCTGCAGGAACAAGGATGTGTTACTGCAATTATAAAGGGGCATTGGTGAGGCCACACCCATGTGTGCAGGTTTGGTCTCTATATCTGAGGAAGGATGTCTTTGTTGTCAAGAGAGTGCAGCAAAGGATTCCTGGGGTGGCAGGACTGATATGTGAGGAAAGATTGAGTTGGTTAAGATTGTGTTCACTTTAGAAGAACAAGAGGGGATCTCAAAGAAACTTATAAAATCCTAGTTCTCGACTCCCCAACCCCAAGGAAAAGACTTTGCCTATTTATCCTATCCATGCCCTTCATGATTTCGTAAACTTCTACAAGATCATCTCTCAGCCTCTGACCCTCCAGGGAAAACAGCCCCAGCCTGTTCAACGTCTCCCTATAGCTTAAATCCTCCAAACCTGGCAACATCCTTGTAAATCTTTTCTGAACCCTTTCAAGTATCACAACATCTTTCCGATAGGAAGGAGACCAGAATTGCATGCAATATTCCAACAGTCGCCTAACTAATGTCCTGTACAGCTGCAACATGACTCCCCAAGTCCTGTACTCAATACTCTGACCAATAAAGGAAAACATACCAAATGGCTTCTTCACTATCCTATCTATCTGTGACTCCACTTTCAAGGAGCTATGAACCTGCACTCCAAGGTCTCTTAGTTCAGCAATACTCCCTAGGACGTTACCATTAAGTGCATACATTTGCTAAGATTTGCTTTCCTCACATTTATCTGAATTAAACTCCATTTGCCACTTCTCAGCCCATTGGCCCATCTGTTTAATATTCCATTATAATCTGAGGTAACCTTCTTCGCTGTCCACTACACCTCCAATTTTGTTGTCATCTGCAAACTTACTAACTATACCTCTTATGCTCACATCCAAATCATTTATATATAAATGAAGTGATTTAGGTCAAAACATTGTGTTTTCAAGAGGCAGGTAGTCATAAGTCTCGCAGCTGAAGGGGTATTGGGAGGGTGGGATTAGGGAATTGAGCTCAAAGATCAGCCATGATCATACTGAATGACGGGGCAGGCTTGAGTGAAAACACAAGCATTTTGTTTCTTGTCTGAATGTTCCAGTTGTTGACATATGAAGTTTTTCAATGCTCAGGTATTGCTTTACATGCTTCTGTTAGTCTCTCTAGAAACATAGTTACGTAATTCAACATTGTAGATTTATCTCTTTACTTCAAAAACATCTTCTTGATCAATTATAATAGACCTCTTACTTCATAGCCATCGATCAATTTGAATGTATTAAATCCAGTGGATTCATTTGGAGATTGCCGGGTACCAATGATAAGAAATCTAAAATCTGTTCCAATCTTATGTATATTCATGACACCATGTCCTAATCATTGTCTTGAGAGCCTCTGGTATCTCTCTAAAGCTCCTTAAGCTTTCACATAATAGTTGGTAGACTTGAATTGTTTTATTCACAGTATGTTTATTATATCATGAACATCATGAGAAAAGTTATAACTTTTTGATTACATTCCTATTGATAGTCTACAACGAGCAAAATTTTTCCCAACACTAACCTAACTACAGTTAGCTTCAGGAAATCAAGTTGTTATATCTATAACTGTAAATTGCCTCACTTTGGGTTTTGGTAGGTCATATACAACCTACAGTATTTAATTGTACTGAATAGTCTTTAAAGAGCTGGTATGGATGTCAAAAGTGCTGGTTTGATTACCTAGAAAAATAGAAACTAGGAGCATGATTCAGCTGTTCAATTGTTCATGTTTACTCCACTATTCAATATGATCACGGCTGATCCACTATTCAATGTCTTTTTCCACGTTTGCTCCATATCCCTTGATGGCTTAGAAGTCTGAAACAAAGTCTAACTCTTTCTTGAATAAATTCAGTGACTTGGCCTCTACGGTCTTTTTATGGTAGACAGTTCTTCAGTTTACTAGTCTTTGAGTAAAGCTATGTTTCATTATCTCAATTCTAAATGGATCGGTATTCTTGGATGCATTCCATTCGCTCCCAGTACCTTATAAATTTTAAGTACAGAAAGATATTGAATATCTTTATCAAATGAAAACCCTTAAGTGTCTGCATTTTTCATGATAATGTGGGAAGCAGAACCCCATTTGATTCAAATCTTCCAAGGAGAAAGTGGCCTTCTTAAACCCCCTCCAGATTTGCACCATGTTTTAGTTTTTGTGTTGAAATTAATTTGACAATTTTATATGCCCATGCTGTTAGTTTCTGTAATTTGGCACAGGCACATTTTCAAATGGGGATACAAGAAGAAAATTCAATGTTGCATTTGGGAAAATGTAGCTCAGAATGTGGAACTTCTTCCCATATGGAATGATGAAAGAAAGTAGCAGAATGACATTTTAGGGGAAGTTGAATACAGTAAATATATAATGGAGGAAGCACAATAAGGATATGTTCAATATGTGTAATTAAGGAAAGTGGTAATTAAGTGAGATTGTGCAGAGATTAAACACAGGCATACATCTGTAGTGTCAAATGGTTTTGGTTTGTTTTGGTTCTGTGAGTGTGTAAATGGTGCATTTTTGAACAAAGGCTGTGGTCTTGATATTGATATTTTCCATGATGGTCAGTGAAATGATTAAGGACCTAAATGAGGGTCAATTCCATTTGGTGTTATCTGCAGATGTAACAATCTTCAGATACCTGAGAACGAATGATAGAGCAACAAATCACTTGTGCAAATGATGAACAGTGGTCTAAATGCCAATCGCTTTGAAACACCACCTCCAATCAATCTGAGTTTTTAAAACCTGTGTAATCTACTGGTTTATAGCTCATTTATTATCCATTCTGCCCCAAGGTCTAATTCCAAGTACTCTGATTATAGTGATGTATCTATAATGCAGTATCTATCAAAGATCTGTTGAAAATCTAAGTAAATTGAATCCATTAAATTGCTTGTTACAAAACATTCTGTTAACTTACATTAAGTCAATCACATATTATATTACCTCTGTAAATCTGTAGCAACTATTCATTTCTTGGTTGTCAGAAAATCTCTAATTTTCCATCTTGTCAATCCTGATTTTGAGTTAGTTACATATTTTTTTCTAGAATAGATAAATGGAATAATTGCAAAATATTGGTGTGTTTATAATATACATTTAGCTGGATGTGAAATACTGATTATTTCCAAAATTATTTTTGTATTTAATAAAATTTGTACACTCCTTCATTTATAACAGAAGACATTCCTACATACAATGCTTCAATCACTTCTGATAACCTTTCACAGTTTGAAGCTATTCTATCCCTCCTGATTGTGTACGTGAAATTAGTTTTGAATTGCTAACTTGTAGCCAATTAACTTAACTTCTCTAATAGTAAAAGTAAAATACTGCCAATGTTTTGTGTTTTTCAATTTAAATGTGTTCAAAAAGCACATAAAAGAAGTATAAATGAGAGTGTCAGTGACAAGACCAGCATGTATTACCCATTCTCAATTTCTTGAGAAGGTGATGGCAAGCCACCTTCTTGAATCATTTCAGTCCATCTGGTTAAGATACACCTATAGTGTTGACAAGTAGGGAGTTTCAGAATTTTGACTAAGCAATGGTGACACAATTCAAAATCAGAATGGGATGTGACTTGAGGGTTATTTGAAAGAGATGGTGTTCCCATGAGCCTGCTGCATCAAGAGATAAACCAATTGTAATACGTCAATACTTGGCCATGAACATACTTGCCATACTGGAGCACAAGTTTAAGGTAAACACAATGTATTGGACGTATATCCGTCAATCGCAAGCTTTACTGCTTGTTTTATTCTGGGGCACTTTCTCCACTTAATAATAGAAGTCACAGGTTGGAGAAGGCTGTTGAAGTAGTCTTGGTAAGTTGCAGCAGTGCATCGATATACATAAATGTTTAAAATGGTGAATGTGGTGCCAATTAAGTGAGCTCCTTGTCAAGCTTCATGCATTGTTGGAGTTGTAGTCATCCAGGCATATTCTTTTGAATATTCAATTACATACCTAATTTGTTCCTTACTGATGAAAAAAAACCTTAAGGAAATAAGCAGGTAATTCATGATTCAATCACTATTGAATACCAAATTATCTGACCTATTCTTGTCACCACAGTATTTACGTGGCTGGTTCAGTAAAGTTTTCTTCAATATTGAACTCTAGGATGTTGATAACAAGGATTCAACTATAATGTTGCCATTGAATGAGAAAAGATGATAGTTGGACTCTCTCTCTTGTTGGAGACAATCATTGCCAAGCACAAATATGCCACAAATGGTATATGCTAATTATCATTAAGTGTTTGTTATCCAAGTCTTTCTGCATGCAACTTTGGTTGGTTCATTATCTGAAGAATTGCAAATGGTATTGAATATTGTGAAATCATCAATAATTTTTTTTTGAGAATCCCTGATGGAGCGATAGCCAATGATAGAATGCTCCCTGGACAAACTCTGACAGTGTGCATGAACAAAATTTTGGTCACAGAAGTAGATTTTAAGGAACATCATAAAGTGATGAGATAAAGATTCAGGGAAGAATTTTAGAGTTTAATTCCAAGGCAGCTGAAAGCACCACTGTCAATGTTGAAGTGCTTAATGGAGGTTTTTCTCAGGGTTTTTATTATAATGCAAAAAGCATGTTGGCTAAGGCAAGAAATGGAGCAAAGAATTTTTCCCAAGTATTTGTTTACAGACTTACATACTATGAACATACAACTTCTAATCCCAAAATCACAGTTTTGGTCTATGAACATGCAATGGCTATTTAATTAATTCATTTCTTTAAGTATACATTTTTGTGCTGCAGAAGCGTTACGACACAGGGTAAACCCCTCTGCTAATTTAAAACTAGCAACACAAAAAAGATTTATCCCATGCAGTAATCTGTGAAAATTCGAGAGCTTAAAAATTATTTAAAGTAAAACTTAACAACTTTATTTCTAATTAACAACTACATACAATTCCTTCCTCTAACCTATCTAGTATCTTTTCTTCTACAATATTAGTCTGATAAAAGCCCGATTAAGATTTACAAAACAAAACTTCTTATCTCAAAACCAGGCAGCTTTCAGTTTTCTCTGTAATCCTATCTTCTTTTTGTCTTCTATGGGATTCTGCTTCACAGGTTACTGATCAATAAAGAGAGCTATTTTTTGGGCAATCTTTTTACAAGCTGGTGGCTTGGCAGCTATAGAGTCATAGAGATATACAGCACGGAAACAGACCCTTCGGTCCAACTCATCTATGCTGCCCAGATATCCTAACCTAATCTTGTCCCACTTGCCAGCACTTGGCTCATATCCCTCTAAATCCTTTCTGTTCATATACCCATCTGGATGGCTTTTAAATGCTGTAATTGTACCAGCCTCGACCACTTCCTCTGGCAGCTCCTTCCATACATGCACCATCCTCTGCGTGAAAAAGTTCCCCCGAGGTCCCTTTTATCTCTTTCCCCTCTCACCCTAAACCTGTGCTCTATAGTTCTGGACTCCCACAGCCCAGGGAAAGACATTTTCTGTTTATCCGTATCCATGCCCCTCATGATTTTATAAACCTCTATAAGGTCACCCCTCAGCCTCCAACTCTCCAGGAAAACAGCCCAGCCTATTCAGCCTCTCCCTATAGCTCAAATTCTCCAACATTCTTGTAAAACTTTTCTGAACCCTTTCAAGTTTCACAACATCATTCCGATAAGAAGGAGACCAGAATTGCACGCAATATTCCAAAAGCAGCCTAATGTCCTGCACAGCCACAACATGACCTCACAACCCCGATACTCAATACTCTGACCAATAAACAAAAGCATATTAAACACCTTCTCCACTATCCTATCTACCTGTGACTCTACTTTCAAGGAACTATGAACCTGCACTCCATGGTCTCTTTGTTAGCAACACTCCCGAGGACCTTACCATTAAGTGTATAAGTCCTGATCTGATTTGCTTTCCAAAGTGCAGTACTTCACATCTAAGCCGCAGTGGCAGCTGGAAAACAGGAGCTCATCAACCCCCGGAGCTGGAGGAAGGTCCAAGCTCCATGAAGCAGAGGGCCCGGCTGGAAGCTGGATTTGCTCAAGGCTTGTATCTATTAACTTGTTTAAATGCTACCTACTGTGTGGGAGTGTAGTTTACATTAAAACTGGAGGTCAGAGTGCTTGTTTACATTTAGCAGTTGTAGTTGGTAAAATACACTCCCTGGAGGAGGGGCGAACTAGCCATTTGGATACAGAACTGATTTGAAGGTAGAAGACAGAGGGTAGTGGTGGGTTGCTTTTCAGACTGGAAGCCTGTGACCAGTGGTGTGCCACAAGGACTGGTGCTGAGTCCATTACTTTTCATCATTTATATAAATGATTTGATGTGAACTTAAGAGGTATTGTTAGTAGATTTGCATATGACACCAAAATCAGAGGTGTACTGGACAGTGAAGAAGATTACCTCAGATTACAGTGGGATCTTGATCAGATGGGCCAATGGGCTGAGGAGTGGCAGATGGAGTTTATTGCCCTCTCAACTGTTCAATTTTCCCCAGTCTTTAACGCCCAAAGCATCAGATTGTGTCATTGGCTTTTAAGATTGTCAATATACTAAATCCAAACTGGATTGGAGTTTGGTATTTGTTTTGGCGTATATTTAAATTGATTAGCCTAATTCAAATCTGTTTTTGTCTCCAGGCAACTAACTACCCTAGCTACCTCAGTAGTTAAACCACACATTTAAATTGTATCATATTGAAAACATTTGGTGCTGTCACTGCTAGCCCTCCACTCCCTTAAAGGTACAGTACACTCAAATCTTCATAACAGAAGCCAGCACTTTGTGAATATTGCAACATTCAGGGGATAGACAGTTATAAGGATTTGCTACATTTGACTGTTCTATCATATTAGTTATATTCAATAGTGCCTTAGAACAAAACAAGACTTATTGAAAGGTTGTCAATAGGTAGCTCAAAGCAGTTCAGGGTCACTGAACTTGGAATTCATGGGTTGTCTTGTTTGAATGGAGAGTGGGAGATGACATGATTAGAGGTCTTGACAGCGTAGATGTGAAGACAATGTTTCCTCTTAAGGAGGAATCTAGAACTAGGCATTACCATTTTAAAAAGGGGTCACATATTTAAATCAGATGAGGCATCTTTTCCTCACAAATGGTCATAAGTCTTTGGAATTCTCTCTTCCTCACAGAGCAGTGGAAGCAGATTATTTGAATATTTTTTATTGCTAAGATGCATAGACTTTTGGGAAGCAAGGCAGTGAAAGGTTATTGAAGTTGGTGGGAATGTGGATTTGAGGTTATAATCCAATTGGCCATGATTTTATTGAATGAAGGCACTGGCTGGCATACTTCGGCTTCTTTTCCATATGTTCATATTTTTTGTATAGATAGTTAGAGAAGAATGCTCCATTTAAAAAAAAATTAGCTGGACTGTTGAAAAGGAATCTAAACTACATTGAGTCTGTATATTTGCAGACTTGGTGAGAGGTCAAGAGCTATTGGATATTTCTAACAGTCAGAATTAAGCCAGAAGTTCTAGGAGTTGTTAGGCAGCTAAATGCTAATGTCAGGACTCCTGAAAAGTCCCAGGAGCTGTGGGGTTTCAGAAGAAGTCATGCGCTACTAATGGGCTCAGTATAGTTATGGAAGGCTGGAAGAAGCCCACAAGCAGTACTTGTTTTATGCAACTGAACAAGTTAAAGCTCAGGAACAGTAATAGGTGGTGAAGCTTGTTAAAAGTTGGAATTACATCTGTAAGTGATGGAATGCAGATTCCAAGAATCCAAGGGAGTGTAGACCCAGGAAACATGAACCATCAGAACATGACCAGGCTTTGTGGTAGCACATGATTGTGTGGCTCTTGAGGGAGTTTTGAGACCAGGTTGTTATAAATGAATAAGTTTCAATGAGATTTGGTGACATAGTATCACTAATGCTTTGAGTTTGTGAGGGGGCAGAATGATTGCTGAGAAATCGGTGATATCTGCCTTGGTTGTATTTACTATTTGATGTGTTCTAAAAGGGTGATAACCATAATTTGTCTGTTTCTACATATTTGCCACAAGTTAACTTTGAAATGATAGAATATGTCGTACATGTATTTGCATAGTCTAAACCTTTTTTTTACAATGACAACGCATGTTCAAGTTTTACTTTTAATATGTTAGCTATTTCTGATTGACCTGGTGGAATTATTTCTAACTCTCCATCAAGTAACTCTAAATATTCTATACTTGGCCATATTGCTTTAATATTTGTTATGATCTATGGAGGATCAATGCACCCCTCCAAACTTGCTCATGACCTGTATATAAATTTGCACAACTCATATCCAATTAACAACTTCCTTTCGCTCTCCTTAAATAAAAAATGAGTTAATGTGCACAACAAAAATTAAAAAAAATGAATCCAAAGTTTCATTCTATAGGACCCCTAACAATTTCTTCACATCCGTATTCCTTTTTGTAGGATTGGAATGTTGATAACTTTAATCTACCTATTCAATTTTAGCAATTACCTTTTTCTCTATCTTTTTCTGCAAGACAATGATGTTAATCATAACCTTTACGCACATTCACTTTTTGCATATTACCTACCCTGTCCATTTGAATGATTATCTATGTAACATTCAATTGACATATCATCCCTTGAATACTCATTGTAGAGAATCACAATTAAAATACTTGAAAAATAGCATTCCATATTCAATCTGTCTACAAGACAAGTATTTTAAGAGCAAAAGCACTCTCAACAATCTGTATTATTTTCTCAGCTTCAAGCTGATGACAACGTTTCTCATTTTCATGCATAACACTTATTTTAAAACTGTCTGTTCCAGAATATCCATCAGGAAGATTTACATCTGCAGCAAAGTTGTGTGTTTTTGAGCAAATAAAGAATTAGAACTTGAGTACGTATTTCTTTAGATTTAGACTTTTTGAAATATTTTGATTGCTATTTAAACATTTTTGTCTTTTGGATATTTCTATAGTACTTAACTCCAACACATCAAAATGAGTAATTGAAGAAGAGTTCTGAAGAAGAGTCATACTGGACTTGTAATGTTAACCCTTTCTCTCTCCATAAATGCTGCAAAATCTGTTGAATTTATCCAGATTTCTGTGTTTGTTCCAGAATTCAAGCATCTGCAGAATCTTGCTTTTAATACTCATATCTTAAGTCTAGTTGGAGTGCTCAATCAATTGTCCAATTAAATTTCAAATTGTCTGTTCCTACATTAGATATAATTCCGTAAGAATCTTTTTTTTCTATTCATTCACAGGATATGGGTGTTGCTCACTAGATCGGCATTTATTGTCAGTCCCTAATTGCCCAAAGTAAGAGTCAATCACATTGCTTTGGATCTAAAGGTCAGACCGGGTAGGACGGCAGTTTCCTTCAATAAAGAATATGAGATTTCCTGACACTTGACAATGATTGCATGATCTTCATCAGATGTTTAATTCCAGATTTTTGTTGAATTTACATTTCACCATGTGCCCTGGTGAGACTTGAATCCAGGGACCCAGAGTCTGGGTCTCTGATTAATAGTCTAGCAATAATGCTATTGCCTGCTTGGAACACGAATATAATTAACCGTGATAGGATTAAGGGTGTCTAAACAGAGTTGCTGTTCAACATTACTCAGGGTCTTGTAGTGCAGTGATAGTGTCTCTAACTTTTGATCTGGGAGGTCCAGGTTCAAGTAGCACCTGCCTTAAACATGTGTCATAACAGAGTTCAGACTCTTTTAAATAATGTGGGTACTTCTGGAAATGAATATTCCAGCTCAGTGAGCAAACCTACATCCAGAACCTCAACCTGAGCTATAAATCCTCTCAAAATTCGCTTTTAAATAATCTGCTAAATATACATGTGTACTTTTTAAATTCTCCAAACTGGACTATGAATTTTAAATTCTACTGCAGTACTAAGAACGCATTACTCAAATTGTGCAGAACCAACTCATTAGAAATTATTAACAAGCATCGTGAAGATACTTGAAAAAAATATTTTATGATCCCAATGAAAGCATTGCAGAAGCTATTTTTAATTGAAAACGCTTTATTTCAGCAAAACAGATCTCACCAAAAATGATCATTCTGTGGAAACGTCATTCCAAACATAGTTGCATTGTTCAGTTTCCATTAGTTTTCCTTCTGCATCTGCTGCCTATTTGGGTTATTTTAGAAACACCTCTCTTGAAAAGTATCTCTCTTCAGAAATTAGTGTTGATCTACATTCTCATGAATATGTGGCCTAAAGCACTAAAAGGATTTTCAAGATTAAATTTCTAGCTGTGGAAGTATCCCCTCTAAATATCTGTTTCACTTAGTCACACTTCAAAACTCCTATCAGTACAAATTCAGATATGTGTCAAGTTATTCTTTAACTGTACCTCTAGATAAAACCAAACTTCTTGCTTAGAATCTAACTCCCTTTGTGATTCATCATATTTGGTTACTCCCAATTTGACAAGCAACCATTAAAACTTCATGATCATGAGATAGAGTCATAGTCATAGCGATGTACAGCATGGAAACAGACCCTTCGGTCCAACCCATCCATGCCGACTGCCTTTCAATATGTAGTGTTTATTTCTTTGTGTAATCTATTCATGTTTTGATTTCCAATTGTACTTTATGTCTGCCAGAATCTGTTATTCCAGAACTTTCTCTTCCTCTAATGAGGGTCTTCCTACACGAATGATAATTTTATGACATTAATGACACTTCTTTACCAATGACCATTATTTACATTGTTTTAGTCCAACCAGCCAATCTGTAGACATTGCTACTTGGCTATCATCCTGAACATTCAACAACTATTTAAACTTGCCCGCAGTTTCTTTTGCTTATCCAGATTTGTCACATCCTCCATTTGCTAGATCTTTCTGGGAGATATATTACCCAAGTATTCACTCTGGACAACAGTCCATCAGATATGATAATTGTATCATGTGCCATGATTACTCAAATGACCACTACCTTGCTCTTGAGTTACTAAGTTCTGTTCTTCATCAAAAAATACTTGAACATGGAGGTACAAGATGCCCTATTTACTTCTATTAGCTTTTCAGAATCCAAGATGTTGCAATTAATTGATTATTAGTAACTTAACAGTTTGACTGACCTATTTGATAAGTGCAGGCATTGGATAATATCTTTGTTTTTATAAAGCCTTTGTTTATTCTATGTAACTTTCAAATGCTCTCAAACTAAATTCTGGTCTCAAAATCTTAAATGATGCCTCAATGTTGCCTGAATTTTTTTCTGGAAACCCAACCTGATTAAAGTCCTTCTTCTTGCATGTAAAGCATTCAAATGTATAAGAAAAGTAATTATTTGTGGTATTTTCTAAAGCAAGAAGACAAATGCATAGCACAGAAGGCAATTTGGGATTTCATCATAGCCTAATTGACAGGGACTGTATCCTCCAACCATCTGGAGTGAATTCTTTGTATGAGTTCCCATGCCAAGCCACTTGTCAACTTGCAGCCTGGTTGATCAGCTAAAATTTTATGCAGCATTTCATTGATCACCACATGATCCTTTTCATGGAGCCCATTGCTGAAAGAACTTTCAGCTGCTCTATTCATAACCATGATGTTCATTTTTCACTTATGTCTCTGAGCTCATCACGAGTAAATTCCCTTCATTATCAGGCAGAAAATTTGTTGGTGACCCAAGTTCAGTCCCCATCCAATTTTTCCATATTTTGTCAATATTAAATATTGTTGTAGAAAAATTAAATCTGGTTATCAGTCTAAAATATATAGAATGAAATTAATTCTTTGTCCATGCATTTAGATTCATGGCAATTTATTTGTTAATGTCACTTGTCAATGGAAGTTTACAATTGGTTTTGTCATCACTCTATGATATTTGTTAAAACAGGTTTCACACTTCACATTAATCTTCTCCTTTTGTCTGGCATATTCTTTTGGCAAGATTTTTAATCTTTATGCAGGGTGATCAAATTGTTAATGTACTGTCGGGATAATTGCCTTTCTTCACCTAGCATAATCTGATGCATTAATACTCATGTAATAGTTAATGAGAAACATCACATTTTCTGGAGAAACAATAATATTCTGACTGGTTAAACTGTTGATCCACTGACTTTACAAACATAATTTCCTCATCATGCTCAAGGCCAAATTTCATTTGTGTTTTTCATGTAAGATTTACTCAACAGCAGCTGTGGTAGAAGTGACCTGTATGAAAGGACAGGTTGCACCTGAATTGGAAGGATACCAGTATCGTACCAGGGCATTGGCTAGTGCTACGCAAAATACTTTAAACTAGTGCAAGGGATAAGGGGAGCCCAAAGAGACTGTGAGAAAAGAGATAAATATGAGACTAGTACAGTAGAGAAGAGGAGCAAGTGAAATAGTCAAGACAGGCAAGAGCAAGGCAGAGAACGAGGTAAGACTGATACATTAAACTGACAGGCAAGGCAGATGAACACAGAGCATGGTTGGGAATGTGGGGCTGGGTTATCACAGCTGTTACAGAAATGTGGCTTAGGGAGGGGCAGGACTGGCAGTTTAATGTTCTGGAATATAGATGCTATAGGAATGGTAGAAATGGGGGAGCAAGAGAGGAGGGGGATTTGTATTTTTGGTTAGGGAAAATATTACAGCTGTACATAGGGAGGATATTCCTGAGAGATCATCCCATTAAGTTATGTGAGTGAAATTGAGAAATAAGAAAGGGATGATTACCTTATTGGGATTGTAATTTAGGACTCTCATTAGTTTAAGGGAAATTGAGATGCAAATTTGTAAGGAAATCACGGATATCTGTAAGAAAAACAGTGTTGTACTGGTAGGGAATTTTAACTTTCCAAATATAAACTGGGGTTGCCGTAGGGCTTGGATGAAAAATAATTTATTAAGTGTGTACAAGAAAACTTTTTTATTCAGTATGTGGATGTAACAACTAGAGAAGGAGCAAACTTAACCTTCTCTTGGGAAATAAGGCAAGGCAAGTGATTGAGGTGTCAGTGGGAGAGCACTTCGGGGGCCAGTGATTATAATTCTATCAGTTTTAAAATGGTTATGGAAAAGGGTAGATCTGATGTAAAAGTTAAAATTCTAAATTGGAGTAAGGCTAATTTTGATAGTATTAGGCAGGAATTTTAAAAAGTTTATTGGGACAGGCTTTTCACGGTTAAAGAGGTGGCTGGAGAGTAGGAAGCCATCAAAAATGAGATGATGAGAGTTCAGAGACAGTATGTTTCTGTTCGTGTGAAGGAAGAGCTGGGAGTGTTTGTGTAAGGAACGCTTGATGATTAGAAAAATTGAGGCTCCGGTCAAGAAAAAGAAGGTGGTATATTCAGGTTTGGACAGCTGGCATCAAGTGAATCCCTCGAAGAGTATTAAGGTAGTTGGAGTATATTCAGGAGGGAAATCAGAAGTTCAGAAAGGGGACATGAGATAGCTTTGACAAATAGGATTAACGAGAATCCAAGGAGATTTCACAAATACATTATATGCAAAAGAGGAACAAGGGAGAGAACAGGAACCCTTAATGATCAACAAGACTGTCTATGTGTAGAACAACAGGAGTTGGGTGATATACTAAATGAGTATTTTGTGCCAGTATTTACAGTGGAGAAGGACATGGAAGCTAGAGAACTTGGGGAAATAAACTGTGATACCTTGAAGAGTTACATACAGTCAGTTCTTCTATTACGCAATGTTTCTGTTCTTGTGCAATCCCAGTTTATTGAAAATTCATGCTTTAGAAATAGCACTTAAAGTGTCGGTGCTGTAATTGCGTTACAGCTAATAAACATTTTAAAAGTTGATGCTTCAGAAACAGTGTCCACAATTTGTCAATCACTTTACAGCAAATTCGTGTTGATGAAATGTGCGTTATAAAAGAACTGGCAATACAGAAGAGGAAGTGCTGTATAACTTAAAATGCAAAAGGTGAATAAATCCCTGAGACCTCATCAGGTGTATCCCAGGGCTTTGTGGGAAGCTAGGGAAGAAATTTTGCTGGGCCCCTTACTGAGATATTTGTATCATTGATAGCCATGGGTGAGGTACCAGAAGACTGGAGGTTGGTTAATATGGTGCCATTATTTAGAAAGGCTGTAAGGAAAAGGCAGGGAACTGACCGGTGAGCCTGAAGTCAGTGGTGAGCAAGTTATTGGAGGGGATTCTGAGGGACAGGATTTATTTGCACTTGGAAAGGCAAGTACTGACTAGGAATAGTCAAAATGGCTTTGTGCGTAGAAATTTGCATCTCACTTAATTTGATTGAGTTTTTTGAAGAAGTGACAAAGAAGATTGATGAAGGCAGTGTGGTAAATGTTGTTTATATGGGCTTCAGCAAAGCATTTCACAAGTTCCTCATGGAAGATGGGTTAACAAAGTTAGATCACAAAAATTCCAGGGGGAGCTAGCCAACTGGATACAAAAATTGAATTGAAGGTAGAAGACAGAGGGTGGTGATGGTGGATTGTTTTTTGGACTTGAGGCTTGTGACCAGCAGTGTGCCGCTAAGATCAGTGCTGGGTCCATTGCTTTTTGTCATTTATGTAAATAATTTGGATGTGAATACAGGGGATATAGCTTGTAAGTTTGCAGATGACATCAAAATAGATGGTGTAGTGGACAGTGAAGAAGGTTATCTCAGAATACAATGTGTTATGAAGGTGTAAGGGGTACTGTATCTTTAAGAGATTTGAAGGACTTAGCAAGAACACAGAGTACTTGATAATTTACAATATAACATTTGGGCCAGCAGCTAGCAGTACTTGGGTTGCTATGAGACAAAAAACAAATTCAAATTCAGCCAATCTGTTTAAATTATGCCCCAAGATACTAACCTCCAATCAAGTTTGAAATTAGTATTTTGACAACATTAAAACCAGTGAAAAGATCTGATGCTTTGGGGTATAAGACCAGGAAAAATTGAACATTTGGGGAAAACTGCAAAGCCACCAACACATGCAGACTGCAAGGAGAATAGCTCTCATAAAGGTACTTTTAGTTATCAATGACCTGTGAAACATAAATCTCTAAGAAGAAGAGGAAAAGAAGACAGAGAAAGATACAAAGACAAGATTCGACAGCTGATTGGTTTTGAAATTTGAATTTTTTGGTAAATCTTAATCGGGGGTTTTATCGGACCAGTATTGTAGGAAGGAAAGTAAAAGATGGGTTAGAGAAAGGAGTTGCAAATAGTTGTTAGTTAATGTTTTATGTGAGACTTGAAGAATAAAGTTCTTAAATCTTTTGTACTTTAACTAGTGACTTTTGGGATAGTTCTTTGCCTCTTGAATTTCAACAGATTACAGCATGGGTTAAGCAATTTCTGTGTTGCAGGTTTAAATTAGCAGGATGGAGTTTACCCCATGTCGTAACAGTTAACTGTTTTTAACTCAATTAATCATCAAGCATTCCCTACACTAATACCCACAGCTCTGCCCTTCGCAATAACAGAAACATACTGTCTCTGAACTCTCATTATCTCATTTTTGAAGGCCTCCCACTCTTCAATGATCTCTTTTACCTGTGGACATTAGTTTAATTTTAAATTAAAGTGGACACTGAAGAAGGTTATCTCAGAGTACAATGGAAGGCAAATGAATTGATGACATTTATTTTGAGAAGTCTTAAACATAAAAGCAGGGATGTACTTCGGAGGTTCTATAAGAATCTGGTCAGACCAAATTTGGACTGTTTTGTACAGTTTTGGGCCCCAAATTCAAGGAAAGATGTACTGGGCTTGGACCGTGTTCAGAGGAGGTTCACAAGAAAGATCCCATGAATGAAAACCTTAACATATGAGGAATGTTTTAGGACTCTGGGTCTATACACGATTGAGTTTCGAAGGATTGGGGAGGGGGAATCAAATTGAAACACACAGAATACTGAATGGCCTGGACAGGGTAGATGTTGGAAAGATGTTTCCATTGGTAGGAGAGACTGGGACCCGATCACAGCCTTAGAGTAAAGGGAAGACCTTTTAGAATGGAGATAAAGAGAAACTTCTTCAGTCAGAGCATGGTGAATCTATGGAATTCATTGCCACTGGAGACATTGGAGGCCAGGTCATTGAGTATATTTAAGACTGAGATAGATGGATTCTTGAATATCAAGGGGATCAAGGGTTACCGGGAGAAAGTGGGAGAATGGGGTTCAGAAACCTATCAGTCATGGGCTGAATGGCCTATTTTCTGCTCCTATGTCTGTGGTGTTATGGGTCATGGAGTGGCTTTACATTACTGAATTTCATAACATCAACATCCTCGGGTTATATTGATCAGAAAATAATTGGATGATAAAATTAGCCAAGAGCAGGTATAGCTGCAGTAACTCACCTTGTGACTTGCCAATAAACTTGTCCATTATCTGCAAGCTCAAGCCAAATATGTGATGGAGTATTCACTATTTTCCTGGATGACTGTAGCCCCACGAATATTCAAAAGCTCAACACCATATAAGGCAAAGCAGTTCCAGTTGACCTATATTCTATTCACAACTTTAAAAGTACACACTCTATTCTATGAATGCACAGTGACAGTGGTGTATACCATATAAAAGATGCACTGTGCTGGCTTGTAGCATCTTTTTAAAAACATTTCAAAAGTATAGTAGAATGATGGGAACATTATCATCTGTAAATTCTGCTCCAAGCCACATATCATCCTGACTTACCAAAATACAAGATTTCCCATTTAAGACCTTTATTGTAACTACCAAACTAAAATTAACTTAGATCAAACATTAGTTAAAAGGCAACAAATACTAAATAACTAGATAACACATTTGATATTCTTTTTCCAGCTTCTTTTGTTTGCTGCGTGCAGCACTTCTGGGTTGCAATATGATTAACTCCCAGCTTCCTGCAAGCTCAATTCAACATTATCAGATTGATTCTGATGACTTTGAAATATCATTTCTCTCCATTGGAGTATTCCAGTACTGATCTTCACTAGCAAGACCCACCTTGATGAATCCCTGTTCCTAATTGTTTTCGTCTTCCATTTCTTCATAAATGTGGATGTCACTCACTAAGCCAGTGTTTATTGCCCATCCCTAATTATCCAGAAATTGATGATGAGCTGCCTTTTTAAACTGTTGCAGTCCTTGTGGTGCTTAGGGTGTAGGGACATGTAGTATCATAGACATTACTGTACTTAGCACTGTAAGATATGCGTGTGGCTTTTTGAGAAACTTACAGGTGATGTTTCCATGCACCACTGCCCTTGTCTTTCTAGGTAGTAGAGGTCACTGGTTGAGACAATGTTATGGAAGGAGTCTTAGATTAGATTAGATTACTTACAGTGTGGAAACAGGCCCTTCGGCCCAACAAGTGCACACCAACCCGCCGAAGCTCAAACCATCCAGACCCATTCCCCTACATTTACCCCTTCATCTAACACTACGGGCAATTTAGCATGGCCAATTCACCTAACCTGCACACCTTTGGACTGTGGGAGGAAACCGGAGCACCTGGAGGAAGCCCACGCAGACACGGGGAGAATGTGCAAACTCCACACAATCAGTCGCCTGAGGCAGGAATTGAACCAGGGTCTCTGGCACTGTGACGCAGCAGAGGTGCCATCGTGGTGAGTTACTGCAGTGCATGTTGCAGATAGTACACATTGTTGGCATAGGGAGTGAATTTTGAAGGGGGTGGGTAGAGTGCCAATCAAGAGGGCTGCTTTTTCCTGTGTAGTGTCCAGCTTTTTGAATGCTGTAGAGGCCGCACTCAACAAATCAAGTGGAGAGTATCACTCATGCCTTGTAAGTGGTGGATAGGCAATTTTCACAAATTCCAACAGTCCTGTTCCTTTTCTTCCCAAGAATTCTACTTAGTTGTTAACAAAACAAAAAAAAAGATCAAATTGCTGCACACCTACACCAACGAACCCCACCACCTCATGGCCGAACACTTCAACTCCCCCTCCCACTCTGCCAAAGTCATGCAGATCCTGGACCTCCTCCCTCACCACTCCCTAACTACCTGAAACCTGGAGGAATAACTTCTCATCTTCTGCATTGGGACCCTCCAACCCCAATGGCATCAATGTGGATTTCATCAGTTTCCTCATTTCCCCTCCTCTCACCTTATCCAATCTTCCAACTTAGCACCCCCCTCATGACCTGTCCTACCTGTCCATCTTCCTTTCCACCTATCCACTCAATCCTCCCCTCTGACTTACCATCATTACCTCCACTTCCATTTACCTATCGCACTCTCAGCTACCTTCCCCCAGCCCCACCCCCCTCAGCTCACAGTCTCATTCCTGATGAACGGCTTTTGCCCGAAATGTTGACTCTCCTGTTCCTTGGATGCTGCCTGACTTGCTGTGCCTTTCCAGTACCACACCACACTCTTGATTCTAATCTCCAACATCTGCAGTCCTCCCCTTCACCTGCTGTTCTTAGCAGTTGATATTGCTTTGCTATGCAAATGCAATTCCTTTCTCTCTTCCTTGGTATCCAAAAACAAAAATCTCTCTGTGTCACAATGTGAGAGCTTTGACTTGATTTTTCATAAGATTCTGTTTGGGTTGCTTCCCCCATTATAACCTGATCACACTGGTTTGTCTCTGGGCAGAAAATTAGAATGCTGTGGTTCTGTTCACCGAGCTGGGAGTTTTTGTTGCAAACGTTTTGTCCCCTTTCTAGGTGACATCCTCAGTGCTTGGGAGACTCCTGTGAAGCGCTTCTGTAATGTTTCCTTCAGCATTTATAACAGCTTGTCTCTGCCGCTTCCGGTTGTCAGTTGCTGTCCACTGCAGTGGCCGGTATATTGGGTCCAGGTCGATGTGTTTGTTGATAGAATCTGTGGATGAGTGCCATTCCTCTAGGAATTCCCTGGCTGTTCTCTGTTTGGCTTGCCCTATAATAGTAGTGTTGTCCCAGTCAAATTCATGTTGTTTGTCATCTGTGTGTGTGGCTACTAACCTTTGTAATCATTAAAAACACAGAAATAGAGAACACACACCGGATCAGCAACGCCACACTCACAGGAATCCGATTCACGAGAAAGGAAGAAAAGGACAACCAGCTCCCATTCCTAGACGTGATGGTACAGAGAACACCGAACGGAGAATTCAGTACGAAGGTATACAGGAAAGCCACACACACAGACCAAGTCTTGAATTACGAAAGCAACCACCCCAACACACACAAACGAAGTTGAATCAGGACACTATTCAAAAGGGCCACAACACATTGCAGCACACCAGAACTGCAAAAAGAGGAGAAGAACACCTATACAAGGTATTCACCAAAAACGGATACCCGCGCAATTTCATCAACAGATGCCTAAGGGAAGGACAACGGAACAAGGACATGCCACAACCCAAAGGACTAGCCACACTACCATACATCAGGAGCATTTCTGAACTGACAACCAGACTGCTGCGACCACTAGGACTCATAATAGCACACAAACCAACAGCCACTCTCAGACAACAACTCACCAGGACAAAGGACCCGATACCCAACATGAGCAAAACCAACGTAGTGTACAAAATCCCATGCAAGGACTGCACAAAACACTACACAGGACAAAGAGGAAGACAGCTAACAACCCACATCCATGAACACCAACTAGCCACGAAACGACACGACCAGCTATCCTTAGTAGCCACACACTCAGATGACAAACAACATGAATTCGACTGGGACAACACTACAATTATAGGGCAAGCCAAACAGAGAACAGCCAGGGAATTCCTAGAGGCATGGCACTCATCCACAGATTCTATCAACAAACACAAAGACCTGGACCCAATATACTGGCCACTGCAGCGGACAGCAACTGACAACCGGAAGCGGCAGAGACAAACCACTATAAATGCTGGAGGAAACATCACAGAAGCACTTCACAGGAGGCTCCCAGCACTGAGGATGTCACCTAGAAAGGGGACGAAATGTTTGCAACAAAAACTCCCAGCTCGGCGAACAGAACCACAACAACGAGCACCCGAGCTACAAATCTTCTCCCAAACTTTGAAGAAAATTAGAATACTTACCATAGTCTTATTCAGAAAATGTTGCTTCACCTTAAATTAAAATGACACTTCAAAACCTAACTGTCTTGTAAAGTCCTACTTTTGTTACTTTAACAATACCTTAAATGATCTAACTATGTTGAGAATACAAAAGCCAAGTGATTGTGAAAACAAATCATATTCTCAAATCTTTGAATGTCATGGGACAAATTCATAAGGTTGTTAAGAAAGTGTATGGAATACTTGGCTCTGTAAACCGATGCATGCAACTTGAGTACTCCTGTTAAGTCTACAAATCTCTGGTTAGGTATCAAGAAGAATAGGTATGGTAACACTTTAGAATGGCTTGAAGATTATACAAAATAGTCTTTATCAGAATGATCAAAGGAATGAGGGGCTCAAGTTATGTAGTGAGATTGGAGAAGCTATGATCGTACTCCTGTGAGCAAAATTGTGGGGTTATCTGTGGGTTTGCAGTAGAGAGAGGTGCTGAGGCACACAAACACACTCACATGCACACATTCACTCTGTCTCTCTGCTCTGTATGCACACAGACATATAAGTTAATTTGTACTTGCTGAATTATATTAGCAGATACATTCTATTTTGCTCAAAAAACGCAGAATGTGCAAGCAGTCAATCCATATATTTGTAAATTCCACTTTGGAAATAGAACCAGTCTGACTCACACCTTTAAGACATTGTCTGAGCTGAGATGTCATCTTTTGTTATAAAACTGTAAATTATCCTGAGAATGTGACTTAAAAGAAAATCTGGGATTTACATATTAAAGAACCAAAACCAGCAAATCCATTCTAAAAGATGAAAGACTTAACAATCTGGGTTTGTTCAATGTATCATTGTATCACTGTAATCTTTTGCTATATATTCTGTCTTACGGCCCTGCTTCACAACCATCTGATGAAGAAGCAACACTTGAAAGCTAGTGCTTCTAAATAAACCTGTTGGACTATAACATGGTATTGTGTGATTTTTAACTTTGTGCACCCCTGTCGCCTCTCCTCCAAAAAATTTATGAAGGTCTTGAAGGTAATATGTAGAGAGAAATGGTTTCCTCTGGTAAATGGATAAGTACCTTGAGGTCTTGGTCTAAAAATACGTGGTAGAACAACTACACAGGTTACAATGTGAAACGGCTTCATTTAGCGGCTTTTAATATCAGAAAGTGGGTTTACTTTATAAAAGGCAATTAGACATCTATTTGGGCACTACTTCGAAGCACTATGAGGAAAAAGCTGGGGTGTATACAGCTCTCAAAAACTGACCAAACGGCTACTCCTGTGCCGTATGACTGGTTAATTCCAGTTTAGCAATTGGTACTCTGTGACACAATTCTGGATCAGTGGTGCTGGGAGAGCACAGCAGTTCAGGCAGCATCCAATGAGCAGCGAAATCGACGTTTCAAGCAAAGCCCTTCATCGGAATAAAGGCAGTGAGCTGGAAGCATGGAGAGATAAGCTAGAGGAAGGTGGGGGTGGAGAGACAGTAGCATCGAGTACAATGGGTGAGTGGGGGAGGAGATGAAGGTGATAGGTCAGGGAGGAGAGGGTGGAGTGGATAGGTGGAAAAGGAGCTAGGCAGGTCAGACAAGTCCGGACAAGTCATGGGGACAGTGCTGAACTGGAAGTATGAAACTAAGATGAGGTGGGGGAAGGGGAAATGAGGAAGCTGTTGAAGTCCAAATTGATGCCCTGGGGTTGAAGTATTCCGAGGCGGAAGATGAGGCATTCTTCTTCCAGGCATCTGGTGGTGAGGGAGCGGCGATGAAGGAGGCCCAGGACCTCCATGTCCTCGGCAGAGTGGGACAAGGAGTTGAAATATTGGGCCACGGGGCGGTGTGGTTGATTGGTGTGGGTGTCTCAGAGATGTTCCCTAAAGCACCCAGCTAGGAGGCGTCCAGTCTCCCCAATGTAGAGGAGACCGCATCGGGAGCAACGGATACAATAAATGATATTAGTGGATGTGCAGGTAAAACTTTGATGGATGTGGAAGGCTCCTTTAGGGCCTTGGATAGAGGTAAGGGAGGAGATGTAGGCACAGGTTTTACAGTTCCTGCGGTGGCAGGGGAAAGTGCCAGGATGGGAGGATGGGTTGTAGGGGGGCGTGGACCTGACCAGGTAGTCTCGGAGGGAATGGTCTTTGCGGAAGGCGGAGAGGGGTGGGGAGGGAAATATATCCCTGGTGGTGGGGTCTTTTTGGAGGTGGTGGAAATGTCGCTGGATGATTTGGTTTATGCAAAGATTGGTAGGGTGGAAGGTGAGCACCAGGGGCGTTCTGTCCTTGTTACGGTTGGAGGGGTGTGGTCTGAGGGCGGAGGTGCGAGATGTGGATGAGATGCGTTGGAGGGCATCTTTAACCACGTGGGAAGGGAAATTGCGGTCTCTAAAGGAGGAGGCCATCTGGTGTGTTCTATGGTGGAACTGGTCCTCCTGGGAGCACATATGGCGGAGGCGGAGGATTTGGGAATATGGGATGGCATTTTTGCAAGAGATAGGGTGGGAAGAGGTGTAATCCAGGTAGCTGTGGGAATCGGGGGTTTGTAAAAAATGTTAGTGTCAAGTCGGTCGTCATTAATGGAGATGGAGAGGTCCAGGAAGGGGAGGGAGGTGTCAGAGATGGTCCAGGTAAATTTAAGGTCAGGGTGGAATGTGTTGGTGAAGTTGATGAATTGCTCAACCTCCTCGTGGGAGCATGAGGTGGCGCCAATGCAGTCATCAATGTAGCGGAGGAAGAGATAGGGAGTGGTGCGGTGTAATTACGGAAGATCAACTGTTCTACGTAGCCAACAAAGAGACACGTAGCAAACGTGTGCCCATAGCTACCCCTTTGGTCTGGAGGAAGTGGGAGGATTCAAAGGAGAAATTGTTAAGGGTGAGGACCAGGTCGGCCAAACGAATGAGAGTGTCGGTGGAAGGGTACTGTTGGGGACGTCTGGAGAGGAAAAAATGGAGGGCTTGGAGGCCCTGGTCATAGCGGATGGAGGTGTAGAGGGATTGGATATCCATGGTGAAGATGAGGGGTTGGGGGCCGGGGAAACAGAACTCTTGGAGGAGGTGGAGGGCGTGGGTGGTGTCTCGAACGTATGTGGGGAGTTCCTGGACTAGGGGGGATAGGACAGTATCGAGGTAGGTAGAGATGAGTTCAGTGGGGCAGGAGCATGCTGAGACAATGGGTTGGTCAGGGTAGTCAGGCTTGTGGATCTTGGGAAGGAGGTAGAACCGGGCAGTGCAAGGTTCCCAGACTATGAGGTTGGAAGCGGTGGGTGGGAGATCTCCTGAGGTGATGAGGTTCTGTATAGTCTGGGAGATGATAGTTTGGTGATGGGGGGTGGGGTCATGGTCGAGGAGGCAGTAGGAAGGGGTGTCCTTGAGTTGGCGTTTAGCTTCAGTGGTGTAGAGGTCAGTGCGCCAGACTACCACTGCACCTCCTTTATCCGCTGGCTTAATGGTGAGGTTGGGATTGGAGCAGAGGGATTAGAGGGCTGCGCGTTGTGAGTGTGAGAGGTTTGAGTGGGGGTAGACAGGTTGAGGCGGTTAATGTCCCGGAGGCAGTTGGAAATGAAGAGGTCAAGGGCAGGTAATAGGCCAGCGCGGGGTGTCCAGGTGGAAGGACACCCCGCGCTGGCCTATTACCTGCCCTCGTCCTCTTTATTTTTTAACTCTGTGACACAATCTTAAATAAACTTTAGCAGCACTTGCAGTCTCGATTTGAGTCGTAAAGGGATGACAAAATTGCATTTGTTTTCTTAACAGAATACAGTCATGCTATAAGTCATTGCCGAACAGCGCCTGAGTTTTGGGTTTTATTTTTTCCCCTAAAAATTAAAGTATTTCTGGAGGAATTTGACCATCACGGCTGTTAAAACTTCGAACTCACTCACTACATGTGACAGTGTTGGCGGCTTCAATAAGACGCAGGGCGCTGCTACAGCCCATGTGATCGGGGAGAGGAAGGAGTTTCATTCATTTGTTCTGTTCGCAGCGGCGGATGTTGTGTGGGATAGTGTGCGAGTCATAGGTATCGGACTAACAGCTGAGAAGTTCCAATGAATCGATGCCGCTGTCATTAGCATGGAATTCTATCTATGCTTACAAAATACCTTTAGCGGACGCTTTTGAATTCTGGGGTTGTCTCTAACGAACGTCATCCTCTGGACAGAAACTCGGAGCTCCGAGTGGAAAGTTCCCTGCGACTGGGGACGTGAAGTAATTCATAGCCTGACATTATTTTTCGGGCGTGAGTAAAAGAGGAAGGCTCCGCTGGTAGCAGCTTTAAGAGCTGCCGCCCATACTCCGCAGGAGTCTGGTAAAGCCACGCTCGGACGGCTATCCTGTCTTCCCCCAAGTTCCCCTCCCTGGTGCTGCACCGTGCAAGCGCCGGCGATGTACATGGAGCTTGGGGTTTGAACAGGAGTCTCGCGCTCGCGCGCCGCCCCGAGCAACCGTCGGGCTGCAGCGACTGTCTCGCGCCGCTTTGAGCTCGGGAGCCGTTGATCGTCCGCGTGGCTGCTGCGGGCGCCACCTGGGGAAAGCGGCTCGTGCCGAACAACTGGGATTAAATCCAAGAGACCGGGTCACCGCGGCAAGTTTGTGTATGTGTGGGGGAAGAGAACAAAAAGTGGAAAAAGGCAAAAAAAAAGACCGCCAACTTCTAACACGCGTGGCTTCTCAAAGCAGAAAGAAAAATGTAACTGCTCTCCATGGTAGACGATCGCAGAAGAGATGTTTTTAAATAAAGTCAACATGTGTATTGCACGCTACTGTGGCACCGTAGCGCTCGTTCTCTTAGCCGTCGCAAACGGTGAGTGAAAAGTGTAAACGCATTTATTTTAAGGGACGAATCATTTGGATTTTGTTTTCTACCGAAATCATTCTCTCTCTCTTCCTTCCCCCACCCATCCCTACCCCCGGTTGGTGAGCGTTTCAGCCGGCGATGGCAGGTGGCTGTGCTCTTTCACTCGCTTAGAGCGTTGCCAGTTCAGCCTCCAAAACCTATGCTTGTTGAGTGGACAGCGTCGTGTCTTGAAGATAATTCATTTTCTTTTGTTTAGTTTTTGTGTGTTGACTTTCATTTGAAAGTGGATTTTATGTTTTCTGTTGTCTGTTGTGATCTATCCGGGCCTCGGTAAACAGTTTGCCTGTCCCTTGATCATGGTAGTTTGTCAGAATCCTGCAGGATTTATTACTCTAGACTGGTTGATGTAATATTTAATGAGCCTTCACAGTAATAAAACATGTTGACTCCTTTATTTGTTTTGTTTTGAGTAGTTTTCCGTTTAGCAATGACATTAAACCGCCATTTCATTCGTTCTTGTTCTCCATTCTTTTTTCTCACATCGTTTTCTATCTACACGATGATAAAAATTAACGCGCTTGTACTTTCCATACATCACGATCGCTACTTATTTCGCTTTCAAGCGTACAAAATAAATCCATCCTTTTGATTATAATGCACTGATTTTGTTGCTGATTTGAGGTATTAATGGGTCGCAGTTATCCTCTTGGATGACGGAAATTCGTAGTCTTTGGATGATTAGATTTTGTTTGTTTTGCTTTAACTCTAACATGTTCGGACTCGCATTCATATGGGTGACACATCCTCGCTGTACTGACAGCAACATTTTTCATTTTTTCCTAATGGCCTTTCTACTTTCTCATCATTTTGTACATTTTACTTCTTTTTGAACATGTTAATGCAGTTTCTTCCATCTGGACGTTTGTGCAAGATGTTATAATTTTGTCTTTGTCCTAGTTCACTAGACTTGGACTTTGTTTATTCTAAAATGTATATGAATTCGATTCATTGAAACTCTCTTCATAAAGTTTTTTTGAAGTATGTTTTTTGAGTCATATTATATTGACTAAAAATGTATCTTTAAATGTCTAATGCTCGCAAAAACTGCGTGGCAACAGAAATGCAAACTGGTTACCTTTTGCAAATATACCCTCGAGCGATCGTTGGCTTTTCTTCCTTTTCTGAGACTATCAAGTAACCGTAAATACGTTTTTATGGAGATTAGGCAATGAGGTGCCCGAAAATGCAATCCTTTTATTTTGGATTATCCTCTTGTTTTGTATTGACTGAATACCACACAAGTTGAGTTTCGCCGTCGGGCGGCTGCTGGTGAAAGTGTGTTGGAGATCGATGTATAAGGATTATGTAAATGACACTGCTAGAAAAGAAACAGTTCATTCCTGCACCAGGCGAGGCGTTGCAGGCAATCTGATGGAAACTGCACCAGGGACCAACTCGTCAAAGGGAGTGTTCTCACATTATATGGGCACCTGGCAAATGTTGTTCTTGCACCAAAAATACGCAGATGTAGTTTTATTTAGCAGTTTTGTTTTGATCAGGATTTGGTTTCCAAATGAATCATTTTTGGGGCAGTGAATACATTTTACATTTGAAGAATCGTATTGGAAATACTTGTGCAACATGTAAACAACGGATGTTAAATAATCTGCATGCCCTGTGTAATTCGCGTACGTTTATGTGGCATATTTATTCGTAGTGGGCATATAATGGAGTTAATTGACATCAGTATGTGCTGAATGTGTTGTTTTAAAAATCAAAATAAATGCAAGAGAGTTAACCACTCAGAATGTAACGAACAGTACCAAACGCTGTCCGTGACTAAGATTATTTCCATAGTGAGTTATTTGTGCAGGCTTCGAGGCCAGGAAATAATGTTTTTGGACACTTTTTTTCTTTTAAAGTGGCTAACGATTCGGAATGGTTAATATTTCAACCCGGTTAGAAATTGTCAGTCTTCACCTTAGCTAATGATGCTTGCATTATTTATTGCCTAAATCGTATCGCAGATTCAGGGGAAGGGAAAATGTGTAATTAGTGAATTTAAACTTGCGACATCAGTTGCACCACATGCAGTTCGCGAAAGCACAAATTCACCACTGAAGTCCGTTGAACGATCTGAAGTTTCCATAGAGTTTTGTAGAGTCGAGCCGGTGTCCTTTGTAATCATTAGGCTAAAAAAAAACACTTTTTTTATTGTTGCATTAATACAATCTTAGCAGGACATATACACTTAATGGTAAGGTCCTAGGAAGTGTTGCTGAAACGAAAGACCTTGGAGTGCAAGTTTATAGCTCCCTTGAAGTAAGAGTCATAGGTAGATTGGATAGTGAAGAAGGCGTTTGATATACTTTCTTAATTGGTCAGAGTATTGAATACAGGAGTTGGGAGGGCATGTTGCAGCAATACAGGACATTGGTCAGACCACTTTTGGAGTACAGCATGCAGTTCTGGTCTCCTTCCTATTAGAAGGATGTTATGAAACTTGAAAGGGTTCAGAAAAGATTGACAAGGATGTTGCCAAGGTTGGAGGATTTGAGCCATAGGGAGAGGTTGAGTAGTCTGGAGCTGTTTTCCATGGAGCGTTGGAGGCTGAGGGGTGACCTTATAGAGGTTTATAAAATCATGAGGGTCATGGATAGATTAAGTAGATAAGGTTTTTTTTCCTGGGGTGGTGGAGTCCAGAACTAGAGGGCTTAGGTTTAGGGTAAGAGGGGAAAGATTTAAAAGGGACCTGAGGGGCAGCTTTTTCATGCAAAGGGTAGTGCATGTATGCAATGAGCTATCAGAGAAAATGTTGAAGGATGGTACAAGTACAACATCTTAAAAGGCATCTGGTTGGTGTTATGGACCAGGCCCAACCCCTCAAAACGTTTTTAAGCAGGCCAGACTGTAATTTTTTGTTGTTTGTTTTAGGTAAGTGTATAGTGGATATTCCCGGAGTGAATTTGCTGATCCGACTGCCAAGTTTTAAGCAAACAGAATTTATTTACAAAATTACACAAAGAACAAAAAATAAAATACCGGATAAATGATCCTATACAAAAACCCGACAGACTTTCCTGACTTAGTGATGCTGTTCTGAAAATATTGCAACAATTCCCATAAACAAATCCCTTAGCACAAAGAGAAAAAAATGACAAAAAGCTTACAGGTCACAAAGTTAGAAGGGCAGGGGTGGTAAAGAGCTTCCAGTTTCAACGGTGACTCTGACTCAACTAACCTCTGAACTGAACTGACTCAGAAACTCTAATCTAAACAAAGGCTAGCTGCACAGCTAGCTGGCCACTCCCCTTTGATTATACTTTTTTTAAGACATGAAAGGCTTAGGCCAGAGGCATTATCTGTTAGAAGTAACAAAAAGCACCCCAATAAACCTTTCAAACCCAGCCTAGTTGGAGCCTGACCAATTACCCCCTCTCTGGAAAAGACCTCAAGGGTATAGTAACCTTGTAAAAAGACCAACATTGTGACAATGGGTACATGAATATGAAGGGTTTAGAGAAATATGGACCAAGTGCTGGCAAATGGGACTAGATTAATTTAGGATATCTGGTTGGCATGGATGAAAGGGTCTGTTCCTGTACTGTACGTTGGCAGACGCTGCTCTACATTGACATGACTCTATGACCTGATTTTAAACTTCACTCACTCAATTACAGTTTTCGGTTCTTGTGCTGTTTTTCTGCCTTTCAATCTGTTCCAGGAGATGTAAGTGCTTCCCCAGGATCCTTTTTTTTCCTTCAGTTTCAGCTTACACTTCTAATAAACTTTGTGCATTTCTTTTTTAATTTGCAGGGATTACTTAAGAGATTTTACATTAAATTTGACATGGGTTGTGTGCAATTCAGTCCAAGTTCCATATTTCCCATTATTTATCAATTACGAGTGTTGCACATGACCATTCATGAGATAATGCATATGTGATTTAAAATTTTAAGGTTTTCAGCTTTATTTTGAAAAAAAGTACTAAACTGTTTTAGACACCCATTTCATTTCTTGAAAAATGATATACTAAAGAATGTTTTCCTCCTTATTTATGTAACCACTTGTAAAATTGGTCAGTATTGGATACTTTGAGAAAGTAGCACATTTCCAATCCCCTAAACAAGTGAAAACTTTTGACATAGAGTTTAAATTGTATGAAAAAGTTACTGGTACACACATTTTTTGTAGTTAGAGAAAAGCAAACATACACAATTAACTATTTACTTAATGAGTTTATAAAATGTCATAATTACACAGGAATCCTTGCCCTGGGTTACTCCTGGAACAGTTCACTTTTGTAATGGAATTGCCTGGTTTAAAAACATTGCCACTGGCTTCTTTTTCTTTCTGGTAGATAGACTTCCAAACTGGCCGTCAGTGATTATCTACACAAAATTGATACCTTTCTTTGTCAACCACCTTTTGAAAGTAAATAGGCATGTTCTCAAATACTAAGTTTATGCCTAGACTGGTTAAGGATTCATGACTCCCTAACACGTAGCAAAATTAAATTCAGCCAGTGCCTGTGAGGAAAATCATTTTGTAACATCTCCAGGGTTCAGCAGGAATATTATTATACTGTGGCATTAAGCAGCCCTAGCAAAACTGGAGTCAATGGGAATTGGGGTGGGGAGAATGGAGGGGGAAGATTATCTGTTGGTTGGAGTGTAACCTGACGAATAGGATGATTATGGTTATTGGACGTCTTAGCTCCAGGCGTTCCTCAGGGAAATATCCAAGGGCCAATCATTTTCAGCTTCTTCATCAATGAACGTCCCTCCATCCTTCAGTTAGATGTGGGAATGTGCAATTGTCAGTGAAGAATGGTCACAATTTGTGACACCTCAGATACTGAAAGAAGTCGATGTCCAAACACGGCAAGACCTGGACAATATCCAGACTTGGGCTGAAAAGTGGCAAGTAGCATTCATGCCATGCAAATGCCAGAAAATTGCCATCTCCATTGAGAGGCATTCTAATCACCACCCCGTAACATTCAATGGTGTTACCATCTTTAAATCCCCCACTATCAACAGCCTGGGGTTACTGAGCAGAAACTCAACTGGACTTGGCATTTAATACTGTCCCTACAACAGTAGGTAAGAAGAGTCTGGGAATGCTGCTGCAAGTAATTTACCTCCCAACTCCACTAGAACCTGTTCACCGTTTACAAGGCACAAGTCAGTGTGAAAAAAACTGCTTGATTGGCACTGCATCCACAAAATTTCAGTCACTGCACAACTACTACTCAGTGGCAGTGTGTGTTATCAACAAGATGCACTTCAAAATTTGCCGAAGATCCTCCGAAAGCACCTTCAACCTATGAGCAGTTTTATCTGGAAAGCCAAGGGCAGCAGATCCGCAGGAACATCACATTTGGATGTTTGGAAATATATCATCGTTCTTTCACTGCTGCTAGGTCAAGATTCTGGAATTTTGTCTTTAACAAACTTGTGGGTCTCCCTCAAGTACATGGACTGCAGCGGTTCAAGAAAATAGCTCACCACCTTCTCAAGGGCAACGAGGGACAGGTAATAAATGGTGGCCCAGCAGGGATGTCTATGTCCAGTGAGTGAGTTTTTTTAAAAACAAAACAATTCAGAACTGACCACTATTGCAAAAAAATCTTAAACTTACTCACCATTTTTATCCAAGTCATAATTGGATACGCATTTGTAACTTCGCAGAAAATGTATTGTGACTAATATGTCCCACAGTAAGGTGTTCTATTGAACTGATAAATGTGTTTTTGACAGAGGTGGACACATCTACAATTGGAATTTCATAATATGAATGTTTCTCATTGATTACGCACCTGAATAACCTTTGTAAAAGCTACCACAACAGTTTTTTTTCCTCCTTCCAGGCTTAAGTTTCTTGAACAATTTTATTTGCACAATTTCCTGACCAAGAATCATAGAATCCCTACAGTGCATAAACAGGTCCTTCGACCCAACAAGTCCATACGAACCCTCTGAAGAGTTACCCACCCAAGCCCATTCCTCTACATTTACTTCTGACTAATGCATCTAACCTACACATCCCTGAACACTATGGGCAATTTAGCATGATCAATTCACCTAACCTGCACATCTTTGGATTGTGGGAGGAAACGAGAGCATCCGGAGGAAACCCACACAGACACTGGGAGAATGTGCAAACTCTACACAGTCACCTGAGGCTGGAATCGAACCTGGGTTCCTGGTGCTGTGAAGCAGCAGTGCTAACCACTGAGCTACCATTGCCACCTTTGTTGTTTCACAAGATATAGATTATGGAGGAGAATGTAGGTGACCTGCGAAGTAAGTTTGTGGATGACACAATGATCATGGGAGCTGTGAATGGTGAAGATGATTGCCAGAGGATAAAATGGGATGTACCGATATACTCAAGTAATAGCCATTTTGTTTTGACTCCTTTTTAATGTTAAATTTATGGGGTTGACTATGACACAGATAGTACTTTTGAGGGGCTGAAATTCACTCCCATCAAAATTCATACCGTATCATTAGCAGAAGCCCAATTGATCTCTAAATGAATAAAGAAAAATAAATAATGAATTATGGTAATTCTGAAAACCCGGCGTAAGACAGCCAGCAGACTGGAAAGCTGGAGTGAAACGTGATGGCCGGCAGACTGACTCATAAACATTAATCTGTTCAGTGAAGAACTAGGGTCGACCTTTACAGGAGATATATGGAAAATTCCAGATTATTTTTGGCCAAACAATTAGAGTGTCGCCTTTTACATGATCTCAACTATTACTCGAGTATATTTAGTAGATTGTCTGGAGACTTGAATGGAGGAATAGCAAATGGTGTTTAATCTGGACAAATGTAAGAAGATGCATGTTAGAAGACTTATGCAGGAGGAAAATAAATGACAGAATCCTGAATAGGATCAACATAGAAGGATCTAGGCATGCAGATCCAGAGTTTCCCGAAAGTGACAAAACAAGTGGATAAAGCAATCGAGAAGGGATGCTTGATGGCTTCAGTCAGGGCATAGTATAAAAATTGGCAAGTAATATTGCAGCTGTATAGACTTTAACTGAAGTTAGGCCACATGTGGAATATTGTGTACAGTTCTGTCACCATAATACCAGAAGGATCTGGAGGCTTTGGAGAGAGAGGACAAAAATGGTTTATCAGGACGTAGCCTAGTTTGGAGAGAGTGGACAAACTTGGTTTGTTTTCACTTGAACATCAAAGGATGAGAAGTGACTTGATTTAGAAGTTTACAAAATGGATAGGCATGGATTGAATGGATACTTAGATTCTCTTTGTTTTCACGGGTTAAAAAGGTGAATTACAAGTTTTTAAAGGAGATGTGAGAGGCAAGTTTTTTTTATATACAGAGGGTGGTAAGTGCCTGAATGCACTACCAGTGTAAATGTCGAGGCAGATATAATAGCAAAAATTTAAGAGGCACCTTGGCAGATGAGTCAGCAGTGAATACAGGGATATGGACAGCAGAGAGACAAAAATGTTTTAATTTAGAAAGGCATCGTGTGTCAGTGTAATCTCGGTGAGCCAAAGAGTCTGTGTTTTTATATTGTACTGCACTTTATTCAAATTTTTTCAAAAATCTTTTCTGAATTCTAAAATGCTCCCGATCATCAGACTTGCTGATGTTTCTGGCAATTTTATGTCTCCTCTTTTGATTTGATGCTAACCTTAATTTTTTTTTAAGCTATAGTTTAACCACCTTTTTCTGTTTAATTTTTCTCCCAGATAGTAATGAATAATTGTTATAATTCATGTACATGCTCTTGCCAATCCAGTGTGAACCTCTTTTTGCTCTTCAGATCCTCATAGTTCTCTTTATTGAGATTTACAATCCTAGTTTGGAATTTGTTGAGTACTTCAATTTAGTGAAGAATTCTACCATACTGTGGTTGCTGTTTTCCAAGCAACCTCGTACAAGAAGATTGTTATTGAATCGTCTTTCATTGCACTGTACCCAGTCTAAAAATCCATCACATGCACAAACCAGGAAATCCTCATCCATTATACTGTTGCTAGTTTGGTTTGTTCAATCAATATATACATGTTTAAATTCACTCATAATAACAGTTGTAACCTATATTACATATTGCATGCATGTCTGATTTCTTGCTTAATGCCTTCCCTTACATCTCCTTTACTCTTTAGGGATCTATAGATCAGATTCGCTGTCTCTTCGTTTTTCTTATCTCCATGCAGATTCCACATTATGATTTTCCTCATTATTGCATTGATTTAATCCTTTATGAACAATGCTGTCAATCCCATTTGTTTTTCCCTTTTCTTGTCCGACCTTCCTAAGTAATGAATATGCTCAGATGTTCAGATCCCAATTTTGGACACCCTTCAGGTATGTCTGTGCAATCACAATTATATAATTATATCATCACCGTTTTAATCAATTTGCATCGCTAATTAACTTTTTCAGTTAAATTTCTCCGATCTCTGTTTGGGTCTCAATTATTCATTATTTATTAATGGGCGGCATGGTGGTGGTTCAGTGGTTAGCATTGTTGGCTCTCAGTGCAAAGGACTTGGGTTTGATTCCATCCTCGGGCAACTGACTGTGTGGAGTTTGCACATTCTTCCATGTCTGCATGGGTTTCTTCCCCCGACCCCCCACCTCACAGTCCAAAATGTGCAGGTTAGGTAGATTGGCCATGCTAAATTGCCCACAGTGTTCAGGGATGTGCAGGCTAGCTGGGTTAGCCATAGGAACTGCAAGGTTACAGGGGTAGGTTGGGAGATGGGAGGGGTGGGTCTGGATGAGACGCTCTTCGCCGGGTCATTGTGGACTCAATGGACCGATTTGGCCTGTTTCCCACTGTAGGGATTTTGTGAATTTGAATAATGGAATTGAAAGTCATTTGCTGATGACAGTGTTAAGTGACATTGGAGACAAAGATATACTGATGGACTATGTGAATGAGAAAACTGTGGCAAATGGAATTCGATGTATGCAAGTATGAGGTTGTCCATTTTAGACTGAAAAAGGATATATCCAGGTACTTTCCTGATGGCATAATGTTCAAGTTCATAAACTTTTAATATACCAAAAACAAATGCAGAAAATAATGAAAACAGAATGCTGACCTTTCTATCTAGAGGACTAGAATATAAGGATGCAGCAGACATGCTGAAGTTGTGCACAATCCTGGTTAGACCCTACCTGGAATACTGAGCAGATCTGCCAAGCCTTAGAAAGGGTATATTAGTCTTGGAATGAGTACAACACAGGTTTACAATAATAATGCCTGGACTTTAGTGGTTAACTTATGAAGTGAGTTTATACAAACTTGGCATGTTTTCTCTCAAATTTAGAAGGTTAAGGGGTCATCTTGTCAAAGTCATCAAGTTATTAAATGGAAAAGATTGGGTAGATAAAGATAAACTATTTTCACCAGTTCAGGATTCTGGAAATAGGGGGAATAGGGTGAGAATTAGGGCCAGACTGCTCAGGAGAGATGTTAGGAAGTACTTCTATCCCACAAAGGGTGGTAGTTGTTTCAAGCTCTTTTGCCCAAATGGGAAAAAGGGAAGCTAAATAAAAACTGAAAGAACTGTGGATATTATAAATCAGAGACAAAAATAAAAATTGCTCAAAAAGCTCAGCAGGTCTGGCAGTATCTGTGGAGAGAAATCAGAGTTAACGTTTCAGGTTGTAACTTTCTCCGGTATATGGAGTTAGACCACAGCTTAGTTATGATCATCTTTGTGGCGGAACCGGCTTGAGGATCGAATGGCCTAGTCCTGTTCCTATTTTTCTAAAATCCAATTACTTTATTAAAAAAACTATACATTTTTACCAATTTCCAGAAATGTATAGACAATTACTAATTGCAGTTTCTTACTGACCGATGAACTTGTGGCTTTCCTGGGATGTCGCACTCTTGTTTTTCACTCTCGTTTTGAAGACTGCCAGATGTTCTGCTGCATCTTTGACTTCCAAGATAAGTAATGTCGGTCTCAAGCTTCAGATACAATCTAAATCTTCCTGCTGTCTGCACAACTCCTGCTGTGTCTCTGACTCTGATAAGTGATGTAAGCCTTGAGCCTCAAGCCTTGGCCGTGATTTATATTGTTCCAGACTGCACTAATTGCTTACAGGTCCAACGTCATCTTGGGCTGATCAGGATATTGGCCACAATTTACATTTTTGCATCTGACACTGCTCTGTCATAGGTCTTGTTGACTCCTCGAGTAAGTGGTTTCTCTGACACAGGTAACCATCTGTAGTTCAATACTTCAGCCAATGAACTCAACAAATTTTCTGTTTTTTTTGTTTTGTCCAATAAGAACTGCCTGCAGGATGTTCTTTCTGAACTGTCTCACTGTGATGCTGACTGCAGGACACAATTACTGGACAAAATTTGCAGCATTGTGAACTATTAGGTGGATAGTGTTGATTTTCAAAAGGGCATAAACCGTTTGATGGATTGAAGATAAAGTTTCCCCCCACAGGGACGGGGGAGAAAGAGGAGGGGATGTAGAATTGCTATCAGAGAGTGCATCACAGCCACAGAAACAAAGGTTGTCAAGGAAGGTTTGTTTACTGAGTCAGTATGAGTGGAAGTTAGGAACAGAGCTGAAAATGTGTTGCTGGAAAAGTGCAGCAGGTCAGGCAGCATCCAAGGAGCAGGAGAATCGACATTTCGGGCATGAGCCCTTCTTCAGGAATGAGGAGAGTGTGCCAAGCAGGCTAAGATAGAAGGTAAGGAAGAGGGACTTGGGGGAGGGGCGTTGGAAATGCGATAGGTGAAAGGAGGTCAAGGTGAGGGTGATAGGCCGGAGTGGGGGTGGGGGCGGAGAGGTCAGGAAGAAGATTGAAGGTGCTGCACCGCCTTCCTACCTGCAATCTTCTTCCTGACCTCTCCGCCCCCACCCCACTCCGGCCTATCACCCTCACCTTAACCTCCTTCCACCTATCGCATTTCCAATGCCCCTCCCCCAATTCCCTCCTCCCTACCTTTTATCTTAGCCTGCTTGGCACACTCTCCTCATTCCTGAAGAAGGGCTCATGCCCGAAACGTCGATTCTCCTGCTCCTTGGATGCTGCCTGACCTGCTGCGCTTTTCCCGTAACACATTTTCAGCTCTGATCTCCAGCATCTGCAGTCCTCACTTTCTCCTGGAAGTTAGGAACAGGAAGGGAGCAGTTACCTAATTGGGCGTCTTCTACAGACCTCCTAATAGCAGTAGGGAGATCGAAGAACTCATAGGCTGGCAGATTTTGGAAAAGTGCAGACATAGCAGGGTTGTCAGAGAAAAGCTTCAACTTTCCCAATATTGATTGGAACCTCCTTAGTGCAGATGGTTGGATGGAGAACTTTGTCAGGTGTGTTCAGGAGGGTTTCCTTACTCAGTATGTAGACCGGCCAACAAGGAGAGAGGCTTTTTTGGATTTGGTGCTCAGCAATGAGCCAGGACAGGGGTCCGATCTCACGATGGGAAAACAGTTTGGTGACAGTGACCACAACTGCCTCACATTTACCATAGCCATGGAGAGGGAAAGGAGCAGTTACCATGGGAAAATATTTAATTGGGGAAAAGGAAATTATGATGCAATTAGACAGGAGTTGGGAAGTACAGATTGAGAGTAATTGTTCCACCGAAAGGGCACAACAGACATGCGGAGACTGTTTAAGAAGCAATTGTTGTGAATGATGCATAAATCTGTTCCTCTGAGAAAGCCAAGAAGGGGTGTGATTAAGGAGCCTTAGATGATGAGAACAGAGGAGCTTCTCGTCAAAAGGAAGAAGGCAGCTTATGTAAGGTGAGGGAAGCAAGGGTCTAGCAGAGCTTTAGAGGCTTGTTAGGAAGGAGCTCAAAAATGGACTGAGGAGAGCCAGGTGGAGGCAGAAAAAAGCCTTGATGGGAAGGATTAGGGAGAACCCAAAAGCATTCTACTCTTGCGTGAGGAATAAGAGAATGATCAGGGAGAAGGTAAGGCTGATCAGGGATAGCATAAGGAACATTTGTGTGCAGTCTGAGCAGTTAGGGGAAGCCTTAAATGAGTTTTTTGCTTCGGTTTTCATGAAGGAAAGGGACCTTGTTGTGAATGACAGTGGGAAACGGGCTTGAAGAGATCGCAATTGAGGAAGTTGATGTGCAGGAAATTTTGGCAAACATTAAGATTGTTAAATCCCAATGGCCAGAGCAGATTTATCCTAGGTTGCTCCGGGAAGCAAGAAAGGAGGTTGCAAACTGTTGTCTAAAGATCTTTGCTTCCTCCCTCTCCACTGGAGTCATACCGGAGGATTGGAGGGAGGCTAATGTCGTGCCTCTTTCAAGAGGGGGACTAAGGAAATCCCTGGCAATTGCAGACCAGTCAGTCTTACGACTGTGGTCATACAGTCATAGAGATGAACCGCATGGAAACAGACCCTTCGGTCCAACCCATCCATGCCGACCAGATATCCCAACCCAATCTAGTCCCATCTGCCAGCACCGAGCCCATATCCCTCCAAACTCTTCCTATTCATATGCCCATCCAAATGCCTTTTAAATGTTGCAATTGTACCAACCTCCACCACTTCCTCTGGCAGCTCCTTCCGTACCACCCTCTGCGTGAAACAGTTGCCCCGTAGGTCTCTTTTATACCTTTCCCCTCTCTAAACCTATGCCCTCTAGTTCTGGATTCCCCGACCACAGGGAAAAGACTTTGTCTATTTATCCTATCCATGTCCCCTCATAATTTTGTAAACCTCTATAAGGTCACCCTTCAGCTCCAGGGAAAACAGTCCCAGCCTGTTCAACCTCTCCCTGTAGATCAAATCCTCCAACCCTTGCAACATCCTTGTAAATCCTTTCTGAACCCTTTCAAGTTTCACAACATCTTTCCGATAGGAAGGAGACGAGAATTGCACGCAATATTCCAACAGTGGCCTAACCAATGTCCTGTACAGCTGCAACATGACCTCCCAACTCCTGTACTCAATACTCTGACCAATAAAGGAAAGCATACCAAATGCCTTCTTCACTATCCTATCTACCTGCGACTCCTCTTTCAAGGAGCTATGAACCTGCTTTCCAAGGTCTCTTTGTTCAGCAACAATCCCGAGGACCATACCATTAAGTGTATAAGTCCTGCTAAGATTTGCTTTCCCAAAATGCAGCACCTCGCATTTATCTGAATTAAACTCCATCAGCCACTTAGCTCATTGGCCCATCTGGTCCAGATCCTGTTGTAATCTGAGGTAACCCTCTTCACTGCCCACTACACCACCAATTTTGGTGTCATCTGCAAACTTACTAACTGTACCTCTTATGCTCGCATCCAAATCATTTATGTAAATGACAAAAAGTAGAGGGCCCAGCACCGATCCTTTTCGCACTCCACTGGTCACAGGCCTCCAGTCTGAAAAACAACCCTCCACCACCACCCTCTATCTTCTACCCTTGAGCCAGTTCTGTATCCAAATGGTTAGTTCTCCCTGTATTCCATGAGATCTAAGCTTGGGGAACCTTGTCGAACGCCTTACTGAAGTCCATATGGATCACATCTGTTGCTCTGCCCTCATCAATTTTCTTTGTTACTTCTTCAAAAAACTCAATCAAGTTTGTGAGACATGATTCCCCACGCACAAAGCCATGTTGAGTATCCTGAATCAGTCTTTGCCTTTCCAAATACATGTATATTCTGTCCCTCAGGATTCCCTCCAACAACTTGCCCACCACCGAGATCAGGCTTGACTTTACCGCCTTTCTTAAACAGTGGCACCACATTTGCCAACCTCTAGTCTTCCAGCACCTCACCTGTGACTATCGATGATGCAAATATCTCAGCGAGAGACCCAGCAATCATTACTCTAGCTTCCCACAGAGTTCTCGGGTACACCTGATCAGATCCTGGGGGTTTCAAGACATCCAGCACTTCCTTCTCTGTAATCTGGACATTTTGAAAGATGTCACCACCAATTTTCCTCCAGTCTATATCTTCTATATCCTTTTCCACAGTAAATACTGATGCAAAATATTCATTTAGTATCTCCCCCATTTTCTCTGGCTCCACACAAAGGCCGCCTTGCTGATCTTTGAGAGGACCTATTCTCTCCCTAGTTACCCTTTTGTCCTTAATATATTTGTAAAACCCCTTTGGATTGTCCTTAATTCTGTTTGTGAAAGCTATCTCATGTCCCCGTTTTGCCTTCCTGATTCCCTTCTTAAATATACTCTTCTAAAGATTCACTCAATCTACCCTGTATATAACTGACATATGCTTCTTTCTTTTTCGTAACCAAACCCTCAATTTCTTTTGTCATCCAGCATTCCCTATACCTACCAGTCTTCCCTTTCACCCTGACAGGAATATACTTTCTCTGGATTCTTGTTATCTCATTTCTGAAGGTTTCCCATTTTCCAGCCGTCCCTTTACCTGCGAATATCCGCCTCCAATCAGCTTTCACAAGTTCTTGCCTAATACTGTCAAAATTGGCCTTTCTCCAAGTTAGAACTTCAACTTTTAGATCTGGTCTATCTTTTTCCATCACTATTTTAAAACGAATAGAATTATGGTCGCTGGCCCCAAAGTGCTCTCCCACTGACACCTCAGTCACCTGCCCTGCCTTATTTCCCAAGAATAGGTCACGTTTTGCACCTTCTCTAGTAGGTACATCCACATACTGAATCATAAAATTGTTTCGTACACACTTAAGAAATTCCTCTCCATCGAAACCATTAACCCTATGGCAGTCCCAGTCTATGTTTGGAACGTTAAAATCCCCGACTATAATCACCATATTATTCTTACAGATAGCTGAGATCGCCTTACAAGTTTGTTTCTCAATTTTCCTCTGACTGTTGGGGGGTCTATAATACAATCCCAATAAGGTGATCATCCCTTTCTTATTTCTCAGTTCCACCCAAATAACTTCCGTGGATGTATTTCCGGGAATATCCTCACTCAGCAGAGCTGTAATGCTATCCCTTTTCAAAAATGTCACTCCCTTCTCTTCTCTTGCCTCCCTTTCTATCCTTCCTGTAGCATTTGTATCCTGGAACATTAAGCTGCCAGTCCTGCCCATCCCTGAGCCATGTTTCTGTAATTGGTATGATATCCCAGTCCCATGTTCCTAACCATGCTCTTGAGTTCATCTGCCTTCCCTGTTAGGCCTCTTGCATTGAAATAAATGCAGTTTAATTTATTAGTCCTACTTTGTCCCTGCCTGCCCTGACTTGTTTGTTTGTTTGACTCACTTCTGTTCTCAGCTGTATCCGTCTCAGATCGATCTCTTTCCTCACTATCTCCCTTGGTTCTACCCCTTCCTGCCACACCCCCCTCCCCACCTTACCCGTTTAAATCCAAGCAGTTGAAGCAAATTTCCCTTCCATTTTAGGTGCAATCCGTCCTTCTTGTACAGGTCACTTCTACCCCAAAAGAGATTCCAATGATCCAAAAATGTGAATCCTTCTCTCATACACCAGCTCCTCAGCCATGTATTCATCTGCTGTAGTCTCCTATTCTTGCCCTCAGTGGCTCATAGCACTGGGAGTAATCCAGACAGTACTACCCTTGAGGACCTCCTTTTTAAATTTCTGCCTAACTCTCTGTAAGCTCCCTTCAGAGTCTCAACTTTTTCCCTTCCAATGTCATTGGTTCCAATGTGGAACCAATGACCTCCTGCTGGCCCCTCTCCCCTGTGAGAACATTCTGCACCTTCTCTGAGACATCCTTGATCCTGGCACCAGGAAAACAACACCCCATTCTTCTTTTTCTCTGCTGCCCATAGAAACGTCTGTCTGTACCTCTGACTACAGAATCCCCTAACACAATTGATTTCTTGGAAGCCGACGTACCCCTCGTTGCATTAGAGCCAGTCTCAATACCAGAAACTTGGCTGTTTGTGCTACTTTCCACTGAGAATCCATCACCCCCTACATTTTCCAAAAGAGCTTACCTGTTTGAAATGGGTATATCCACAAAAGAATCCTGCCCTAGGTGCCGACCTTGGTTGCGCTTCCTGGAGTTAGCCCATCTATGTGACTGTATCTGAGACTTTTCCCCTCTTCCTGTAACTGCCATCCATCACATACTGTTGCTGTTGTAAATTCCTCATCGCTTCTATCTGTCTCTCCAACCGATCCATTCGATCTGATAAGATTCGCATCCAACAGCATTTATGGCAGATATAATCCGCAGTCACCCTTCAAGTCCCTTTAAACTCCCACATCTGACAAGAAAAACATATCACTGCAAACACCGTCTTATACCTCTACAAACACAGCCCTAGGTTAAATCAATAGCTATGGCTTATATTTTAAGTTTAATCAAGAGACTTGTCTCCAAAAACACATATTCAAGAAAGAATCCACTATACTCACTACTGCAGCTTTTCTCATGGACAGACTTAAAACAACAATTAACCTATCTGATTCTGTACTGTGAACTTCGCCCAACAGTACCTCCAAGATAACTTGTGAATTTCACTGTTTGTTAATTTTCCCAGATGCACTCCGATGTCCAGCGATACACAAATTCAAACAGCAAAGGCAGTAATTGTGCAGGTTCACTCTCTCTCTGTCACTCTCTCTCTGTCACTCTCTCTCTGTCACTCTCTCTCTCTGTCACTCTCTCTCTCTGTCACTCACTCTCTGTCACTCACTCTCTGTCACTCACTCTCTGTCACTCACTCTCTGTCCCTCTCTCATCTCTCTCCTCTCTCTCTCTCTCTGTCCTCTCTCTCCTCTATCCCTCATCTCTCTCTCTCTCTCTCCTTTCCCTCTCGCTCTCCTCTCTCTCTCTCTCTCTCTCTCTCTCCCCTCTCCCTCCTCTCTCCCTCTCTCTCTCTCTCTCTCTGTCCTCTCTCTCTCTCTCTCCTTCTCTCCCTCTCTCTTGTTCTCTGCCCTTCTCTCCCTCTCTCTCCCATCTCTCTCTCTCCTCTCTCTCTCCCCCCCTTCTCTACTCTCACTCTCCTCTCACTCTCTCTCTCCACTCTCAATCTCCACTCTCTTGCCTCTCTCTCTCTCTCTCTCACACTCTCCTCTCTCACTCTCCACTGTCTCCTCTCTCTCTCCTCCCATCTCTCGCTCTCTCCTTTCTCTCTCACTCTCCTCTCACTCTCTCCTCTCACTCTCTCCTCTCACTCTCTCTCCCCCCCTCTCTCTCCCCCCTCTCTCTCGTCTCACTCTCACTCTCTCTCCACTCTCTCTCCCCACTCTCTCTCTCCACTCTCTCTCTCTCCCCTCTCTCTCTCTCTCTCCACTCTCTCTCTCTCCACTCTCTCTGTCAATTCTATGTCTCTTCCCCCTCTCTCTTCCCCTCTCTCTTCTCTCCCTCCTCTCTCTCTCTCTCCCTCTCTCTGTCTCCCCCTCTCTGTCTCGCTCTCTCGTTCTCTCCCTTCTCTCTCTCTCTTTCCCCTCTCCCTCTCACTCCCCTCTCACTCCCCTCTCACTCTCCTCTCAATCTCTCTCTCCACTCTTTCGCCACTCTCCCTCTGTCCTCTCTCCCTCTGTCCTCTCTCCCTCTGTCGTCTCTCTCTGTCTTCTCTCTCTCTCTGTCAACTCTCTCTCTCCTCCCTCTCTCTCTCCTCTCTCTCTCTCGCTCTCTCTCCCTCTCATTCTCTCCCTCTCTCTCCCCTCTCTCTCCCCTCTCTGTACCCGCTCTCCCCCTCTCTCCCCTCTATCTCTCCTCTCACTCTCTCTCTCCCCCTCTCTCTTTCTCTCCTCTCTCGCACTCTCCTCTCGCACTCTCCTCCCTCTCCTCTCTCTCTCTTCCCTTCTCTCCTCCCTTCTCTTGCTCTCTCCTTTCTCTCTCGCTCTCCTCTCGCTCTCCTCTCGCTCTCCTCTCGCTCTCTCTCTCCACTCTCTCTCTCCACTCTCTCTCTCCACTCTCTCTCTCCACTCTCTCTCTCCTCTCTCTCTCTGTCCTCTGTCTCTCTGTCCTGTCTCTCCCTCGCTCCTCCCTCGCTACTCCCTCTCTCTCTTTGTCTCTCGCTCCCGCTCCCTATCTTACTCTCGCTCTCCCCTTTCTCGCTCTCCCCTTTCTCTCTCTCCCCTTTCTCTCACTCCCCTTCCTCTCTGCCCTTCCTCTCTGCCCTTTCTCTCTGCCCTTTCTCTCTGCCCTTTCTCTCTCTCTCTCTCTCTCTTCTCCTCTCTCTTCTCCTCTCTCTTCTCCTCTCTCTTCTCCTCTCTCTTCTCCTCTCTCTCTCCTCCCCTCACCCCTTCCCCTCACCCCTTCCCCTCACCCCTTCCCCTCACCCCTTCCCCTCTCCCCTTCCCCTCTCCCCTTCCCCTCTCCCCTTCCCCTCTCCCCTTTCGCTCTCC